>NC_137049.1:26699769-26727269 GCF_032717465.1 Coenobita brevimanus | reverse complement strand
CCGTGATAGAAGGTGAAAATAAGATAAATAAAAATGATGGCTTGCTAAAAAAAAAAAAAAAAAAAAAAACAGTATCCTGCTTCATTTGACTATGCGTTAAATTACTGTCTCTCCATCTTGACTGATTGAATTGGAGCAATAGATTAAAGGTAGTATATATTGCTGGTAACGAAGAAGTGTTATGGAAAATAATTATGATGTGCTTCAGTCCTGTCTCATTCTGCCACTGAGCTATGGGGAATGTGCAGCAAAAGGAAGAATATCTCCTCCTAGTTATAATGAAGGAACTTTACTGATATATAATGAAGGGGTTGGAAGGGGCTATTTCTCTTCATTATTCCGGAGTCCCAAACGTGTAAAAGCATTGCTGACTGCAACTGTACGGTCTGTTTTATTTATTTATTTATTTATTTGTTACTGATTCCAAGCGACTTTTTCTTTTTTATGTGTCCAGCTCTGGGTAAAGGCTTCAGGGCCTATATCTCGGGGGCAGTAGCCTATCCCAAGGGCCTGTAGTCCTCCTGCACCTCCACATGTCACCATTTCAGCGCTAACACCAACCGTCCATATTGAATACATGCTAGGGCTACCTCATAAGGACTGGTGTATTGGTATTAGCGGGGATACTTTTATGACATGTCGGCGGGTCATCTGGTTGATCAGGAAAGTCTGCTTTTATGGAATTCAAATCCTTAAAATGTTCCCCGCCCCAGCCGGGACTCGAACCTGGGTCCATCATGACTAAAGGCCACCTCTCTACCGATTCAGCCACCGTCTCTTAATTCTTCAAGTTCTAAAAGTTTCTCCAAACGCTAATAAAATCATCTGGAAGTAACAAGGCTTAAATAAAAGGAGCTTAACTGAACTGGGGATTAATATATCAGAGTGCCATTGAAATATACCTACATCCTTTTCCAATAATTCGCTCATGTTCAGTGACAGAGGAGTCACTTTCCAACACAAAAACTCACTGACGAAATTGTATGTTTTTAGGATATTGAAACCCTTGGAATGAATACTTAAGAGTGCTAGGAGAGGAAATTTAAGAAGAATGTCAGGTGTGGATTGGAGAGAGAAAAAGAGAGCTTCCAGGATAAGAGAGCAGACAAAGTAGAGGATATTATCACAACAGTCACAAAGCAGACTTCAGCGTGAGCAGGTCATTTCCTTCTTAAAATAAGCACCATATTATAAATCAAGGCAACTACTGTAAATGACAACCCAGAAAAAGAAACGAAGAAACAGTCGTGGACCTAGATGGAGAGATGAAGTGCGAGGATATGCTGCAAATGGATGAAATTGTCTAACAGAAAACAGGTTAGGGAGAAAAGGGATGGAAGTATTCTTTGTGGAATGTCTCACGATGTTTCTGCAGTGAAGATGATGATGATGTACTTTATTACTTATAGTTTCATGTTGGCTCTTTTATATAATCCTCGCGTCTGTCACACGAATTCCTTCAGCTTGAACGACCGTCGATTGGGAAAAAATTTATATATAATAGAACCTTAATTAATCCCACTAGTTCTATGGTATCATTTACATTTTAACCATGGTACCGTCAGACGATTATAATTAGCTTCGGAGCCAAGGAGTTCGCTGTCCAGAAGTTTGTGGGAAAATTTTAACCCTTTTCTACTAATATGCGAAGAATGACTACCAGTTTATGCAATAATAATAATAATAATAATAATAATAATAATAATAATAATAATAATAATAATAATAACAACGCTAATGCTAACTCTAAAAACGTTTATCTACACTCTATTCATGCAACCCATTAATGATATCAGTCAGATTACAAGAGACATATAAAAATTCTCTCCCATAAACTCCTACTTCAGTAATTAAAGATTGGCTAACCTCACAGGATTTCATTTAGCTTTTGAGAGACCTGTTTTAGTTAGGCGAACATTAAAGGTCATATATTTAACCTGTGCTGTTCGATTATTTTTTTTACATAAATTAAAAAAAAATCTGGAATGAACAAGATTAAAATGGATAATACGTCATCGGACTGAAGGGTTAACGTCACACACTTTCTCTCTCTCTCCCTCCCCCCCATCTCTCTCTCTCTCTCTCTCTCTCTCTCTCTCTCTCTCACACACACACACACACACACACACACACAAAGACAGAATTACAGGCTTTTAGAGAGTAGCGTAGCAGTGAATTTGTGGTAGTGGGGGCCTGGGAAATGGGTGGACGGTGGGTCTCTTGCGTAACAGCACTAGAGAGAGAGAGAGAGAGAGAGAGAGAGAGAGAGTCATTCGTTCTTATTGCTTCATTACTGCGGATTATCACCCTATCAATACATACATCAAGGACAATATTAAACGCAGGAGATGAAGTGTCAGGGAGGAAGTAGTGCTCAAGGGTAAAGGGGTGGACTACTGACCATTTACATACTTCCAGAGGGTCTTACTGAGATGCATAAGACCGCCTGGTAGCAGCATTACCATTATCGTCGTCATCATCATCATCATCATCATCCCGACTTAATTTACCGTCTAAGGAATGGGACAGGGAAAGGAAAAGCACAGAGGAAAAATTATTGATTCCATACATACATAATTCGGTGTTAGTACCTAAATAGTGACATGTGAGGGTGAATATTGCTGTCTGTTGGTGCATGGAAAGGGTGTAAAATTGTAAAGCCTCACAGAACGGACTGAAAAGCTTATATCCACAAGCAAATATTTGGGAGAATAAAGGATTTTGAGAGAGAGAGAGAGAGAGAGAGAGAGAGAGAGAGAGAGAGAGAGAGAGAGAAACAAAAGACGGGGAGACAAAGGTAAGTGGAGGAATGAGAGAGAAGACAAGAGAGGAGGCTTTGGAGGGAAAGAATATAAAAGCGGCGTGTGGAGAACCTGTGAATGCAGGATGAGACAGACAGACAGACAGAAAGACCAACAGAGGCAGAGAGAGGAAAATGTGAGATAGGGAGAGGAAAGTGTGAGAGAGGAACGTTGTGAGAAGAGTGGAGTGTGAGAGCAAAGAGGCGAGGAGTGGCAGAGAGGGGTGAGGTGGGGGGAGGGGACGGGTGGGAGAAGGGGGGAAAGGGAAGAGTAGGTGTGAAGGAGTAATGGAGCAGGTAAGAGGGTAGCAGAGCGGAGCAAGAGGAAAGGTTTGGAGGGGGAGGAGAAGGAAAAAAAACTTGGAGGGAAACGGGGAGATCAGGGAGATGGAAGAGAGAGGATGGAAGAACGACAGAAGAGAAGATTGTAGGGGGATGAGGAAGGTGTAGATGGAAGGGAGGTAAGGGAAGAAGCGTTTGGAGGAGAGGAGAGGGAGATGGAAATAATTTTTGTAGGGAGATGAAAGGAGGAAGGAGAGGGAGGAAGGAGGAAGGTATGGGAAGGAAAGAGGTGTGACAAGGAAGGGGGACGATGGGGTAAGGAGAGTTTGAAGGGGAAGGAAAGAAGGAGAGAGGAGAAGAATGAAGTGGAGAGGGAATGAGAGAGGTGAGGAGGGTACGGGAAGAGTGTTTTGGAGGGGGAGGGAAGAGATAGGTAGGTATGGAAAGAAGGAAAAGATGGAAATGTCTGGAGCGTGAGAGAGATGGAGGAAAGTAGAGGATAGAGGAGAGAAGTAAGGGAAGATATGCTTTGAGAGAGAGAGAGAGAGAGAGAGAGAGAGAGAGAGAGAGAGAGAGAGAGAGAGAGAGAGAGAGAGAGAGAGAGAGAGAGAAATGTTTAGAGTAGGTCGAGGTTGGGTAGGGAACAGGAGAGAAAAAGTTTGAAGGGGAGGGCGGAGAAAGTATTACTGCTGGAGAGATGGATGTAAGAGGAAAGGTATAAAGTGGAGGAGCTGGAACATGGATTAAAAAAAAAAAAAAAAGAATTGGAAGGAGTTTAAATGAGGAGGGGAGGAAGAGGGACAGGGAAGGAAAGGGTAGAGGGGAAGATGAAGGGGAAAGAGGAAATAGGGAGTGTGCCAGAGGAAGAGGATGCACTGTGAAAGGAAGAGGACGAAGAAAAAATAAGAAAGGGAAAACAAAAGGAGGTATCGATTGTAAGACGAAAGAGAGGACAAGGGGAAGGGAATACAGTCGGAAATACTTGTAGAAAAGAAGATAGATAGAAGAGGTGAAGAATGAATATTTCTGTGGATAGGATAGGAAGAGGATCTTTAAGAACTGATTGCTAAAATAAAGAAAATAAAAAAACTACAAAGAGAAAGAGAGAGAGAGAGAGAGAGAGGGGGGGGGGAGAAGGGTACACCGATAGAGAGACCACAGCAAAGGGAGAGGGAGAGGAAGTCGAGAGAGTATGTGAAGAGAAGAAGGGGAGAGAGGGAGGAACAAAGAGGGGAGAGAGGCAAGAATGAGTAAATATAGATGAAGTGTACTGCGGGGACGATGTTTTGAGAGAGAGAGAGAGAGAGAGAGAGAGAGAGAGAGAGAGAGAGAGAGAGAGAGAGAGAGAGAGAGAGAGAGAGAGAAAATATGCATATAGTTGTACTGTACACGGAATAATAAAAAGAAAGGCAAAAGAGAGAAAGTAAAAGAGAGAAAGGAAAAGATAATGACACCTAGGCAACGCATGAATTTGTAACTGAAACATTAGAGAATTAAAAAAAATGGAGAAAATGAAAGAAAAATATCCATAAAAAAGAGAATGAAGGCGAATGAAAGGAGACAAAAATAAAAATGAGTAAAGCTGAAAGTACAATAAGAAATTTGAATAATGAAAATGAAACGAGAATAGAAAAGAAATGAAAGGGAGAGAAAGAAACATCAGAACTAGTTTCAAAATGAGGAAAAGGCGGGAGAGAAACGTGAAATAGGATGTAAAGAGGCATAAGAGACAAGAGACAGGAAAAAAAATAGAGAGATCAGAGAAAGAGCGAATGGAGAGGACGTAGTGGGATAAGGAAAAAGAGTGAGCTAGAGTGAGTGTGACTGGAGGTGTGTGTGTGTGTGTGTGTGTGTGTGTGTGTGTGTGTGTGTGTGTGTGTGTGTGTGTGTGTGTGTGTGTGTGTGTGTGTGTGTGTGTGTGTGTGTGTGGATGAAGAAATAAGAACTGAGAAAACAAGTGAGATAAAGGGGCAGGATATTCCAGAGAGAGAGAGAGAGAGAGAGAGAGAGAGAGAGACGGGAGGGGGGGAGTGGGGATCCGCTGCCACTACCTGCCCACAAACACCCACTTAAAGACGAACTCTCAACCCCGGCATTTTTACCTCCTCCCCTCACTTCCCTCCTTCCTTCCTTCCCTCCCTCCTTCCTTACCCTCACTTCACCTCAGTTCTCGTCTTCCTTCTACCATTTTCCTCCTTCCTTTCCCTCATTTTTCTCCTTCATTTCTTCCTTCCCCTCACTTTTCTTTCCCTTTCCCTTTTCCGTCATTTCCCACCTTACTTCCAGCCCTACTCTCCTTCCTTACCCTCACTTCCCATCACTTCCCTCCTTCCATCCTTCTTTTTTTCCTTCCTTCCTTTCCCTAACTTCCTCTCTTCTTCCTCACATTCTTCTTTCCTTCCTTTTACTCTCTTCCCATTTCCTTCCCCTCATTTACTTCCCCTCACCTCTCTCTTCACTCTTTTCTGTACCTACAATATACATTTCCCATCATTCATCCCCACATCCTCCCTACCTCCCCATTCTCCCAACAAACCCACTTCCTCTCCCCTCACTCTTTTCATTTTCTATGCATTCATTCCTCTCTCTCTCTCTCTCTCTCTCTCTCTCTTGCTGTCCTTTCTCTGTACTCCTTTTCCCCTCACTTCCCTCATCCTCAGCTCTCTTTTCTCACTCCCACACACTCTTTTCCCTCTCCCGATATTCCTCTCACTCTTTTTACTCTCTTCTCACTGTCCTGGCTCCCTCTACTGTCTGTTAAATCTGCTATATCCATTAATTCTCTTTACATCTATTCTTTTCTTTCTCGCGCTCCTCACTCTCCTCACTCTTCACGCTCCTTTCACTGTCTCCTCACTTTCCTCACTCCTCTCACCCTTCATTCTCGCTCTTCATTCTCCTCTCTCCTCTTACTCTTCTCTCCTGCTCTATTCTCCCCACTCTCCTACTCCTCTAAATCTACTCTCTCCCAGCACTCTCCCCACTCACCTCACTCTCTTCATCCTCTACTCATATTTCTCACTCTCCACCCCTTCAGCTAACTCCCCACTCACTCTACCCTCACTCTCCTCACATCCGCCTCACTCTTTTCACTCTCCATAAACTCACCTAACTTTAGCAACACATTTTCATCTCTCTCTCTTCAGTCCTCTTATCACCCCCCCTCTCCTCACGCTACCTCGCATTTCTCTAATAGTGTTCACATCTCAGGATCATCATTCTTTAATCCTCATGCTTCCTTTCATTCTCTTATACTCTCCCCTCGCTCCTTCTCTCTGCCGATAATTGTTCATTTTCTCTGCATTCATCCTTTCTCCCTTTTTCTCGCGTCCTTTCCTTACTCCGTCCAGTCTTCACCCTCTCTCTCTCTCTCTCTCTCTCTCTCTCTCTCTCTCTCCCGTCCTACATTGTACTATCTTTTCGCTCACTCACTCACCTCACGTTCTCCTGACTCTTCTCATTTTCCTCTCTCTTTCATTATTCTCCTCACACTCTCCTCATTTTCCTCACTCTCCTCACTCTACTCCCTCTCGGCTCACTCTGCTCACTTCCCTCAACTCCTCTCGAAGCCATTCCGGGTCTCCCACGGGACGCAGGATTTGGGAAAAGTGGGAATTAGAAATGATGTGGAGAGAGAGAGAGAGAGAGAGAGAGAGAGAGAGAATAAGAAAATGAGAGTAAATTGATAAAACTGAGAGACAGTGATGTGAAACAATATTAGAGCTGAGAGACAGAAAAGAAGACATATACAGTAGACAGATAGAATAATGAGGACAAAATGAAAGACACAGAAAGAGGAACAGACAGAAAACACGCAAGGGAAAAAGTCTGAAAGAGAGACACATACACTCGGAAAGAGAGAAGAGAAGCAGAGGGAATTCTTTATAGCATGAGCGAAAGGACTCTGATAGAATGTAAAAAAAGGCCAAGAATCGCTGATATAAGGAAGAGGAAGTGATGAATGAGAGATAGGAAGAAGAATGAAAGATAGATGAAGGGAAACATCAAGAGAAAGAGAGGCGGACGGAGATAGGGAGAGAAGGAAAGCTGGAAGAGGGATGGAAAGAATGACAATGAGAGGTGGCAGAAGACAGGGGCAAGAACGAAGGATGAAAGATAGCTGGATAGAATGAGGGAAAGAGAGAAAAGAGAAGGTAAAAGATAGATTTAGAAAAGAGAGGCAGTGAGGAAGAGAATGAGAGGAAATGAGAGGCTGTCGAAAAAATTATACAACAAAAGAGGTATAATGGAGAGAGAGGAAGAGAGGGAGGTAACAAAGGGTAAATGATAGATAATATGAAAGACGGGAGGAAGAGGAGAGAAGAGAAGAGAATGAGAAGCAAAGAGGAAGAATGGAGGAAGAAAGGGATAAAGAAGAGAGAGAGAGAGAGAGAGAGAGAGAGAGAGAGAGAGAGAGAGAGAGAGAGAGAGAGAGAGAGAGAGAGAGAGAGAGAGAAGGTAGTTGAAAGGGAAAGCAAGAATAGCAAAAAAAAAAAAATGAATTGAAGAAGGAACGATTAAGGAAGGAGAGATAAAATAAGAAACAGAACAAGAGAGAGAAACACAAAAAAAGATGAAAGAAAGATTAAAGGACAGATAGAGAGAAACATGAAGGAGGAAGAAGAGAGGGAGAATAACTGAGGAAAGTGAACTTAATGAAGGGTGATTGTGGAAAGTGGAATAAGGAGGGGGAGGGAGAAAGGGAGAAAAAGGGAGAGAAAAGGGAGATAGGGATGAAGAGAGAAGATGTTAAAGAGGACGGGAGATGACTAAGAGGAAGGAAAAAGTCAACGATGGAAAGAAAAGATGAAAGAGTGGGGGAAAGTAGAATGACAAAAAAAAAGGTTAGAGAGAGAGAGAGAGAGAGAGAGAGAGAGAGAGAGAGAAGGAAATAAATGGAAATGTGTAGAAAAGGAAATGCATAAGGAAGGTAGAAAACAGAGAGGAGAGAGCAAGAGGGATGGAGAAAGAAGCTGAGGGATAGGGAAGGACAGAAATAAAAAAAAAAAAAAAGGTAAATAAAAGGGAAAGATAAGAAAGGAGACAGAGAAGAATTACAAAAAATTAAAAAGGATGAGGAAAGTGAGCGTAACAGGAAAAATGGAGAAACAATGAAGGAGAAGTGAGACACAGAAATGCAGAGGGATATGGCAGCACTGAGAAAGTAGGAGGGCAGACAGAGTGAGGAATGGAAACAGAGAGAGAGAGAGAGAGAGAGAGAGAGAAGGGGGTGGGAATGGTCGGTGTAGGTCGTTAGTGATGGCATTACTGAGAGAGGGTGTGAGAGGGAGAGAAAGGTGGAAACAAGGAGAGAGGAAAGGGAGGAAGGGAGGGAGAGACAAGGAGAGTGGGAGTGTGTGTGTGTGTCTGTGTGAGAGAGAGAGAGAGAGAGAGAGAGAGAGAGAGAGAGATTGGAAAAAAAATAATTGACAGTGAGCGAGAGGAAGAGAGTGACAGATGGAAAACGTGAGTAGGTGTGTTGGGGAGAGTAAGAGGAGGGAGAGAGCAGAGGGAAGTGAGAGAGGAAAAGAGAGAAAAAAGGAGGAAGAGAGGGAGGGAGAGAGAAGTAAGAGAGGGAGAGGGAGAGAAAATAGAAAATGAAAGGCAGGAACAGCCGAGAGAAAGGGTGGAAGAGAAAAGAAAAAGACAAGGTGAGAGAAAAAGAGGGAGAGAATTTAGAGAATGAAAGGGAGAGAAAACACAGGGGATGAGAGAGAAAATAAAACAGAAGGACACGAAACAGGAGAAAACACAGGAGAGAGAGAGAGAGAGAGAGAGAGAGAGAGAAAAGAGAGCGAAAGGGAGAGAGAACATTGTGGACAGGAATGCCAACACATAAAAAGAGAGGGAGATAGAACAGACTAACAGAGAGGACAGAAAACAGACGGGCAGACAGGCAGACAGGGAGAGAGGACAGACAGACAGGCAGACAGGGAGAGAGGACAGACAGAAAGGCAGACAGGGAGAGAGGACAGACAGAAAGGCAGACAGGGAGAGAGGACAGACAGAAAGGCGGACACAGAGGGAGGACAGACAGAGGCAGAAACAGAGGGAGGACAGACAAGGAGACACAGAGGGAGGACAGACAGACAGGGAGACACAGAGGGAGGACAGACAGACAGGGAGACACAGAGGGAGGACAGACAGAGAGGCAGACGAACAGACAACCGGAAACCCAATAACAGAATGACAAGCGAGGAAAACGTGTTTAATAAATTAATGGAAGTTAGAGAGAGAGAGAGAGAGAGAGAGAGAGAGAGAGAGACGAAATGCCATGCAGACAGATAGAAAGGACAGACAGACATCGAGAATGATAAAAGACCAATAGACAGACAGAAAAAAAAATGCAAATTGAACAACGAAAAAAAAATGGGAAAGTAAGCGAGAGAATGACAAATGAAAAGAGAGAGAGAGAGAGAGAGAGAGAGAGAGAGAGAGATGGAAATCGTGAAAGAGTGTATATGGGTAATAAATATAGGGAGAGAGACCAGAGAAATTAACAGTAAGAAGAAAGAACAGGGAAACAGAAACGACAGAAAGGCAGCCAGGTAGACAGAGAATAAGAACAGACAGACAACTAGTCATTTATACAACTAACGAAATGAGAGGCAGGGAAGATATTTAAAGGACACACACAAAAAAAAGGAGTTGTGAAAGGATGTTGTAGTCATAAACAAAAAGCCGGAGTGAGAGTTTAGGGCAGTGTTTCTCAACTGGTGGACCATGGACCACTCGTGGTCTATGGTGACTTTTTGGGTGGTCCACAGGACGTTCACTATATCTGGTAATAAACAGGATTGGTGCATATATTTTTTAATTTATTGAAAATGCAGTATGATTTTTTTTTTTTCAAAATAAGTAATTGGCCATTCACTTTATTGTATTATTCCTATTTAAGAAATTTTTTTATTTAGAATTTTTTGGGTCAGTATGATTGTTCTTACCAAAATCTGTCAACACATGCAGTCAGATGTCTTTTGCCATTTGCATCAACTTGCATGTGTGAGAGCGGATTTTCATGTTTGTTGCATATTAAGTCCAAACAGAGGAATCGGCTTGCATTGGAAAGCGGTATTCGTTGTGCATTATCAAGTACCACTCCTAACACTGAAAAGCTTGTTAGAGAGAAGAAAATCCAAAAGTCTGGTTACAAAGAAAAGTGAATCAATCAAGTTTCAAAGGAAAATATTAGTTGTATACCCATACCTAATTTCAAAATTCTGTTTGTTAGAAATAAATTTCACAGCAAAATGTTAGATAAGTATTCATGTCTTTTCTGGAAATTACATTCGTAAGAAATATATATTATACCAAAATGTCAGCTGTCTACTGTTTGATATCATTTCTCAAAATTCTGTTTGTAAGAAATATATTTCAAACCAAAATATTTGTTGTCTAGGCTTTGCTTATCATTACTCTAAAATGAAATGGTTCACAATATTTTATTTTAACTGGGCTGGTGGTCCGTGGCCTGAAACTAGTTGAGAACCTCTGGTCTAGAGAGAGAGAGAGAGAGAGAGAGAAATAATGGACGGACTGAGAGGACAAAGAGCCAGACACACTGAAAGGAATAATAAATCGGCAATGTCCAAATGTTGGTCTGGCATTTTAGTTAACATACCAATACATACATAGCCAAAAACAAAAATGTATACTCCAGCAAAAATACACACACACACACACACACACACACACACACACACACACACACACACACACACACACACACACACACACACACACACACACACACACACACACACACACACACACACACACACACACACACACACACACACACACACACACACACACACACACACACACACACACACACACACACACACACACACACACACACACACACACACACACACACACACACACACACACACACACACACACACACACACACACACACACACACACACACACACACACACACACACACACACACACACACACACACACACACACACACACACACACACACACACACACACACACACACACACACACACACACACACACACACACACACACACACACACACACACACACACACACACACACACACACACACACACACACACACACACACACACACACACACACACACACACACACACACACACACACACACACACACACACACACACACACACACACACACACACACACACACACACACACACACACACACACACACACACACACACACACACACACACACACACACACACACACACACACACACACACACACACACACACACACACACACACACACACACACACACACACACACACACACACACACACACACACACACACACACACACACACACACACACACACACACACACACACACACACACACACACACACACACACACACACACACACACACACACACACACACACACACACACACACACACACACACACACACACACACACACACACACACACACACACACACACACACACAAAGATTAGCTTCGTGTGTGAAACAAAAATGATTTCTAATGTGTCAAGTGGAGACGAATTACCGGTATTTAAAATGCACTTAAAGACACACAGATAAGCCATTAACTTCGAAATTAGACAGTGAAGATAAACAGAATCTCTCTCTCTCTCTCTCTCTCTCTCTCTCTCTCTCTCTCTCTCTCTTTAATATGTACTGTATGACTGGCAATATGGGAGACTGGACGTGGGTGCCCCCCTTGTGAATATTTTAGCCCCCTCCCTCCCTCCCTTCGCTTTTATCCCTGGACGTAATGTGGCTGGGTGGTGCACAGAAAATGGGGATGCATGGACTGGTTGATAGATGGGTGGATTGACAGGTTGGTAGGTAGGTAGGCTGGTAGGTAGGTAGGTAGGAAGATGAACAAGTAGACAGATCGGTGGACTCTTGATTGATAGGTGAGTGGGTAATTGGGTGGATGGACTGATTCATTGGAGGATGGATAGATAGACTGGGAGATGGATGGATGGATCGATAGAGTTTGTGGGTGGATAGGAAGATACGGTGATAGACTGATAGGATGAACTGTAGATACTTGAGTGGGTAGATGGGTTGGCTGGAGAATAAACTGACTGATAAACAGATGAACTGGCAGGAAATTAGGTAGGTAGACAAATGAGGTAGAGCAGATAGATCGATAGGTAAAGTGATAGGTACCGTAAATGAGTAGATGAACAGCCAAGTAAAACAAGCAGGTGGATAGATGGTGGACTGGGAGATTAGAAGAAAGTCAGATGGATAGAATTACAAAATTGTGTTAGTTGTGTATAGGTGGATTACTGATAGACAGGTGGATGAAGAGCTGGATAGGAATGTGGTATGTAGAAGTGGATGAATGTATGGATGAACGATTTCCTGAGTGGGTTGATGGAAAACTGGGTCGATGGAAAAATGTATGAATGAATGAGTTAGTGGATGGATAGAAAGACAAACAGATGGATAATTAGGACGACAGGTAAAAACATTGATATATGGATAGATAGAACGATAAATGGATGGGTACAGAAGGGAGTAAATTTACACTGAGAGGCAGTGAATAAATGTGTCACCAATGTAGCAGGATTAGTAATTGCAACACCAGGCTCATCAAAATGTGAACCCAGTGGGCTGCAGGCTGAAGATACTGCTCTCCTCCAGCCCATGATCCTCCTGTAGGGTGAATTGGGAAGGAGGCTAGGGGAGTTTATAAAAATGGGTAGCTCCACCGCCCAGGTATATCGGTGCCACCACATGAAGGTCCCTCTCTAGCACCGAGTCGCCAGTGTGAAAGGAATGGCTGGAGGAAATAAAAAATGAGTAAGTGAGTGAGTGAGTGAAAGTGTGTGCTAAAGGACACCTGAGTAATTAATCAACGTATATATCATGCACGCGATGTTTGAGTGGTTGAATGAATATGCACGTGAGATGAATAGAAAGGTGAAGTAATAAAGGAAGACGATGATGGGGATGGAAGGGGTGGGAGGATGAGAGAACGGTAGTGAGAAAAAGTGGACAGGTGGATGAATCAGTCACAGGAGAGAGAAATGGGTAGGTTGGTGGTGTAAATGAATAGATGGATAGGCAGAAGAAATGATTGAGGATGAGAGGAAAGTGAATGAAATGGATGTAGATTAGGGAGTGGAGGTGTGAGACGGCGAACAGTTGAACAAGGTGAAACAAATGTGGATGAAGTGGATGGCAAAAGTGTGGACGAGTAGGTAGTGGTGTGAGGAAGCGAGCTGATGATCAGATAGATTAGATGCTGGAGGGCGAGAGATAAGTGGATGAATGTTTAATGAGTGGATGTATGTGAAAAAATTAATAGCTGGACAAATCGATGCAGGACGAGAGGGGAGCTGACAGCGATAAGAAAATGTGGATGGGTGAGTGGATGGTTGGGATGAAAGGTGGACAGGTGGATGAACTGTTAGAGGGCGAAAAAGGAGTGGATTTTAGGGGTGTTTGGATGAGTGAATGAGAATGGGAGAAGGTGGGCAAGTGGATAAATTTGGTAAGAGGGATGTGGATGAAGTGAATGGTAAGAAGAGTGTGGAAGAGTTACTGGGTACGTAAGAGAGCAAACAAGTACCTGATTCAATAGTAGATGAGGATAGAATGAATGATTGACATGTGAACGGAGGCTGGTGGAGGTGTGAAGGTCAGCAGGTGAGGAAATAAATGAAGGATGGCAGGGTGAGAAGAGGGTGAATGAAGTGGATGGTAGAGTGTATGGAAGTGTAGTTGGTGGAGTGAGAAAGTGAACAATTGGATGAATCAACAGAGGATAACAGGAGCATGTGTCGAGCTTGGATGAGTAGGTAAGAGGAAAGATAAGTGAATCAGAAGAGGGTGGACAGAAAGTGGATGATAGAGATGTGTGGATGAGTGGGTGAAGGCATGAATAGATGGACCAGTCCATAAATCCGTAGTAGATGACAGGAAAGTGGATGAGAGGAAGGTGTAAATGAGTGGATGGGGATGGGAGATGATATATAGGTGGATGACTTGTTAGAGGCAGAGAGGGACGTGGGTGAAATGGGTGGTAGGAGCGTGTAGATGATGAAATGGAAATGTGAAGATGGAGAGGTGAATATGTGCGTGAATAAGCAAAGGATGGAGGGGAAGTGAAGGGCAGGGGCGTGTGGGTGGAGGTGGGAGGTGGGCGTGAGAAGGTGAGAGGGGAAGGCGGCTGAATAGTTTAATTAAAGTTTGACATTTGCAAGGGAATGGAAACTGCCTCGCCATGTTTAGTAAGTAGAATTCAGGTTGTCGCCCCGTAGACTTATAATGGAAACCTCGTTGATTTAAACCGTGACAAGAGAAGGAACTGTATATGGAA
This sequence comes from Coenobita brevimanus, assembly GCF_032717465.1. NCBI lineage: Eukaryota > Metazoa > Arthropoda > Malacostraca > Decapoda > Coenobitidae > Coenobita > Coenobita brevimanus. Next base: position 26,712,843 of record NC_137049.1, on the reverse strand, counting down.
GAGGTCGGCTTGGATGAAATTGTAATGAGTGGTGCTTATAGGGGCTTGAATGTCGGGCTGTAGCTCCGTTGATTTCTTTATTCCAATGACAGTGTTGGAGAGGGACGCCTTCACGTGGTGGCACCAATATAATTGCCTTAACATTCAAACGTCCCTCAGTTCCCCTTTATTCCCCGTAGGCAGGATGGTGGGTTGCAGGAAAACGTGTAACTTCAACATGCAGTCCACTGGATTCACGTTGAGACCACTAAAACTACTACTACTACTACTGCTACTACTACCAAAACTACAATTAGTACTGATGATAATAATAACAGGAATAAAAATAATAATCCGATGACAGGCAGTTAGTGCATAGGCAATCGACTCCATCACAGTAGGCCCCATAATATCATTTTAAATTCCTCAGCATATACTAATACAATATATTTTAAGGGGATCATTAAAGCAAAAATTAAACTATTTTCCAAGTCACAGTCATCCCCCAGAATCCAACATGCGTCGATTTTACATCCAGGTCCCCCAGTTGACCTCGGGCTCTTCCACCTTCGAGCTGGACCTGCTAACCAATACATCACAGTATCCCTCAAAAACAATGAGGAAAAAAGGGGGTACAAAATAGCCAAAGAGTATTTGGATCTAGGTAAAGGGGTATCAGGCTGAGAACGGAGGGGACTGGGAATTGAGAATGACGACCAGGCGGTGTTAAAAAAAAGGGACGAACGGAAAGTAAAGTGAAAAAAAAAAAGTGAGGAATCGGACTAAAGCTCTGTGACAAAATAAAAAAAATGGAATGAAGGGTAGACGGTGGGTAGGTGGATGAGTGGGTGAGTGAAGAGATGAATGGAACAGAAGTGGTGAAAACTTGATGGATGAATGAACCAGAAGTGGGAAATAACTTGATGGACTTGGATGAGAGAGAGAGAGAGAGAGAGAGAGAGAGAGAGAGATTGCTAGAGCCGCACACTGGCTATATAAAAGAAACAATCGCTCACTTTGATATAGATATTGCTTGCTATTTTTCCTCTCGGATTGCTTCTCCATTTGTAGGCCGGCAAGGAACTGTTTGTGTGTGTTCTCTGTTCACCCTTGTTCTCTTTTGTTCCGTCTCGTGTTTCCCATTTGTTCTTCTTCCTTCTGTCCATTCTATAACCCCTTCAGCACTGTGGCGTATTCATTACTTTATTCTTGTAGTTATTTTTTTTTTTATTCTTTATTTAGCTAAGGAGAGAATTTTCAAACTAAATGGCTTAGTTGTAGCCTTCAGTAAGTCCCTTGATACAAAAAAAAAAAAAAAATCTTTCCTAAAATTAACAAAATCCTGAAAAAAGGCTAAATTGTCTTTTAAAAAGTAACCAAAATGAAGGAATTAATTTGTATTGTCTTTTTGTATATTATTAACTCATTATTTTTGTCATTAATATTTTTCATTTTCTTATCACCAGTCCCTTAGTTATTACTGTTCTTCCCATTAGCTTAAATTCTCTCTCGCTCTCTCCCCCCCCCCTCTCTCTCCGTCGTCGTGCTTCTCTTTCGGCTTCATTCCCCTTCTTTGTCATTATTATCGTCATTACCTCAGTCCTTTCCCTTTCCTCTTCCCTCATCTGGCCGCTCTCACTTCAGTACCTTATTCTTTCTCACTTCTCTTCACTCTTCGGTTTCTTCCCTGTTTCTCCTCATCCTCTTCTCTCTCTCTCTCTCTCTCTCTCTCTCTCTCTCTCTCTCTCTCTCTCTCCCTACTTCCTCTTCCATTCTCTCTTTCTTTTGTTCCTTCCCTTCATCTTTCTTCTTCATTTACACGATCATATCATCCCCTTCTCTTTCTCCTCTCCTCATCCTCAGTTCTTAATCCATTCCTTCTCTCCTCCGTCTTTCTCCCCTTCCTCATTCTCGTCTCTTTTACCTGTCACGTAGTTTCTCAGCGGTTCCATCTCTTCCTCCCATTTTTCACCTCTTCCTCTCACATCCTTCTTTATATCTCTCCTTTCATTTTTAAAAATCCAAATTATTGCCTCACTTCCATCCGTTTATCACTATTTCATTTCCCTTTTACTCTCCTTCTCATTTTCCGTTTCTTCCTTCTCCCTCTCGTTCTGCTTCCTTCATCACCCCTTTCTTTTTCCTCCTCTCCTCTTCCCTAACTACTAAACTTTTCCTTCCGTTCCTTCTCCTCCTGCTCTTCCCATTTTCACTCTGTCATCTTCTATTTCCTTTTCCCCTTCTCCCCCTCTTCCTTCTCCCTCTCCTCTTCCCCTTCCTCCCCTTCATTTTCCTCCTCTCTTCCCTTTCCTCTTCCCCCTCATCATCCCCCTCTCGCTTCCATCTCTCCCTCTCGCTTTTATGGACAATTCTCTCCTCTTCACCTCCTCTTCCTCAGCCTCTACTGCTCCTACACACGCACTCCCTAACACACACACACACACACACACACACACACACACACACACACACACACACACACACACACACACCTACGCTTTCCATCTGGTATCACCATTTTCATCATCATCATCACCATTAAGAATGTTGTCATATCTATCACTCACATTCACTCATGTTACTCCATATGTCATTCTTCATTATTCTTACTGGCATTTTTGTAGTCTCCTTCATTCCCACCATATTGCATTTCCACTCTTGTGTGCTGTCGCGTGCAGTGAACCGATGTTCCCTTGCTGTTGACAGCGTCTCTCTGTGGCGAGGCGCGGGGAAAAATGTAGAGATTTAGTTTCTGGGTGGACGCCTCCTCGAGTCTCTCTACCCAGTTCAGAGAGGCACCATTGAAGGCTATATTTCACCTCGGCTTTTGCCTATATAGTAACCAACTAGGGTTGTAAATGGTTTCCTGGGTTAAAGGAAACCTTTACGTTTGTTACTCAGTGTAGAGTCACTTGAAGTGCAAAGAGGAATAATAAAAGCGACGCAAAGGAAAGGGAGAAGTAAGAAGAAAAGAGGGCAGACACAAAGAATGATAGAGGTAAAGGAAATGGTAAGCAGTACTACATCAAGTGAGTGGATGATGGTTGCCACAACCTACCACGATCTCTCTCTCTCTCTCTCTCTACTTACTAATTGTCCTCTCTCTCACACTCTCTCTCCCTTACTCTCAACTTTCCTCCTCAGCCTATGTCCCTGTCACTCTTACTCCCACACACAACAACCCTTCACAGTCCCCTTTCCTAACTCTTCCTTCTCGCGTCCTCCTCCTCCTCTCCGGCCCCTTCCCTCGAGTCTCTGTCTGACTGTCTGTCTGTCTGTCTCTGTCTCTGTCTGTCTCTATCTTTCTGTCTGTCTGTCTGTCTGTCTGTCTCTCTCTCTCTCTCTCTCTCTCTCTCTCTGTTCTCATTATCTTCTCTAGTTTTTTCATATTCTCAAATTGGCTAACATTTTCTTCCATATCCTCTCTTGCCTTCTGCCAATAACGTCTGTCTCCTTCCCTCTCTTTTTTTATCTTTCAATCGTCTTTATTTCCGGTTTCTTCGGCTTTTTTCCAAACTCCTTTTTGCTTTAAGGAAATCCTCTTTCTTCAGCTCTCCTGTTACATCTTTCCACCAGTGACTCTCATATTGAAATCGCTCTTCTTTTCTTTCGTATTAATTCTCACTTCTTTTTCTTCACTCCTTTTTAAGTTTTTCATGTCAATTTTCTTTTTTATTCTCACGGCCTTCTTTCTCCCTTCTCTCCTGTTTCTCACATTCTCTCCATTTTCCATTAACCCTTCCATTCTCCCCTACCAAAAAAAAAAAAAAAAAAAACACACTCATTGTCATCAACTCTGATTTTCTCTGTCAAACATCTTTCCTTTTCCATATTCTTCCCTTCCTCAAAGTTATTTCTCCTTCTTGTCAATCCTCTCTCTCTCTCTCTCTCTCTCTCTCTCTCTTTGTACTCTGTTTTTTTTTTTTTTATCTTTCGTTTCTCTCTGTTTGGAATTCTTCTTCTCTTCTTTCATATTCGTTTTCCCTTCGCTCTCACCCTTTCCTGTTATTCTTCGTCTTTCTTTGCTTACCACCTTCTTCCTCCATTTTCACACTGCTCTCCTTTCTCCTTTTTCCTCTGTTTCCAGAATGCTACTGCTTTCTCCTGTCTCTCCTGCTTCTCCCCTTCCTCTCTGCATTCTTTTCCTCTCTTATTCCTTCACATGTTTTCTTGTTTCCTCTCTTTTCCTCACCTTAAGCTCTTTCTCTAGCAAATTCTTTCCTTCTCTCTCTACTGCCTCTCCCCTCTCTCCCGCTTCTCCCCCTCTCCTTCATTCTCACTCCTTTATTATGTCCCTCTCTTTAGAGCCTCTCTCCCTCCTTTAACAACCACCTTCCATATCATCTTTATGTATACTCTCAACTTCTTCTGTCCTCTCAGTTCTTTCTTTACCTGTGCTGCTTCTCTCTCCTGGCTTTTACTCTCTCTCCCTCTCTCAAACCCTATTCTCCCTTCTCCCCAATTTACTCCCCTAACTCCCTGTTCCTCTCTCTCTCTCTCTCTCTCTCTCCTTTTCATTCCCTTTTCGTCTAGCTTATTTTCGTTCATTACTCTCTTCATTCCCAGCCAACTCCTCCCTTTCCTCCCTTTCCTCCCTTCTGCTTGGTTTCTATCTCTTCATTTTCCCACGTCCTCCCTTTCCTTTCCTTCTCCCTTTCCTCTCTCCAGCTATATTTCTCTCCCTCGTCGCTTCTTTCTCTCCCTCTTCCCTCCATCCTTTACGGTTGTCTCCCCCTTCTCCATTTATGCCCATCTCTCTCCGCCATTCCTCCAATCTCAACCTTTCTTCAGTTATGTCCCTCTCTCTTCCTCTTTCCTGCATTCTCTCCCTCTCTCCACTCATGTCCCTCTCTCCTCCTCTTTCCTCCGTTCTCTCTCTCCATTTATGTCCCCCTCTCTTCCTCTTTCCTCCATTCTCCCCCTCCCTACTTAGGTCCTTCTCTCTTCCTCTTTCCTCCATTCTCTCCCTCTCTCCACTTATGTCTCTCTCTCTTCCTCTTTCCTCCATTCTCTTCCTCTCTCCACTTATGTCCCTCTCTCCCTCCTTCAGCAACCACCCTCTGTTCCTTTGTTGCTGTAAAACTCTTTATTTTTCATACGTTCAAACAATCATCCTTGCTCTGCCTCGCACACACACACACACACACACACACACACACACACACACACACACACACACACACACACACACACACACACACACACACACACACACACACACACACACACACACACACACACACACACACACACACACACACACACACACACACACACAGGGCTGTCACACTCATGCACACACTTTCTTTCACGTTCATATTCTTTCATTTTCCTCATTATTGGTCCTCTCTCTCTCTCTCTCTCTCTCTCTCTCTCTCTCTCTCTCTCTCTCTCTCTCTCTCTCTCTCAAGTCAGCCTATTCTCTTTTCACCCTTGCCATTTCCCCCTCTTCTTGTTCACAGTTCCCTCCCAGGCTCTCTCATTTTTCAGCCATTATTTCTTTCTTCTATTTCATATGTGCTCAAACATTTCTATTCTATTTTCACTCCCTCTCTCTCTCTTCCTTGCCTCGCCTTCATACGCTTTTGCACAATTCTGTTTCATTTTCTCTTTGCCTTCTCTTCCTTTCCTTTGCCTTAGATACCTTTGAGCACCTGTCTTTTATGTGTGTCTGTCTGTTTTCTTATCTGTCCATCTAGCTAATTTTTTCTCTGTCTACCTGTCAATGAATCAGTCAATCAACAAGTTAATCAGTCAGTCATTCTGCCAATTTCTCAATCAATCTCAGTCAGTCAAGCAATCAGTTACTCAATCTGTCAATCTATATATCAGTCACTCAGTCTGCTAATATATCTATCTGTCTCTCTATATGTTTATCTATTTGTTATAATTACCTATTTTCCTTGATTTCATTGTGCACTCTTTCTCCATATTTTTCCTTTATTTTCCTTGCTTTCTCTTACTCTCTTCCATTTAGTTCGTTTCTACACATACGTATTTCAGCATTTTTTTTTTTATTTCTTACATTTTCATTGTTCCTCGTGTGTTTTTTCTTTTTTTCTTATTTTTTTATTATTTAATGCGTATTTACACATTATTATTCCATCTTACAGTGATTTCTCTTTCTTTATTTCTCCCATACCAATACCCTCATATACTAAAACAGTCATTTCCATTTTACCCTTTCGTAATAAACATAAGCGAATACGTTTATACGTAGGTTATGTATATACTTGAATACGTGCACACATACATACATAGAAAAATACTCACATTCATCCAACTATACGTACATATACTTGAAGATCAGAAGTACCAAGAAGCATTCAAACCTGGCAACTTGGCATAGACTGTCTCGTGAGGAAAATCATACATACAAACACATTCATACATAAATACATGCATCCATACATAGTGTCAACATAAATATGCATACATCCATATGCACACCTCCATCCAAGTTCAAACACACACACACACACACACACACACACACACACACACACACACACATGTACATTCATAAACTCTCTCTCTCTCTCTCTCTCTCTCTCTCTCAGTTTCTTTTGTCCAGAGTGCGTGTTGTGTATTTTTCCTCCTCTCCCACCAGGCGCGGCTCTCAGATCTCTCTCTCTCTCTCTCTCTCTCTCTCTCTCTCTCTCTCTCTCTCTCTCTCTCTCTCTCTCTCTCTCTCTCTCTCTCTCATCGACAAGTGCTCCTGCCATAAAAGAAAAGGAACACCATTCTTCACTCTCCCTTCCTGCATCTCTCTCTCTCTCTCTCTCTCTCTCTCTCTCTCTCTCTCTCTCTCTCTATCTCTGTCTCTGTCTCTGTCTGTCTGTCTTTCTGTCTGTCTGTCTGTCTGTCTCTCTCTCTCTCTCTCTCTCTCTATTCATTACCTTCGCCAAGGAGGTTATGTTTTCACCCCTGTCCGTTTGTTAGTTTGTTTGTTGGTTGGTTTGTAAGCAAGATGACACTAAAACTACTGGACGGATTGCCACGAAACTTGGCAGAAGAATGGGCCTTGGCCCATAATACACTCCATTAAATTTGGTGCGGATCAGGATACAGATGCGGATCCAGGATTTTTTTTTTTTCCCACCTTCTTTAACATTGCGAGATAAGGCTTTGGCGGCGGTATGCGCTCTACTGAGTGCCATTCTAATTCATAATTTAATTCATCAACTTTCTATATCCACCTTATTAGCCATCCGTATTTCCCTCTACTTCTGCATCCAAGGAGGTATATCTACCTCCAGCTATCTATCCATTCATCTATCTATTTATCTATGTCTATCTATCAGTTTGTCTAGCTGTCCATCTGTTCATCTGTCTGTCTGTCTGTCAGTCTATTATCTGCCATTGTCTCCTGAATTTCATCAAAGCCGACCTCGGAAAAAATTAACTTGATAAATGAAAATTACTCATCTCACGCTTATGACTTATTCCAGCCCTTCATTCATTCCTCCACAGTCCTTCACACATTCCACTACAGTTCTACATTCATTCCCATTACAGACCTTCGTTCTACGACAGTCCTTCTTCATTCATTCCACCACATTCTTTATTTCATTCTGACACATTACATCATTCCACCAAAATCCTTCACTTATTCAGCCACTGCCTACCATTCATTCAACCACAGCTCTTCATCATTCCACCACCGTCTTCCATTCGACCACACTTCTTGACTCATTCCACCTCAGTCCCTCATTCTACTGTAATCTCTTATGTTTGCCACTTTTCCTTCATTCATTCTACTACGGATCTTCATTCATTCCACCAGTTCTCCACTCATTCCTCCAAAGTTCTTCTTTCATTCCATCATACTTTCTCATTCCTTCAGTCATTCCACCACAGTCCTTCATTCCAGCACAGTTCTTCATTTTTCATCACAATTATTTGTTTGTTCATTTTGCTTTAGTCCATTATAACTGAGTCCTTTAATGAATCCACTTCAGGAAATTATTTCACTGGTCTTTCATTCATTCATACCACAACAGTCCATCATTCCACCCGTCCTCCATTCTTTCACCCATTCTACCACAGTCTTAAATTCACCACATTCCTTCATTCAAACAGGGTCCTTCTGCCACCTCACTCATTCCCTCATTTATTCCTTCATCCATACCTCTCAGCTCCCTCCTTCTACTTCATCCTCGGTCTCTATCTCACCCTTTCTTCCTCTGTACCTCATTCATTCTCTTGGCCACTTAATATTCATATATTCCACTTGGCTAAACCATCTCAGGATATCCCTCCTACTAATTCTTGTCAGCACATCCATATCAACACCACAACACACCCAAGTTTCTACACTCGTCTGTCAACCCACGTTACCCAACATGCTCCTCTCAGATGATTCACTTCTACTCCTTTAACACCCATGACCTTCCCCCATAGTCCAAGCTGCAATGCCATATGTTAGTTTTTCCATCATATTACTGTCATCCAACGATTTTTTTTACCTCAACTCTCTATTCCTTGTAACCGCCCTTCATATCTAAACTTTCTTCCCTCTTTCACTGTTCTACATTTGATCAAACCTCATCATCTGAAGTCGCCTCCTTGCTCATTACACCACCGACTTATATGAAGGCGCCTATGTTCATTTCTTTACCACTACCCACATCGTGACATCATTCCTTCCATAAATTACAACTTTATTCATTGATGCATTCAGTGCCCCAAAACTCATTCACCAGGTCATGCTGCTCCCACTCCTCTTTACCTACTGGAATAATACCATCAGCAGACAATAGTATGGACAATTTCTATACCCTAACCTCGCTCTCTCTTTCACTAGGGACCCTCTAACATTCACTGCACTACCCTGTATTTCTTTTACAATATCATCAGTGGAAATATTAAACGAAACGCAGATATGACACACCCCTCTTGAAGTTGCTATAATTGTTGCTGCTGCTGCTGATGATGATGATGTTGTTGTTGTTGTTGTTGTTGCCCCAGACTCATTTGAACGTGATTTCAGTGGACTGCGGGCTGAGTGAAATGATGTCGCTTATAGCCCATTTAATTGGTACTCTCATGATAGTTTCTCCTTAGTTTGTGTCTTCTTGTGTTTGCTCCTGGATCCTGACAACTGCAGTTATAACTACGTAAACTATGGTGATGATGATGATGATAATGATCTCATCGAAGTTGTTGTTGATGATGATATCCATGGTGAGAGCGATCCTAATGCTGCTATTGTTGCTGTTGTTGATGATGATAAGGAGGAGGAGGAGGAGGAGAAGGATAAAGTGATGATGATGATGATGATGATGAAGATGAGGAGGAGGAGGAGAAGGATAAAATGATGATGATAACTAGAAAATTCCTACTTATCTGTAATGATTTCTAACTTGCATTCATATTATCCTCCATTCTGTTTCACTCTTCCTCATTCGCTCACATTCCTGCCATCTCACTCTCTCGTTTTCATTTTCTCACTCCCTCACGCGTGTCATTTCTTTTCCTTTCCCCTCTTTCTCGCTTTTATTAGTGTTACATCATTCCCCTCTTTCATACATGCATATTGTCGCCTCGTACCTCTCACATGCATTTACTCTCTCTCTCTCTCTCTCTCTCTTACATTCACCTAGATTTAAGCTGCCTCAGTCCTTATTTCCTCTCCTGTTACCCACGACATAAAGAGAAGAACATAAGAGGCCAGTTGTTCAACTTGGTTCTGACCGTGTTGGTGACCAAGCTGTTTGCAACATTTATCTCCCTCTCTCCTTCTCTCTTAAAACATGGATCTTTTTTCACTCAAACTCTAACCCATTGCTCTAACTGCTACTCCTATTCTCACACTCTTATTCACTCTGTTTTCTCTCAACAGACTGGGGCACGCGCTATACGGTGAGAGCAGCTTAGGAGACCACGTGGTGAACCTGGTGGTGCACGTGCTGGTGAGCGTGCTGTTCTGCCACGTGCTGCTCTCCGCCCTTCGCCTCCCACACTGTCATGTGCTAATCAGTGGCCTCGTCTTCGCCACACATCCCGTACACACTGAGGCGGTAAGTGGGGACGATTAGGAATGATATAGTACTTTCCCCTTACTTGACCCAAATTATAGTTCCGTGCTTATCAGTGGATTCGTCATGGACACACCCCATGCACGCTGAGGCTGTAAATGGGCGTGATGAGGAATTCTATAGTGATTTCACCTTAACTTGGCTCAGACTGTAGATCTTTTGCAGTTCGGTTCATGAAGAATGCTATTGCTCTTTCACCTTAGCTTGACCCAAATTTTAGTTCACCCATATTGCACATTAAGTAAGGGTGATGGAGAAGGCTACAGTTCTCTTCACTTAACTTGGCCCTGGTTTTAGTTATTTTGTAGATTATTATTTTCAAGTTGACGATCTTGTTCTGACTGTACCCAGACGATTTTATTAAGGCTAGAAGACTCCTACCTCCTTATATTCCCTGTAGCCTTGTATCCCCAATTATTGACGCACTGATTATATCGAACCCTTCGCTAGGGTCAGAGTAGCATTTTATTCATATTCCAGTTCCCTGATGATGTTCCCGCTTTGACCCCTTCACCAATACTCAGGCTATCTCTGGACTATTTTGTTCTGATCTCAAGAAATGACTTCAGAACTTGACAAAAAAATTAAAAATACTGGCAAATTTTCTTCTTCATTCTGGCTCCATAAGGACGATTTTAGATAGCTTGTGGAATAAAATAAAAAGATTATCATGTAAAAGGTATATTCAGACACACTAATATGAAAAGTCAACCGAATGAAGAAGTTAACCCTCTCGCAGTGGTTCTTGCATTTGAGGGTTCCATTCAGGCTAGCGCCATTGGATTTGGTCAAAGTATATAATTCACAATTATCAGAGGCTATAAAAAAAAAAAAAATGCTTCTTTTAACATTCATTGCGGCGATAGTTCACTCACTTAACTTGGCCAATATGTTCGTCCCTTGACAGCCTGTTTCACGTAACTCACCCTCAGAATAAGACAATATTACGGCTGGGTATCCTTGCCACGGCACTCCATCTTACCAGCACCATATTCAAGTGTTAATCTCTTGGTGTATTTCAACATTCAAGATGGAGGGACGGCAATATCACGCTTAGCTGTAGCAAACAAAATATATCACTCCTAGGAATTATATTTGCTTTAACTGACAATACCATTCAGTCGGGGGAAATCTCATAGTTCTTTCATCTTAACTTGGCCTAGATGTTCATTCTTTTGCAGCTTATATCATGTACTATGGGTCACAAAAGTATCGGTGCACAGGGGGTCCGATGGCTACCGAAAACATTCGAACAACTGCGTACAATACCAACGTCTCATTGTATATGGACAAAGTCTGTGTATATGAACATAATATTTGCCATATATTTTCAAGAGGATATTGCTTGTTGGTGATTTATGACACCTCCCGACATCAGGGCTACCAGCGTGTAGTAGGTCGGACATTAATATTTCAGTGACCTTCGTTCTGTGGTCCAAAATGTGTCACGCATATTGTTCACCAACACTTTTGCGACCCTTAGTACATCACTGAGCGGGAAGGACAGTGCTATGGCTCCACATCCTTTTCACAGCCTTTCTTCGTGACTAGCATCATATTCTCGTGTTAATTGAATCAGCTCAAAATTCAAGGAGGAGAGATGGCAATTTTAGGTCAAATTAGGGTGAAGAGAATATAGCAGTAAATTACACTTTTCAGTCTGATGACGTATTTTATTGGGTTATTCTTGCCACCTGCAAACGATTTTGTACAGCTTAGGGGAAGTCTTTTGTACTGAAGGGGTTAATGAAGGTTATACTGAACCCCTCCAGTTGGTGCTGGAGAGGGACGCCTTCATGTGGTGACACTAACATAGTCGGGTAGCTCAGTTACCTGGCTATACAAATGTCCCTCAGCTACTTCCTTGTTCCCCGAAAGAAGGAAGGTGAACTGCAGCAGAGGAAAGTTAACCTTCCAGCCTACCGGGTTCACAAATCAGATGAACCTAAGACAACAACAACAACAACAACAACATCAACCAGCTCATTAGAAAAGGTCTCCTAATCTAACTAGAATGATCTTGAAGGAAGGAAAAATACAATGAAAAAAATGTCCTCTGGCTGAAGGGATTTAAGAATAGGGCTATATGGCTGTAAAATAGGCCTTCCACCTAGAGGTCCCCACCAAAACTATGACCCACCAGCAATATCAATCCGGCCTCCCCCACTCCATAAACAAAGTGAATATATTGTTTGCTCTGTGGCCTGTGTGTGTGTGTGTGTGTGTGTGTGTGTGTGTGTGTGTGTGTGTGTGTGTGTGAGAGAGAGAGAGAGAGAGAGAGAGAGAGTCAGTGCTTTCTGGTGCGATTAACCATATTTCAGCTGATAATATTCGAAGTTTTCCAGTCATGAGGCCAATTATGATGTACGGGGCAGGGATGTGAGTATCCTGGAGGGAAAAGAAAAGGTTGCAAGACAGAAATAGAGATGCTTAGGTGGATTAAGGAGGTAAGAGGAAGATCAGGATTATCATACATGAAAAACATAAGAAGCAAGATTGAGATGGTGTGGCCAGGAAGAAAGATGAAGAGCTTGTTATTACTGCAAGAAGAGAACTTGTGGAAGGAGGAATATCATTTAGAGTGGAAATTAGTTCCAGAGAGATATGAGGGAATTTGGACTGAGCGAGGAAAACATACAAGAAAAAAAGGCAATTTGGAAACGACTTCAATAGGAGCGCCCGATTAGCAGTAAATGTTAACAAACGATGAAGAAATTACAAGGTTCGCATTCCATTACTTTGGTTACTACGTGTGTCGCTATAATCATGCTCAGATGACCAGGGATGAACCAGGAAGCACTCTGATGGATTGTGGGTTACACAGACCATGGCAAGATCAGAAAGCCGAATGGAAAAGCACTATCAAAATAAGCACTTATATAACTGATTATGCAGATGGTGTGAAGGGAGGAGGAGCAAATGGAGGAGGTGGGTCATCGAATCTACCCTCCCAGAGTCTTACCCGTTGCGATTTTAAACATTAATGATACGTCTAATCGATAGGCATAGATCTATTTTAACTGAGACTAACTACCAGGAACTCAGGTGAGCACCA
>NC_137049.1:26674769-26694769 GCF_032717465.1 Coenobita brevimanus | reverse complement strand
AAGAGAAAAAATAGGGTGAGAACGATGATAGTGGGAAAGTTAAGTAAAAATAAGAGAGAGATAAACGAAGCACAGGTGAGGGAAAGGAAGTACATAGGAGTCCACAAGAGAAAGCAAACAGCAACAGTAATATCGGCCCTTTCGAGGCTGTCAGTGATGTTGTAATTAATGTAACTCTTCTATCAGTCAAAGAGGAGGGTAGCACAGGAGGATGGCTCGCTCGACTCTCCAAATCCTCTAACCCAAGCCGGCAGGAAAAAGTTAGAATCACCACTATATATCATGACGAAGGTACTATCGATATTTTAAAGGAAATAATGAATGGACATCGTTTTCCCCACGTTTTACCTAAAAATGAAACTAAGAGCGAAAACAGAAAAAAGAGGACAGGTTTGAGAGGGAGAGAGAAGATCAAGAGACGAGAAGGAAGGAGAAGTTTGGGAAGGAGAGGCAGGATCAGAGGAAGAGAGAGAAAGAGAAGAAAAAGAGGGAGAGAGAGGACCAAGGGAGGAGACAGAAGAAGTATGAGAGCGACAGAGCGATGATCACGGGAGGAGAGAGAGAGAGAGAGAGAGAGAGAGAGGGGATCAAGGGAGGAGGGAGAAGTGTGAGGGAAGAAGTGTGGCATGAGGCGATAAAAACGAAGCGGTCAAGAGAGGGAAGCTGGGATCAGAGAGAGAGAGAGAGAGAGAGAGAGAACTGAAACAGGGGAAAGTTTGTGTAACCTTAAATTTTAAGGAAAAACAGACTTAAATAACTCGTAAAAAATAGTGAGATGCAATAATTCGCTCTCATATTACCATTTTTATTTCCCAAACACTGACTTCTATTTGTGTAAGACTGCAGTTACATATCTGCTTGATACTTTTTCAGCTATCATCCATCATCTAAAAATTTTTGTCTCATCAGGAGCGTAGAGGCCTATTGCAAGGCTGTTCAGTCGTGACATTAATGGCGAGTGTGATCAACCTCATTCCTCCCTGAGTGGCATTATGTGAGAAATAAATTCTAACTACTCCTCGGGACTGAACTCTTACAAGCATAGCCAAGCTGGGGCGCCTTAACCCGCTAAACTGCCAGGCGTCATTTGGTTATATGATTACCACCCAACGTATCCCAGTGTAGAAAATGGTTCCCTGTTAACAAAAAGCCATTTGAATTTCATTTAATGCCGAGACACCCAGAGGCAGCAGTCCATCGAATGAGTGAATGGTGGAAGCTGTCACCTGCTGTAAATGTTAAGCAAGCATCTGCAGGCGGTATGTTAATTGTGCAACATTCGCACAGGCAGTGAACGATGATAACGAAGATGTGTGTATGTGTGTGTGTGTGTGTGTGTGTGTGTGTGTGTGTGTGTGTGTGTGTGTGTGTGTGAGAGAGAGAGAGAGAGAGAGAGAAGGGGAGAAACGGACGGATAACAATAGATAATGAGGGAAGGATGATGCACAGGGGAATAAAGGAAGGAAGAGGGAGAGGGTGAGAGAGGAAGCAGACGGAATGAGAAGGAGAGAAAGAGAAAGATTGCTTGCTTGAAGAGGGGAGAAGGTGTGTGTGTGTGTGTGTGTGTGTGTGTGTGTGTGTGTGTGAAAGAGAGAGAAAGGGGGTGGGCAGGCAGAGAGACAGACAGGCAGACAGACAGATTGATAGACCCACACCCACCCATCTACCCACACACACACACACACACACACACACACACACACACACACACACACACACACACACACACACACACATACGAATACACAGAGAGAAAGAGAGAGAGAGAGAGAGAGAGAGAGAGAGAGAGAGAGAGAGAGAGAGAGAGAGAGAAAGAGAGAGAGAGAGAGAGAGAGAGTTGTTTCATCACGAATACGCCATTTTCATACATCTTCGGTGCAACCGGGCGATTTTATTAAGTTTTAGCAAAAAAATCCTGAGGTGAAAAGATTAATAAAGGCTATATCTTACGCCTTCGGGCTGGAAAATAATTAAAGGACTGAGAATAAAGATTATGTGAAAAAATATTAAAATTTAAAATCTGTCTCGGAACTGCCCGGATTAACTCTTTCTTAACGACTGCATCTTTAGTTATTTTATCCATGGAGTCTGGAGGCAGTCTTTATTTTTCTGATTGGAGTTTTTTTTATTTGGAAGGGTAAGACATAAAGTTTCTTTTTAATCCTGGCAGTAGTTAGTGACTCTGTTCAGTAAAAAAGGTAAAAAAAGTTCATGGTAATGGAAAGAACTACACAGAAAAGTTTACTCCTTTACTGCAACGCCCTTCTTTCTTTACATCATTATAACATCCTGATAACCTCATTTATATTTGAAAGGATCCTGGTAGTAAAGGAGTAATGAACAGTCTCCCTCGCTCCTCCCCTGTTTTAAAAATCCCTGGCCAGACAAAGCAAAATCGACTGGAAGGAACAAATATGAAATAACAAGTCCTAGAGAGATGCATGATCATTAGGACGTCGGACCTTGCATGCGGAATACCTTAGGGAATGACTGAGATGTTCCCGTATATAAGACGTCATCGTAAGGAAGGAGTAAGAAAGAATGGAGAAAAAATAAAATAAAAAAGAATGGAAGAAAATGGAAAGATGAAAGGGGAACAAAGAAATCAAGGGTTTATAAAATGGATGCGAAGTAGCAAAGAAACCAGAAAAAAAAAAACGAGAAAAAAGAGAAAGAACACTTAAGGAATAGTAGGATTATGATAAGAATGGGAATAAAAAGCATGAGCAATAAGTATGAAATCAAATGTAGAATGACCAAACGAAAAATGAGACGATATGAAGAAAATGGTGAAAACAAATGAAATATAAACCAGATGCAAAAAAAAAAAAAGAACGAAACTGAACAAACGAAGGAAACTGTGCAGGAAGAAAGGTGAAGTGGGTCACGAAATAAAGAATGCACGGGGAGAGAGGAGAGAAAAGATGTAATGTATGATAATAGCGAGCAGCAACACTAACACATGTTAAGAAGAAAAAGCAACGAGAAATGTGGAGTGTGATGAATGAGAAATTAAGCATGCATAGATATAAACGAACAAGCTCGATAGAGGACTGTGTGGTCCGCACTGCGACTTGAAACCATCGAAGGGGAGGTTGAGAAATTAGCGTGGTTTGCAAATGAATGGGATAGATGGGCTGTAATTTATATGGGTGATGGGACTGGGGTAGGAAGGTATACAGTGTCAAAATGGATGTTGTAGAGTAATGATATAATTGCAATGAAGGCTTGTCTCAGAACACCCTCTATGAACGTAGGTGAGGGGGAAAGAGTAAAGAAATGGGCGTGGGGGACAAAGAAATGAATGGGGTGAACCGGAATTGTGGTGGGGATTAGAAGATATGCCCTGTGGTAATGGGTGCTATAGTATGGACTGAGTGAAGTGAAGATTATTCAGCAACACACAAAAAAAAGAATAAGGTAAGCTCGCATTGCTATTATATACCATGCATCTTACGACGCAGGTAATAAGATGGGAAGAAATCTGCAGACAGAGGAAGGAGGAAGAAGACAAAAGGAAAACAATCAGATTAAGAGAAAAAAAAGTCGGGAATAAGAATAAACAAAAAAAAATAAAAAACAATAAGTAAGGAAAGTATAAGCCAATGAAAGGCATCAGCATGAAGAGTAATAAACATGGAAGGAAGCAACCAGGAAATGGAATGAACAAGTAAAAGAAAATAAAAACACAAGAAACTTTTCGGGCAAGAAAATAGAAGGGCAAGAGAAATGCGGAGGAGGGCAAGAGGGCCGAGGAGAACATGGGAATGAAATTAACCTTGATAAACAGGAGAAGATGCGAGACTTGCATCCCACTCCCTCCTCCTTCTACCACTACCATCTTTTATTCGTCTTGCTTTTTCCCATCCCCTTTCTCATATTTTTCTCTCACATATCTTCTCTTTCCTTCTTTCTTTTCCTTCCTTTCTTCCTCTCTCTTCACTCTACCGTTTCTCTTCCTATCATCGTCTTCACCCCCCTTTTTCTCCACATAATTCTCTCCTTCTTTCCTTTTCTCTACGACCTTTCTCCCTTTCCCCTCTCAATAATCCTATCTCAGTCCTTTTTTTTTTTCATCAGTCCCTCCCCGACCCTAACGTTTCCCTCAGTGTCATACCTCTCACTTCCCTTAGTGTTTACCTTTTCCTTTCATCCCCAGTTCTTTCTCATAATATTTCCCCATCCCATTCTTTTCCCCTCAATTTCTCTTCCCCTTTCACTCCTTTCCCTTCAGTTTTTCCTCTCATTCAAGACCTCCGTCTCACCACATTGTCTCTCCTCCCTTCTCCCTTCCCATATTTCTCTGCCCCACCTCCTATCCCCTCACCTTCCCCTCCTCTCTCACCACATCATCATTCCTCTCCTCCCCTTCCCTCTGTCTCTCTACCCACTCCTCTCAACCAAGCTGGGGTAAGCATGGATATTTATGGGCTTTGAGGATGGAAATGGGGAAAAAGTTATATTGAAAAGAGTTTTCATAAATGAAGATCTACGGGACAACCAGAAACATAGAGGTAATAATTAATGTGTATATATGTACAGTCGCCAAACTTTCCGCCTGGGCCACCTAGCCGCGAGAGGTGGGCAAAGGGTGCTGGCAACAGTGTAATGTTTGTTCGTGTGTACATGCTCGACGAAAGTTCGGATCATCAGCTCTCGTCTTCCGTACTGAACCTCAGTCAGAGTTCATCCCAATATTCAGTCTACAATTTTAGTCGATAGAATTTCAAAGGAACTTCTTGAAAGTACTGGATAATACGAGTATTGAAAACAATAAGTAAAATAACCTAAAAGACCGCATCTTTACATATATTACATATTTATAAACATATTCTTTTTCATTATTACATGACAACCCATGGCTAAAAATTGTCTACTGAATATTGGGGGGAAGAATCGTCGTGTGACCGACCCTTACGCTAGAAAAATAGATACCGGTGTCTGTTCGCATTTCGCCAGTCCTGGGCCGGTCACGATTACACCTATTGAAATACCATTCTTGATCTGAGACATGATTAGATAAGTGAGGTCATTAATCGTTACAGGATTACTCATTGAGCGGATATTAATTTAAGCTAAGTAGGAGAAATAAGGAACTGTTGACATCGGAGGCTGAAACTCGTTCGTTAAGGCTGCCTTAAGTCAGTTAGTCATAAGTCGACGGGCGCTAAAGCGCCTAGGTTCGTGGGATTTAAAAAAATAAAATCAGTGTTACAGCCTGTAATGATAATTTCATGTTCTTTATGTTGCATTTACCAATCACATAAGTAATATCACAGGCAATAGTACTGTAATATAAATGTCCCAATAATTCATGAATCAATAGCATTTGCGCTTAAAATGACTGGAAGCTTTTGCATACTGTGATGGAGAGGTGGTGTCTTCATCTTGCTGTAATGTGAGATAATGTTGTTCGGTGCATAATCGATGAGCATGTAAATGTGTGACTTCACACATAAGCGGCACAGCTCACAATCAATTTTCCTTCTAATGTGTAATTCAGTCATTCGTTAGATGAATGGACTACAAAGGTGTGCTGTAATGACCATAGTCATATGAAATATGATACGGTAAGTCATTATCATAGCTGATGTAATAGCCACTTCGACAAGAGTACAATATGCATAAACTCTTTGCCTGTTGAGGTGACAGTATTTTAGCCTCCTACCTCTTCGTGGTGCACCACAGAACACATAAAAACACTTACTTGAAGTACTACCAACGAGGATGTAAGCAACCGTTACCAGTGTCTGAACATCATCCTAATGTTTATTGGTCAGTGTCATTCATGATGTGAATGACAGGTAATCTTACTTGTAACTGGACGCGATGTTATGTAAATGCATTCCTCTTCAACCTGTACTGATAATGGTATCAAGCGATAACCTATGATATGGAATTACTGATATAAGGAGAGAGAGAGAGAGAGAGGCTTGGAGCGATTCAAGTATTTAGTGCATTAACATGTTATAGAAAATAAAATGTTTAGTATTGTTAAGAATGCAAATATTCAGTAGAATGCTAATGGATCTCAAAAACTAGTTCGGCAATTATTATCACTGGCGGTATGAATAACGTAACCACCCCCGTCCGGCGCCTACCCTGGCATTCACCATGCCAAGCTTCCCCCTTAAGCAGCTCTCCCACCGGCTCCACCAGTTGCAGGAAACTGGTTGCATGGAATTGTTGCGTGTCACAGGTTGCACGGACTAAGGCCAAATAAGCATAGTATATGTTATTGTACTATATATAAAGGTATATATTTATACCATAATATACAGTATATATGGTACCTTCTTATAAAATTAATATAGTCTAATTTTATTGGCCTTGGTCTGCGCCACCTGTGGCACACAACAGTTTCCCGTGCGACCAGTTTTATGCAACTGGCTGAGCCGATGGGAGAGCCGCCTTACTCCTGAGACATTTTTCTCCCCACCCAACTCCGTACCCAGCCATTTATGGGATGAACTCTGACTCTGACTGAGGTTCACTACGGACGAAGAGAGTTGATGATCCGAACTTTCGTCGAGCATGTACACACGAACAAACATATACACTGTTGCCAGCACCCGTTGCCCACCTCTCGCGGCTAGGTGGCCCAGGTGGAAAGTTTGGCGACTGTACGTGTGTGAGTGTGTGTGTGTGTGTGTGTGTGTGTGTGTGTGTGTGTGTGTGTGTGTATGTTTGTGTGCGTGCGTGTGTGTGTGTGTGTGTGAAATGTAATATTGTACAAGCGAAAAAAATATTTCCACTTTATTTTGACGATTTTTTTCTGTGTGTGTGTTTTTTTTTTATTGGTGGGTGGGTGGGACGTGGCTCTGATAAACCCTCTCGCAGTGAAGGTATATATATATATATATATATATATATATATATATATATATATATATATATATATATACTGTATATTCCTTTAAGATAACTTTTTCTTTTTTACCAGTTTTCGTCAGATTTTTTCCCATTGATTGAAAAAAGAGTCTCTCACAGTGAAAACGTTAATAATGGTTTTGTGTGTGTGTGTGTGTGTGTGTGTGTGTGTGTGTGTGTGTGTGTGTGTGTGTGTGTGTGTGTGTGTGTGTGTGTGTGTGTGTGTGTGTGTGTGTGTGTGTGTGTGCAAGTTTGAGTGGCTGAGTTAGTATATGTATAAGAATGCAAGTGTGTGCGCTTATATGTAGGTGTGCGCGTGTGCTTGTGTACATGTGTGTGGAGGGTGGCAAATTCTATGTTCATGGTTGTGTGTGTGTGTGTGTGTGTGTGTGTGTGTGTGTGTGTGTGTGTGTGTAACTGTGCTTTTATCTCTCAGTTCCCTTTTTAAAAATTTGTGTGCGTGGGCGTGTCTGCCTGCTAGTACATTCTTTTTTAGCATGGCCGAGTGTACAGTACAGTATATCCACATGTACATCTATGCGCGTCAATAATACCCGTTAAACTGTTCCAAACCCACACCTTTTAGCAGCTACAGGAGAGGCAAGGCAATCAGGACTACCAGGCAAAATGGCCGCTGTTTTATGAGTGGTAATTTAGCCATAACCCGGTTCAGGTGGGAGGGGACCAGGGTAGAGGTGGATTAGGGGAAATAGGACATGTAGAGAGAGAGAGAGAGAGAGAGAGAGAGAGAGAGAATGGCTGTAATGGGGGAAGTGAGACAGATAGTAAAGGGGAAACGAAAAAGCAAAAGGTGGCAAGGCATGTGGGTAGGTAGTGATAATGGGCTGGGAAAAGAGGAAAGGAGGAGCACGGAGGGAAAAGGGCTTCGGGATAGGAAGAAAACAGGCGAATAGGGAGGTAGTAAGGAGAGAGAAGTGATGCAGGACAAAAGAAATGAACAGTAAGTAAGGAGAGGGATGGAAGATGGAGATTGTGAGGAATACAGAATAAGAATGGAAGGTTAAAGAAGAGGAAATAAGAAAACCAGTAATGATAGAAAGCGGGATGGAGAGAAGAGAAAGGGTGAAGGAGAGGGTGGTGAAGATTGATGGGCTAAGGGTGAGGGAAATATGTGGGAAGAGGGGAGGGGAGGGTTGGAGGGTGGAAAGAGAGAGAGCTGAGGAAGTGAGATAGGCACTGTATATGAGGAAAAAGAGAAATACAATGAGTGGTGGAGAAAGGAGGGGAAAACGAGAAGAAACAATGGGAAGGAAGAGTATGAAAGGGGATGGAAAGAGAGAAGGATACTGGAGGGAGGTTAGGAAGGAAGAGAGAGCTGGAGGAGAGAAGAGAGATTGATGAGAAGTGGAGGGATGAAGGAAAGGGGGTAAGAGGGAGCGGGAAGGGAGGGAAGAGGTTCAGGGAGGGGATATGAAAGGGACATAGTTTTGAAGAACGAGAGAGAGAGAGAGAGAGAGAGAGAGAGAGAGAGAGAGAGAGAGAGAGAGAGAGAGAGAGAGAGAGAGAGAGAGAGAGAGAGAGAGAGAGAGAGAGAGAGAGAGAGAGAGAGAGAGAGAGAGAGAGAGAGAGAGAGAGACAGACAGACAGACAGACAGACAAAGAGAGAGAGAGAGAGAGAGAGAGAGAGAGAGAGAGAGAGAGAGAGAAACTAATGGAGAATTGAGGCAGGAAGAGGCAGATGGGAGAGACAGGAGGGGTGAGGCAGGGATAAGTGGTAGGCAGGAGTGGGAAAGGGCTGGAGGGGTGAGGCAGGAATTGGAGAGGTAGGAGGTGAGGCAGGAGTGGGGGAAGGGGACTGGAGGGGCGAGGCAGGGATGGGAGAGGTAGGAGCCTAGGAGGTGAGGCAGGAGTTGAGAATGGATGAGACAGAAGTGAGACTGGGATGAGAGATGAGGCAGGGGTGAATATGAGGTGGATTAAAGGGGAGGAGTGAGGCAGTGGTGGTGCTGGCAAGGGGAATGAGGCAGGAATAACAGGGGAAAAGGCAAAGACGGGTGAGGCAGGGATGGTGAGGTGGGTGAATGGAGAGTGGGCAGGAGGGGTAAGGCAGGATAGGTGAGCAGGAACGAGAGGTGAGGAAGGTAGAAAGGGTGAGACAGGGGTAGGTAGAAGGGGAGAAGCAGGGGGAGTGAGGCAGGGGTAAGCAGAAGGGAAGAGACAGGGGTGAGGGGTGAGGCAGGAAGCGGGCTGAGTGCTTCACTGTAACACTCCTGGTAAATATTGGTAAAGGGGAGCACAGACCCCCCCCCTCACTCTCTCTCACTCTCTCTCTCTCTCTCTTCCTCCCTCCCTCTCCCTCTCCCTAACCACCTGCTGTACCTACTATCCTCTTTCCCTACCTTCCTACCTAATTCCCTCCCATTATTCCTTCCTGCCTCGTTGTTTATCTACCTCTCTTCATACTGTCATTTTCTTTCTACGCTATTCTCCTCTTCGATATCTTTCTATGTTTATCGACCTCCCCCCCCCCTCTCTCTCTCTCTCTCTCTCTCTACCATTTTCCATTTCCCTCTCCAGTACTTCACCTCACCATTTTTCCAGCTCCTCCATGTTTATCTATCTACCTATATCTATCGCTCTGTCTATCTATTTCTCTCTCTGTAGTCACAGTCACTCGCCGCTGTGTTATTCCGACTTTCTACTCCTTTTGTTTTTTTCCTGTTGCTGTTAGTTGATTAGTTTGTCTGAATCTGTTTTTTGGTGTGTATTTTTTGCCTTTCCGTCTCTCTCTCTCTCTCTCTCTTCACATACCATTTTTCTTTTATCATCTGAGCGTTCCCTATCCTTCTATTACTTTTACTGACTCACTTTCGTTTCTTTTTTCGTTCTCTCTTTCCCTGTCAACCTGTCTGTTTCTGTATCCTCGTCTCTGTTTCTCTGTCGATGTTTCTATGAGTCATTTCCCTCGTCTGTGTTTTTTTTGTCTCTGTTTCTGTATCCATGTCTCTGCTTCTCTGTCTTTTTTCTGTATCTCTCTGTGTCTTTTTTGTCTTTTCTGTTTGTTTCCTTATCTCTTTATCTGTCCTTTTCTCTATCTGGTTCTCTGTCTGTACTTTTCTCTCCTTCCCTCTGTCTTTTTTTTCTATACCTTCATCTCGATTTCTGTATCTCCCTCTCTACCCTTTTCTTTGTCTGTTTCTCTGTCTATAAATGCTTTAAATAATAACTATCGGCTGCACAGAATAATTACAGAAGACATAACTCAGTCTTACCTTTGAATCTCACCCCAAACAATCGAAATTACATCCACGTCCCTATTAGTACTGTTAGGTAAACACGGACAAAGGGGAAAGAAACTTAGTCTACTAGCCTGACCGGTGGGCTGAGAATTGAACAAGGGTTTTACAAGATGCTGGCTGGATATGCTAACCAATGTGCCACAGCCTTCTCCCTGCCTCCTCCTCCTTGCCCAACCTCCCTCACACTCCTTCCTTCATTCCTCCCTCCCTTCCTTCCTTCCTTCCTTCCTTTCTTCATTCTTTCATTCATTCCTTTTTTTTTTTTCTTTTCTTCGTTCTTTCTTTCCTTTCTTCACTCCATCAAATGACCTTCATCTCCGCATACACGTATTTCTTCCTCTTCTATATCTTCCACAGCCTTTCTCATGATTCATCTTCCTCCCTTCCCTTCCCTTCCCTTCTCCTCCCTCTCCCTATCTTCTCCCAGTGCCCTTCTCCCTATCTGTCCCTCCCTCCCTCCTTCTCCCCATTCATACTGTCTTTCACTCTTCCTGTATCTCTGATCTTTGCAGTGACTCTTCCAAGTACATATTTCTTTATCCTTCCCTCCTCTCCTCCACCTTTGTTTCTTTCCTTCTCCCTCTTCCACGTTCCTTCTCCCTCCCCTTTCCCCACATCTTTACTTCCTCCTGTTTTCTCTTCCTCTGTCCCCGCCTACTTTATTCCTTCCTTCCTATCTTTCCCTCTCTCGATCTTTCCCTTCCCTTGTTTTCCTTCATTCCCTTCCCTTTCCATTTTCCTTTCCTTCCTTCCTTGTTGTCCCTTCCTTCCTTCCTATATTCATTCATTCACGCATTCTCCCTCGCTCCCTCCCTTCATTCCTCTCCTCTTCCTTCCTTCCATCTATCCTTCCTTCCTGCCTTCTCTCTCTCCCTCCCTCCCTCCCTCCTTCCCTCTCTCCCTCCCTCCCTCCCCATTCTCACCCAAGTAATGCCATCAAATCCATTTCCTCTTTCGCTTCCCCTCACTCGCTCCATCGATCAATCAACCCTCGCCTCTCGTGCCCCTTCTATCTATCTACCTGCCTTGTCTATCTATCTATCTATCTGTCTGCTTATTTATCTCTAAATCTATCTATATGCCTATGCATCTTTTGTATTACTTTATCTGTCTGTCTCTCCATCTAGATATATTATTATGTCTGTGTGTTTGCCTTTCCATTTATCTACCCGCCTACCTATCTGTCTGTCTGTCTGTTTATCTATCTATCTATATACCCATCCATCAGCCAATCAGTCAATCTATCCATCTGTCTGTCTGTTATCTGTGTCTATCTATCAATCTATCTGTCTATCCACCTATTTGTCTACCTGTCTCACTTTATATGCAGGCTTATATTATTCATTAGATTATTATCGCCCATTTACTTCTCCCCTTTTATCTGTTCAATACCTACCATTTTATCTGTCTCTGTGACTATCAATCTATCTCTGTCTACCTACTGGCGTTTTTACTAGTTCGTATATATTGACAAGCTATTTTTTTTTATATCTAACATCTCTCTATACTTACTTATTGCCTTTCGAATCCATTTACCCTATGAATCTACTGTATCTCTACATATTAATTTACCCATTTCATTCGTTTTTGCTCATAAATAATTTGCTGAGTTCTTACCCCCCCTTCTCTCTCTCTCTCTCTCTCTGTCTTTGTATTGTCATTTTGCTTTTATAGTAATAAACCTTTCACCTAACTAGTTTTATTTATGTCATTGTCTATTTATCTTCCTACATCTGTTTGTGTGTGTGTGTGTGTGTGTGTGTGTGTGTGTGTGTGTGTGTGTGTGTGTGTGTGTGTGTGTGTGTGTGTGTGTGTGTGTCTGTGTGTGTGTCTGTGTGTGTGTCTGTGTGTGTGTGTGTCTGTGTGTGTGTGTGTGTGTGTGTGTGTGTGTGTGTGTGTGTGTGTGTGCGTGTGTGTGTGTGTGTGTGTGTGTGTGTGTGTGTGTGTGTGTGTGTGTGTGTGTGTGTGTGTGTGTGTGTGTGTGTGTGTGTGTGTGTGTGTGTGTGTGTGTGTGTGTGTGTGTGTGTGTGTGTGTGTGTGTGTGTGTGTGTGTTCAACTCTGTGCATAAACTTGACAGCCAGTTTCCAAAATCCCAGCAGTCGTCCCACGTGTCACACACCTTCACATATCATCATTTTGGCGCTAATGCCCACTGTCCATATGGTGTTAGCTAGGAGTTTTCATGACATTTAATGTCACATCACCAAGCAACGTTGGGTCTGGTTAGTACTTGGATGGGTGACCGCCTGGGAACACCAGATGCTGTTGGCATCCCTACGTGTCAAGTGGGGTTGGTGGAGGATTGGTGCCCCTCCCTGTAAAACAATTAACTCTAAGCCCTTGACCACCCCGTTTGGGATACATGGCGTCTAGCAATGGATGGATGGATGGATCACCAATCACCTTCGTCTACGAATCTCTCATAAAGCTCTCAGAAAGTTATTTTTATTTTTATTTTTTTGCCTCTGTCTGTTAGCAGTATTATGGAACAATATGGGATTTAGATGTACCAATAGAATGATGACTAACGACCATAAGGAGAACAAGTGATAAAATTTTGGGCGAAAATGTAAACTATGAAGAAAAAAGGTCATGGCGGAGGTAGGCGCTCTCTGCATCTGTTGTTCTTTTTGTATGCAGGCCAGCTTATTCGACATAGCAAAGATTTCTGGGATTTTAGCGGTTAATACAGAATACAGCTATCCTTAACATTTCTAATATCTCTTATGGTGAATAACTTTGCCACAGGAAGTAAAAATGCAACAAAAAATACGTCCTCGGGTAAAAGGGCCATCGAAGAGGCCGACGATACTGAGACACACTCAGCCACACATCATTCAGTCTTCAAATTACCGTCATCATCATCATCATCAATATCAGTATCATCATAACCCTATTTCCATCAGCTTAAACAAGAAAAAGGAAAATATGAAGTAGGAAAATCATTATTAGATTAGCCAGGGAAACTAAGTCTCACCTCATTCATTTGTCATTCCAGCCCTCGATCATCATCATCATCATCATTACCCAGAAACAAGAATCAGGAAATGACCGAGCGGGAAAATCATATCAAAAGTGGCCGGGGAAAATGAGTTTAAGCCCCATTCACTTGTCATTCCAGCCTTCAAATTACCCTCTGCTGATATTAGCATTATTACCTGTCAGGGCGCTAATCACCTCTGTATACACACCTATCATGGACCTGCCAGGTGAGGCATGGCATTATAAAGAGACTGATGAAATGTTTGTGTGATCATTACGTCTTTCATATGGATAGTGTATTGTATAACATGTTCTTGCTACTACCAAGAGATTGTGTTAACATATGAGGGATAATTATGACTGAATAATCATTTTTAAATACCACATGTCAACACTAATCCTATGTTGATCTGTACATGTCTAGCATTCTCTTCCAGCCAACACGAGACGATTTATTTCAGCTGATAGTGAGTCTTATAGTACTGATAGTGGAAAAAGTCCATGATCACTTTTTCATTAGCTTTGATGATGTTTATGAAATTAGGGCAATGCAGCAGGCACATGTGGACACCCAAACAAATGCACACTTTTAAAGTGAGATGTGTGTGGTTATCAATATACATGTGTGGATGTCTGTGTGCATATGTGTAGGTATGTTTTTTGTATTTGCGTACATTTGTGGTTCTCTCTCTCTCTCTCTCTCTCTCTCTCTCTCACCCCTTTACATGTATGTATATATATATGTGTGGGTGTGTGTGTGTGTGTGTGTGTGTGTGTGTGTGTGAGAGAGAGAGAGAGAGAGAGAGAGAGAGAGAGAGAGAGAGAGAGAGAGAGAGAGAGAGAGAGAGCAACAAAGAAGCACACAGCAATAACACATTCATGGCGTCAACACTGAAGTTGATGGGACCACTTTAACAAGCTCTAACAATGCTTCATCCCCATTAAAGCCGTATGAAGCACTTGCACACACCATTGCTCGACCCACGCCCATTCTCACAAATCTACATACGCTATTGTGCATCCTTGCATTTCCTGTTTTGTTACACACATTACTATTCACCCTTGCATTGCATGAACTTCAAGTTCTAATGTACTGATTCACATGTCTTCCTTAAAAGCCTACATATTTTTTTATGTATGTATATATACATTCACACACAAATGCAAGCGTGCATACACATTCATACATGAACACACACACACACACACACACACACACACACACACACACACACACACACACACACACACACACACACACATCCCCCAGATACCCAGACACTCGTACACCTCTGTTAAATACATATGCACAAACAAGCACACAAACACACTGGGACGCACACCTGAGTCAGACACGTGTGTTAATGAGGTGTCTCTCCATTGCAGGTGACAGGTGTGGTGGGACGAGCTGACCTATTGGCTGCACTCGCCTTCCTCGCTGCCTTCTCCTCCTATCACAGGTCAGCAAAGTGAGAAAGGGGTCGCCATACAGGGTGAGGCAGTGGTTAGGCAAGGAGAGGAAGGAATCAGTCAGGGCCAGGCACGGTCAGGAAGTGTCATTCAGGTGTCAGGCAGGTTGAGGGAGCAGTGAGAAAGGGTGAAGAGAGAGGTCGAGGGGTAAAGAAACGGGGTAATGGGAAAGAGTGAAAGAAAAGGTGAAACGATAGGGAAGGAAGTAGTGGGAAAGAGTGAAGAGAAAGGTGGAGGGGTAAGGAAGGGGACAGAGGGACTGGGGAAGGGAGGGGTGGAGGAGTAGGGGAAAGGGAGAGACGAAGAGAGGGAGGACAGGGAAGGGAAGGTAGAATAGTGGTTAGGAAGGAACCATGGTCAGGAAGAGGTCAAATAAAGAGAGGGGAGGGATTAATGAAAAATGCAAAGGGAAAGAAAAGAGAAACGTAGAGAGAGAGAGAGAGAGAGAGAGAGAAATACTAACAGCTCTCAGCATTATGGGGGTTATTTTTACACTTGCTGTTGTATAAGAGTTTCATAAACCCTTTTCTTTTACTGTTTTCTCGACTGATCCATTGTTGTATATTTATTTTGTCATAGATCTATTTGGAAAAAGAAGAGATGTAGCTCATTTGTCACCTTATTTTGAGTTTTTGTTATACTTGGCCAAATTTCTCTAACAGGACATTGGTTCACTTCTCATACTGTCTCTTTTGGGCGGCACAATTTCAGTTTATTATTCCATTTAACCTCAGAAGATTTTATTCAGCTGATAACTACAGGGACCTGTGAGCTTCAGTGCTATCTCCGTTAACCCTCCCACACTCAGGACAACTCTAGTATTCTATTCCAACTCATGCCAGAGGATTTATTCAGCAGAGTTAGTACTGTGTAGGAGCTAGATACCTTTGCAATCATAGATCAATTAACTCACTTAAGTATAGTAGTGTTATTGATATTTTGCCCCAACTTAAGTCACACTGGGGTCACACTTAAGTATTCCATTCAGGATATTGCCAGACGATTATATTCAGCACTAGGAAGCTTCTACTCCTCAAACAGTTAATTACTTACTCAGCTTTATTTCTCGTACGTAATCTGCTACTTTCATACATTTCTTAACGGGATCTTTTATTTCCTCTTTCTAAACCACCAATAGAGTTTTCATATATTTTTTTTTTCCTAAACCGTATCACAGTTCAATTAATAACTACTCCATTTTTCTTGCTCCTTACGATATCTTTTATATGCCTCCATTTTTTTTCCAAAATGTATCCGTATTCGTGTAGTTATCTTTGCATACTTCTCATCGTTCTATTCAACCTCTTCAAGCTACTGACACGGTGCTGAAGAGAGACAGCTTCCTGTGGTGGCACTGTCATAGCCGTTTAAAGAGGAAGTTGTTTTAGTGCGAGAGATATTGATGATTTGTTTTTTACCTCTCCCCTCGAAAAGGCGCGTCTGGGCTGTGAAAAATCGCCCCTTTTTGGATAAAATACTGATCACGGCAGGGAAGTCTTGGGGTTAAATCTAATTATTATACAGGGTAGTCCATACACACAGAGCTCTCCATTCTCGTATGTTGCGAGGACGGCTTCATGTGCTCTTGTGAGGCTGCCTTATAACATTACTAATCAACCTCCCGACCAATGGACGTAAGAAAGCAGACCCGAAAGAGAATGAAAAAAGTTATGGGAAGCAGAAAATCTAAGACATTATTGATAACGCTGAGCCGTCCCCGCAACACTGCGTTACTAATCGATCCCCTGAATATGACCGTTTTTTTTTACCGCTCCTGTTTTTGGCTTTACATTTGTCTCATTTTCTTCCACAGAGCTGTTCGGGCCCGGAGCAGAAGCAGCAGCAGCAGTAGTAGTATAGGCAGTAGTGGACGCAATAGCAGTAGGAGCAGCAGCAGGAGTAGTAGTAGCAGTAGGAGTAGTAGTAGTAATAGCACAAGGAGCGGTAGGGGGAACAGGAGTAGTAGCAGTGGTAGTTGTAGTAGTGGTAGCAGTAGAAGAGTTAATAACAACAGCTATATTAATAGTATTAGATGCAATATTAATAGTAGCAGCACTAGGAGCAATACTAGTAACAGCAGTAATAGCACAAATAATAGGAGTAGCAATATAAAGAGCCTTAGTAAAAACACCAGTGAAGATAGTAATAGTAACAACAACACAAGCCATAGTAGTCAGCCTAGCAATGTGAGGGGTGATGGTGAGGTGTGGGTGGCGTGGGCGGGAGTGTGGGCGGTGGTGGGCGTGGTATGCAAGGAACACGCCCTCTCTGTGCTGGGGGTGTGCATCGCTTGGGACCTCCTGCTCAGTGCACCTGTCTTGGTCAGGTAAGGGTATATTCAAGCGTGCGTATGTACACAGAACACAAACAAAAATTCAAACACAGGCTCAAACACACACACACACACACACACACACACACACACACACACACACACACACACACACACACACACACACACACACACACTGCAGTGGTAACGTTCTCGCTTGCCAACTGGTGGACGGGAGTTCGCGCCTCGCTCAGGTTGCGAAAAGTTTCACTGACGAAGTGGGTGGTAACTGTCCCCCTTGAGCAAGGGGACGGGTGTGTGCGTGTGTGAAGGTCACAGCCTTGCCCTTAGATCGGACTATATGAGCTCTCAGCTCCCTTCCGGGAGGGTAGAAGCTGACGATCACGACCATCAAGTGATCCTGACCGACCCGGTGAATTACACACACACACACACACACACACACACACGCACGCACGCACGCACGCACGCACGCGCGCACACGCACACACACACACACACACACACACACACACACACACACACACACACACGCACGCACGCACGCACACACACACACACACACACACACACACACACACACACACACACACACACACACACACACACACACACAGGCGCGCGCGGTCTTATCTACGTCCTGTACGAAGCATCCTCTTCTGTATCACAGCACAATAAAAAAAAAAAAAAATACTCCACAAAGCCAATCATTTTTGTACCCTAATTCTTATTATTGGCTTCCTCGGGAGGGAAGAGGATTGACGAGTTTAGGTCTTTGATCCTTTGTTCATCATCATCATCAACATCACGTCATCATCATCATCGTCTTCGTCACCATCGTAATTGTCATTGTCGTCATTTTAATTGTCATCATTACTGTCTTTCTCATTATCATCATCATCACTCTCATCGCCACTGTCTTCGTCATTATTATCCTCATTGTTCTTGTCATTGCCATCACCTTCACCTTCATCGTGTTCATTATCACCTTCATTGTGTTCATTAACATCATCGTAATCATCCTTATTTTTCCTCATTGATGATAATAATCATAATCATCATCATCATCATGATCATCATCCTAACACTATTTCCCACTTAAAATTAGGGACGCCTGGATTCAGAAGCAGGTTGGTCTTTCTTTTTTTCTTCTTTTAAAACAAGAAAACAACACGGCGCAACATCTAACAGGATTCAAAGACTCTTCAAGAAATACCGTCAGAACATGAAGCAAAAATACTGAATGTGACAAACTCAAAATAATTTCCACGAAAAGCTGAATAATATACATAGATAATAACGACGACGGCAGTACAAAAAGGAAGATTAAAAACTCCAACAGACATCACCTAAGCTACGTGCAGTAGGCTACTGACACTTAGAATATAAAAGCAAGAACACAAAATATTATAGAAAACTAGCATATGAAAGTACAAGCATTTTGAGCACAATAATATTTTCATTTATGCACAGGAAAACTACATGAATTCTCAACCGTACAAAAATATATATAACAGAAAACTAACTAGTTTCTAAATAAATATATTAATAAATAAATAAATAAATATACAGTATAGATAGATAAATAGATAGATAGACGGATATACATATATATGCTGATTCTTCAAAATTTAACACAAAATTAAACCATCGTCAACAAACTGTATAGCAAATCATCTAAAGGAATCGAAGAAGGATGAATGACAAGTCAGTGACCGATGAATTTAGAAGCCCTGCAACGTGATCTTTGAAGCCTAACGAAACTTTTATAATAACAAGTTAGCGTTCCATAATTGTTTGCCATAATGTGGAATGATAATACTGTCCTCAAATGAATAAAAGTTTGGCGACACTTATCTGCTGACTGAAGCAATGGAATCTGTTGTATGAACTACTTTTATGTGGTGGCAGTATGAAGCACACAACAGAGAAGTATGATAAGAAAGGATAATCTCTGTCGTATGGGGAGGAATGAGAACTATGGAAGGCAGAACACAGTGCTGGCAGAGATTTGTCGGTGAACTTTTTCTCACGGCTATAAGTTCAATTAGTGGCACATAAGTCTTACCTTGATTAATGTGCATCTCAGGTGACTCCGCGATGTGTTCACCATCACTGGAAAGATCCTTATTTCACTCCCTTGACACTCTTGCACTACAGTTTTTGATTATCCTTTACCCTTGCCATTCATTGGCGGGAAATCGTTAAAGCTTCACATCGAACACAAACCTAGCAATTCACTGTAAACCTTTTCAAGTCAATAACGTATTTTATATTTCATTATTGCTATCACTAGACGACATTATTAAAATTAAGAAGGACCTCTGTTAACGAAGGTATTGATAAAGACTATAACAAACCCATCCAGTTCGAAAAGTCTCGTCTAAACTGAAAAATCGTCAGAAGGCAGCAAGAATAAACTACAAGGCATTCACTGGATTTAAGGGACTAAGATGGATGCTTTGCTAGTGTACGTGAGAGGCAGTTCACTATGACACTGGTACTCGAGTCGTGTAGTCGTAGTTTGTCTAGGCTTCGAACTGCGGCTTTTGACACTGAATTATGAGTCTTGCTTCATTGTGAAACCCTGCTTACGAATGCGCTCCAGCTAATGGTAGGGAGAAAAACTGAACAGAAACTATGTCTCCAAAGCAGCTAAGTACACTTATTACAACATTTTGCTCTCCCATGCACGGCTCTTAAAAACTCTCTTGCCCGATTCATATTCGCCCGATGTGAGAAAAGATTTATTCTGGGTCTCACTCTGCCCCGGGTGAAGGAAGTTCGGTCCTGCACTGAGTCAAATGTGGAATGATTAGGTTTACACTCCCGTTGATCGCGGGTTCGTTGCTGTGGAACCAAAGCTATCTTGTTTCGTGTGTCTCGGTATGTCAGGTGATTCTGAGAAACTAAACACGGAATCATGTCATATTATGTGGATTTAAATCTTTCAGCGAGATACGATCATTCCCATTTTATCATTGCCACCTTCAAAATAATACATTTAGTAGTACTAGTATTACTGATAAGAAGTAATAAGAGTAATGATGTTAATGTTGATGATGATGATGCAATATTAATAAAACTACAGCAACACATAAACAATACCACTAACCAACTCATT
>NC_137049.1:26607269-26669769 GCF_032717465.1 Coenobita brevimanus | reverse complement strand
GGTGAAGATAATGAAAATGATAAGGTCATTGATCATGGTGAGCATGGCATTATTAGTCATGACAGTGATGATGAAGAAGACCTTAACATTTCAACACCTAGTTTTATGTTAGGGCAAGAAGTCTTATGTTCTTTAATTATGACAAAGGAATGAGTCTCCTTGGTTACTGGTCAAGTCATTCCACAAATCTCATTGACGATGACCAAATACAAACTCTCGTGGTGTGTGTCTTTTTGCAGGATGTGATGATGAATATGATGTTAATGATGATATTAAGAAAACATAAACTAACTTCGCTTTGTATGTGTGTTTGTGTCTTTAATGTCTTTAAGGCAATATGATGATGATGATGATGATGATGATGATGATGATGATGATGATACAGACTCTAATCTCTTTTTGTGTGTGTGTCTGCAGGGCGTGGTGGTGATGGTGGTGAGGGTGGGGGTGATGCGGGGACCTCCAGTCTTCTCTGACCAGGACAACCCGGCATCATTCTCCAAAAGCATCCTCACAAGGTCGGTTCCCAGTGCCTGCGAATATCAACATTATTTGGTATGGTGTACTTATTTATTGTTGTCTGAATATCAACATTATTTATTATGATATCCTTATCAATTGGTGTCTAAATATCAACAAATTTATCATGGTTTCCTTATCTATTGGTTCCTGGTGCCCGTGAATATCAGCATTATTTACTATGGTGTCCATATTTATTGGTTCCTGGTGCCTGTGAATATCAACTCTATTATTGTGTCCTTATTTATTGGTTCCAGGTACCTGTGAGTATCAACATTATTTATTATGGTATCTTTATTTGTTATTTATATTCCCTTTATCATTTCACCACGATTAAATCTTTGGCGTTATATTTTTTCTGCTTTTTCCTTATAATTTTAACTAACTTGGAAAGGCCTTAGGTTAGGTATTGAATGGGTTTAAGAAGGTAGTTGATAACCTCATTTGCTCCTAAGTTTATCCCTGGGCTGAATAAAATGGTGTGGAGATAGCAAGGATGACATTTAATAGACGTCATCGAAGGAAGAATTTCAAATTCCTGTTTATATCTCTGGTTACCATTACATCTCAGTTCGTATCCTTATCCATATTCTTGTTTATGTCCTCATTTACCATCTAAACCCCATTTGTTATCTATAAATGTATGTCCCACTTTTTACTCCTTTACTTTGTGCATATTGTAGCTTCAATATGCTTAGTATTTCTTAGCTTACACATAACCTGTCTTTGTATGTATATATGTAGGTAGGTAGATAAGAAGGTAGGCAGACACTCTTATTAATCTTTTTTTTTTTTCTTATTTACACGTATTCATTTATATACTGGGCATGCACGGATATTAACATTTTTCCATGTCACTGGGACGGTGTCTCATTAATTAATGAAATGAGAGCAATTATTAGTTGTGTGTGACTAACTGAAGCTGTTGTTGCTGTTGCTGCTGTTATGGTAAGGTAAGAGCTGTCTGTCTCTCTGCCCCTTTGCCAGTCCACATGTGTGTCTGTCTGTATATCTCGCTGTAGGTCTCTGTCAGTAAGACCGTCTGGAAGTAAGTCTGTCTCTGTCTGTGTAATTGCTTATCTGTCTCTCTGCCTCTCCAACTCTTTTAACCTGCCCGTTTCTTTATAGGTCTGCCTCTCTGTATGGTTGTCTCATCACTCCATCGTTCTTTGCAATAGTCTTTATATACAGTATACCTCTTTGTCTGGGTGCCTGTCCGTCAATTTATACTCCTGTATGTGTTTCTGTGCATGTGTAGGAGGGTCTATGTCTGTATTTGTCTGTATGTCTGTTTGCCTTGGTATCTATCTACTACTCTCTTACCCCTCTGTCAGCTCGTCATACTGTAACAGTGGCAGAATAAACTGACAGAACCACGTACAGTATATATTCGTTCATTAATCTGAATCCAAATCTGTTGGGTTCCGATCTGAAGGTAAAGCCCACACATTGTACCAAATAATTATAAACCCAAGGCAGTGTCAAGAAGTGTGTGGGGGAAGGAATCCACTAATTTCATCCAACTTATTCCCTTCAGATAGGGAACGTGTTTATTTTATTAACTGGTGTCTTTATTTTTTAAATCTTCAAAATGCTTTATTCTATTAAGGGGATGCTTTTCAACTCGAGGAGTTGGATACATCTTTCATTAACCCCTTCACTACAATATATATATATATATATATATATAGAGAGAGAGAGAGAGAGAGAGAGATAGATAGATAGATAGATAGATAGATAGATAGATATTTATATATATAGATATATATAGATATATATCTATATATATATCTATATCTATCTATCTATCTATCTATCTATATATATATATCTATATCTATCTATCTATCTATCTATCTATCTATCTATCTATCTATCTATCTATCTATCTATCTATATATATATATATATATATATCTATATATATATATATATATATATAGATATGTATTTGTTTTTTGCTTATGAACCATTAGTTTATTTCATATCTTATCACTTTTTATATGCAAGATGATAAGGAATGGTAGAAGTGAAGTGTGGTCCCTCTCCACCCCCCCTTCTCTCTCTCTCTCTGCTTTGCCTGTCTCATTATCTATTCTACCTTCTAACTTTTCCACACTCAAAACTTCGGAGAGGTAGCACATTCCCTCTTATCCTTTCCTTCTGTCTCTTTCCCTTCTCTCCCTCCTTTCTCTCTCCTCTCCTTTTCTCTGTCCTCTTCTTACTCATTTCCCTTCTCTCTTTTTTTTCTTTTTCTCCCCTTACGTTCACTTGATTTATCACTTTTTCGTTCCTCCCTTCTCTCTTTCAATTTCCATTTCTCTATCTTTATATATCCTCCCCCTCTTCTTTCTTTCCCCAGTTCACCAATCTGTCTCACTTCTTCCTGTACTTTTGCTCTTTCCACTTTATCTCACCCTGTTTCCCTTCCTTCCCTTCTTCTGCCTCCCGATCATTCACTATTTCCTTCCTGCATCCTACTGTTCTCTCTCTCTCTCTCTCTCTCTCTCTCTCTCTCTCTTTCTCATTTTTCCCTCTTCACCATCCCATCCTCCTTCCTCACGCTATCCTTTCCTCTCGCTCCTTTCAATCTTCCTCTCCTTCCTCTTCTAAATGCTTCTTATCTCTCCCTCCTTCTCTCTCAGTCCCTCTCTCCTCTTCCTTATCTCCTCCATATTTCTCACTCCTTCTTCCTTTCCTTCCTCTCCTTTATCACCCCTTCCTTCCCACCTCTTTCTCTCTCCTTTTAATCTTTTTCTTCTGTCATTCTCCATCTTTTGTTTTTCCTTTCATTTTCTTCGAATTAGCCTTCCACACTCCAACTACTCTCTCTCTCTCTCTCTCTCTCCCTCTCTTAAAACGAAGTGGTATATTGTGGAAGGGACCCATTCACTACAAATGTTCTTCAAAATCAAGTAAAGAGCTACCGAGGCAAACCGTAGAGTATACCCTGTTTGCTGTAACATGGCCTAAAAATATCATCTCTCGATCGTCATCGCCGAGTCGCAAACTAGATTAACACTAGACTACTGTATGATGCTAGTGACGGAGAGGCACAATGAATAGGATGTGGTGCTATGGTATTGACTCTTATTGC
Source organism: Coenobita brevimanus (assembly GCF_032717465.1). Lineage (NCBI taxonomy): Eukaryota > Metazoa > Arthropoda > Malacostraca > Decapoda > Coenobitidae > Coenobita > Coenobita brevimanus. Next base: position 26,666,153 of record NC_137049.1, on the reverse strand, counting down.
TACTGATGTACGTGAAATAAGTTACAAATGGACGGAAATCTGTGCCAAGTCAATGTGAAAGGAATACAGTAAGCGGGGACTGATTGTGGAAGACTATATTGTTTTGACGTAAGCCATAGTTCCCTTACTTTAACTTGACCCAAATTTTCGTTCACTGGCAGACAAAGGCGATCCTACACATCAGTATTATTTCCATGGCAGCTACTTTTTCTTGACCGGCATCATATTATATGGTTAACGTATTGTTACAGATGAGTATCAGATATGTAGATGAGGCAACTTTGGGCCAGTTTAGAGTAAAACGATTATAGGATACGGGATGGCAGCAAAAATGACTGTGATTAAATACGGTTGCTTTCTTCTGTTTCCGGACACCTGTCAGTGCAAAATAAAACTTGTATGTAAAAGTTAAAGTAGATTTTTTTTTTTTAGTTTTGGTGTTTTCTTTTCTTTTTTCCTTTCGTCTTTTTTATCACTGAGGAAGAACTGCTACGAAATCTCCCTAACCAAAGAGAACACGGTTTTCTATATACATATTACAGTGTATTTGCCAGGTGATAGCAAAGTGTCTTAGTCTTCTAACGTTTTCTTGGCCTTCAACGACATTGTTCCCTGGAGTGTGTGTGTGTGTGTGTGTGTGTGTGAGAGAGAGAGAGAGAGAGAGAGAGAGAGAGAGAGAGAGAGAGAGAGAGAGAGAGATGAGGAGGAGGGAGAACGTGCCAGTACTGTATGGTAAAATAATAGCGTATATACGTATAAAACATGAAGGCCCACTCCCACACCTAAACACCCTCTCCACGCACTCCAAACACCTCCTTACCGCGGCCCTCACCAACACAGCTATGACATAACCTCTCCTCCATTACCACGCCTCTCCACCACTAACTTTACCACGTTCCCAGCAAAAGCACTCATTCCACTCTGTAAAAGCACTCATTCCATACAACAATTATCTTTCTTCTTATCATTATTTTCCCCCCCAGCCCACTCTTGTCTTTTGTTTTGGTCTCCTCTCTTATTACTTTTCCTCTTCTCTTACATCTCCTGTCTCATCTCTTCTTACGTTTCCTCTTCTCATACATCTTCTCTTGTTTCATCCATTATTACGCTTCACCTTCTCTTGCATCACTTGTTTCATCTCTTAAGTTTCTTTTTCTTTTACATGTTCTCTTGTGGTTCATACCTTTCTATTATTCTCACCTTCTTAACCCACTTTAACTTTCGTTCTTTGTCTCCCCTTTTGTTTCTTTGTTGCATCTTTTCTGTTTCGCATCTGTCGGTTAATTTCACCTTCCAACTTATCTTTTTTTTTTTTTTTTTTTTTTTTTTTTTTTTGCTAAGCCTGAATCTATTACATCTCTTCTGTTTCATGCCCTTCTTCTCTGCCTTATTCCCTTCAATGTTTCCCCTGAATCTCATGTTTTATCTCCTTGTCCTTTGTTTCACCCCCCCACCTCCTCTCTGTTTCATTTCTTGCCACTGCGGATCTGCTTTCCTTCCTCCTCTGTTTCATTTCCTTCTCTGCTTCATCTCCGTTCTACACTTTTTCATTTCATTCATTTTTAGCCTCCCACGTTCCATCTTGCTCTGCCATGTATCATCTCCTCTACTGCTACATCTCTGTTTCATCTCCTTCCGCTTTGTTTCATCTCCCCTGCTTCATCTCGTCTCACTTTGTTCCACCTTTGCTATTTCACTTTTGTTTCATATTGCTTTTCGTTGTTTCTTTTTCGCTACTGTATCACCTCCTATTTCATCTCGTTCACTTTGTTTCATCTCTTCTGCATTAGCTCCTCTGTTTCATATAGGTCCCCTTAATTTCATATCCTTGACAGTTTCACCTCCTCTGTTTCATCTCGTCACACCTTTCTTGACCTCTACTGTTTCACCTGCTGTTTCGTCTTGTTCGTCTGTTACATTTCCTCTATGTTTCGTCTTCCCAATTTCCTCTTATTCCGATCTGTTTCACCTCCTCTGTTGCTTCACCTCCTGTTTCATCTCACTCCATTTCTCTTCATCTATTTCATCTGTGCTTCATCCCCTTATCTCTTACCTCGTCATCTCTCTCATGTTCTCCCCTTAAATACCCTTAGTTTCCCCTCTAAGCCTATCCCTTAAGCTAATCCCTCCCTCTCCCCTCTAAGCTCCCCTCTCAAGCTATTTCTGATCCCCTCACTACCTCGGAAATTCCCCTCTCTCCCTCGCAAAGCTACTTCATGCTAACCCCTCGAATCCGATGACAGTAACAGTATAGTAGTAGTAATAGTAGTAGTAGTAGTAGTAATAGTAGTAGCAGTAGTAGTAGTAGAGTAGTAGTAGTAGTAGTAGTAGTAGTAGTAGTAGTAGTAGATGCAATAGTAATCATAGTAGTAGTAGTAGTAATAGTAATTGCAGTAGTAATCGTAGTAGTAGTACCTGCAGTTTTAATTATAGTAATAACAGTAGTTGTTGTTGCTAAAGTAATAGTAGTAGTAATAGTAGTAGCAGTAGCTGCAACCCCACGCTCATTTGAACGTGAACCCGGTGGACTACAGACTGACGTTGCTCTCCTGCAGCTCACCATCTTCCTTTCCAGAGATATTGAGGTTGCTGAAGGCCTTATTTATAACCAGGCTGCTACACCTCCCAGTCGCATCGCTGCCACCACGTGAAGGTGTCCTTCTCTGGCAACCCTTAGATCCAATGACTCAGCATATTGATTTTCTCTTCCTGTTTCCAGACGATTTTTTAAGCTTACTAAACACATCTGGAGTTGATTGATTTAACCCCTCTATTCCGATGACCCGTATTTTATTATCGTTAACTGCAGACGATTTAATTCAGAATGGGAAAGATCTACGGTGGTGAAAATATTAATGAGGGCTGGATCTAACCCCTCCAGTTCGAAAAATCCCTCTAAAACTTAAAAAATTGTCTGGAGCTAAAAATCACACAATGAAAATAAGGGTGTCGGACTGAGGACTTTAATGAAGGCTATAGCTAACCCATCCAGTCGAAAAAAAAAAAAAAATTAAGCTGAATAAAACCGTCTGTTGATAGAAAGAGAGAGATCAGTGTAGAGCATTCTAAAGGTAGGGATTAATTCCAGGTTGTCTCCCTCGAAAACGTCAAATTATTCCTCTCACCTATTTCCCCTCAGTCATGCTAATTTCCTCTCTCTCTCTCTCTCTCTCTCACACACACACAATTCCCGTCCTCCATACTGATTTCTTCCCCCCCTCCCCCCTTGTTTCCCCGCCCTTTTGATCACCTGTTTCTTCTCCTGCCAGGATGGATTACCTCTATTCTTTCTCCTCCTTTGATTCCTACATACTCTTCTCTCCCTTTTTTCTCCCTAATCACCCTATTCTCCCTCTACCCCACCACCCTTTCAACTTCTTTCCTCATCTTCCTTTTTCTGATCCCCAGTCAGCATGAGGCATCTCTTCTTTCCTCTCTCCCTCTGAAACGTCACCATTCTTTCCTTTCTCCTTCTCTGAATCTCCCTCTCATTCCTTAGGTTATTTTTTTCTTCCTTCCCTCTCCTCGTCCCCCATCCATTCCCCATCCATGTCCCTCTTCCAGTCAACTACCAGCCCCTCCTACGCTTTGTCCATCTAGCTAATTTTCCCTCCTGCTCGATCTCACTCTCCACTCTACCCCCTTCTATCCCATCAATCCCAAATCCTCCCCCCAGGCTATCCCACTCCCTCTCCTACTCTCCTATTTAACAGTTCCGTCCCCCCACTCCTTACTCTTCCCCAGGCAACCTCCCCAGGCTCATTCCCCTTTATCCCTTCCTTCGCACTCCTCCCCACCCCACCCATCCCTCCCCTTCAACTTCTCTCTCACCCTCCCCTTATTCTCCAAGCTAATTTCTCCCCCATTCACCTAACTCTCTCCTCTTTCTTCTCCCAAGACTTCCCCTTCTCTATCTTTCTTCTTACCTTTCCTCTTTGCCTCCCCAAGGTAATTACTCCCACCCGTCTTCTCCCCTCACCCTCTCCCAGCCAGCGGGGGAGATGCTAAAAGAGGTTCTGATGTCTTCTGCTTCTCTTTCCTTATTGTAATGAGGACAAAGTTAGCATGCTGGCTGTCCTTTCCGTGTGTCTTCTTCCTCCTCTTCCTCTTGGCTTTCCTCCTCTTAGTTTCTCTCCATCCCTCCCTATCTTCTTGTTACCTTCCTTCTGTTGCCCTTCTCATGTCTCCTGCATCTCTTTTCTTTTCAAATTTACTTCATCTTTCTCTTGTTTTCTTCCTCGTCTCATTTCTTGCCTTTCTTTGCTTGGTACCTTAACGTTCCATCTCCCTTGATGACACCTGCTTCTCTTTTCGTATAGTCTTCTTAAGTCTTATTCCTCTTTTATTTTCTTCATTCCGCCATGTAGCTTTTCTTGCTTGTTTTATTACTTTCTCTCCTTTGCTTCTATTTTGCTACCTTTCTTGCTTTTTGCTTGCTGTAGTGAAGACATAGCTTGCATGCTTTACTTCTTTTATGTTTCTTCTCCATATCTTGTTTCTCTCTCTCTCTCTCTCTTTCTCTCTCTCTCTGTCTCTCTCTCTCTTCCTTCTTTCTCTTCTGTCCTTTCCTTTTCTTTCTGCCTACCTCTTTCTCTTATAACTTCCTTTTTTTTTTTTCTCTCGTTAATTTCTCCCCTCCATTCTTCTTTAGTATTAGCCTTTACGTTTTCCCTGATTTCATTCCGTCTTTCTTTCCTTCCTTACTTCCGTCATTCATTTCTCCCTTCCATTCCTCCTTCCTTCTTTTTTTCCTTTCTTCCAGCTTTCTACCTCCCACGCTTTCTTCTTCCTTCCTTCTTCCGCTTTCCTCGTAGTTTGTGTGTGTGTGTGTGTGTGTGTGTGTGTGTGTGTGTGTGTGTGTGTGTGTGTGTGTGTGTGTGTGTGTGTGTGTGTGTGTGTGCATGTTTTTTTAGTGATACTAGGTGTTTTTCTATTAAACACCTGTCTCCTTCCGTTTAACTTTTATCTTTCCTCCTCTTCTTCTTTGCTTTCCGCTCTTAAGTTTTATTTCCAAATTTCTTTCTTCCTCGTCCTCCTTCCATAAAACATGTATCTCTCCAATTTTTTTATCATCTGTTACTCCTCCTCCTTATTATTGTCCTTCATTCTCCTTTCTTCCTTATAACTTCTTTCTGCTTCTTTCTCGGTCCTTCATCTCATATTCCACTATTATCTCTTTCCCTTGCTTTCATCCTTTGCTCTCTCCTTTTCCGTCATCTCTTCCCTGTACTCTCTCTCTCTCTCTCTCTCTCTCTCTCTCATTAAAAGAACGTCAAATGTCTAAAATCAGAAGTCGCAGGAAAAAAAAAATGACTACGAAATGGCAGGACAGAAATTAATGCTTTTACAGAACTGTAAAAGACGCGAAACTGCCTGTGTCTAGAGAATTAAATTGTTTCCAGAAATGTAACGTTGCTGTCAAATAGGCTGAAGGTGAGGAGTGGAAAAACAAAATATTACGCTGAAGAATAACAACACTACTCTATTTCATTATTTAGGAGTCTTATAAAACCACATTTGGAATATAGTGCAGTTTTAGGGCCTCCTCCTCTACAGAGGGATATTGTAACATTATATGTATACTCTTTTTGTTTTAACTTGGGCTAAAATTGGTGTCTTTCCTCTGTCAGAGCTGAGTTGTAGCGAAATCTTGCCACTAGAATACGATGCTAGCCAAATGGAAGTGTAATGGATTGAATGTAGAATCCTTGCACTGTCTGTTTCTTCCACTGAGTTACATGGAATCTGCAAAAAGACGAAAATCTTGGCCAGTTTAATGGAAGGCAACTGTAGTGGTGCGCAGAGCAAATATATTACAGTCTATCTCAGGTACCAGACACTGTGTTGAAATGCATTTTTTTTTTTTAATGAGATTCCGCACAGAGGATAATTAACTGAGTGCTTTAAAATCCTCAAGGGATAAATCCAATTTGTTTGCCTTTAGGCCTGACCTGCTCAAACGTCAGAAGTCTGTAAAAGTAAAGATCACGAAATTAACCTTGACTTGAGAGACATTTCTTCACTACTGGCGTGACTGGTAATTAGAAAAGGTTTTCGGAAAAGGTCATAGCGAGTTCCACCACCCAGTGCAAGAACAGATAACCACCTATCTACAACTTTGAAAGTATTTACCAATATCTGTCGGTGAATACATGAACATAAATAGGTTAAGAAAAATATAGATGTGTTTATTAGCCTCATTTGTTATCTAGACCACATGTCCCACGAGGTATACAAAAATAATACATCTATTGCCCTCTTTCTCAAACTGCTTTAATTTGCTTTACTGTACATTCATTTATGGGTATGATCTTGATTTCTATCTATCTATCAATCTATCTACCTATTTATCTATTTATCTATTATCTACCAGTTTAACTTTCTATAGCCTATATCTATGTGACATACGTACATACATTACTATTTAATTTTCCCTATTCCTTTACTCTTTTTTCACTGATCTTTTCTGATTTTTCCATTCCCTCTACCCCCTAGCACAGTCTCTCTCCTTCACTTCCCTCTTCCCTCTTCTCACCTCTTCCTCCTCTCCCCTGTCTCTCCCTGTGACGTTCCCTCCTCGTCGTATTTGCTCTTGCTGTTTTCATCTTCATTTTTCTCCCCTCATTTTTCCCCACTAAATGACTTCTCGCTATCTTTTCACTCTTCTTCTTCTTACTTGTCTTTGACTTGCCCTTTGTTTATTTCGCCTGTTTCTTCCTCCCTCCCCCTTTTCCTTTACACGCCCGTTCTTCCTACACCCTTTCACTTCTTACCTTTTTCTTCCGTCTTTCCGTTTCGTCTCTTCTTTCAATTTTCATCTGTTAGTTCTTCAGACTTAACGCTTTACTTTCTCTTCTTCCTTTCACTATTTCTTCTCTACTCCTCTATTACGTTTTCCAGTATCTCCTCCTTGCTTTTATCCAACTTCCCCTTTCCTCTTCCCCCTTGTTTCTTCCCCCTCCTCTTACTCCAACTCTCTTCTTGATCCTTATCCCACGTTTCGTCTTTTTGCTCCTCTCTCTCCCTCCCGTTCCTCTCTAACTACACTTCGCTTCACCCTCATCCCTCCTCTTACCTTCCTTACTTTCTCTCCCCTCCCTTCCCCTTGCTCTACGTTACCCCTACCCCCCCCTTGCTCCATCCATCCCTTTCTCTCCCTTTCCTCATTAGCATCTTTCAGACTCCTCCATCAGCTCCCCCTCTCACTCCTCCCTCTTTCCTTTCACCTCCCTCTCCTCATTTCCTCCCCCATTCCCTCATCTTCTTCTCAAGTTTACCTTTCCTTCCCCTCCATTTACTTCCCTTCCTCTCCCTCATTTACTTTATCCTTCCTCGACTTCTCTCTCATCCCTTTTCTGCCTCACCTCTTCTCTTTCACTTCTCCTCATCTCTCCCTGTCTCTCAGTGTCCTTCTCTTTCACCCCTTCCTCTCTCCCTCTATCCACCCTCCCTTATCTTTCGATTACTTTTCTCCCCTCCCATTTCCTCCCTTTTCTCTCCCAGTAATTTCCTCCACGCTTCTTCTCTCTTTCCCTCATCTTCTTTCCCCTCTTACTGCCTCTCCCACCTCATCCTCCTTGCCTCTCCTCCTTCACCCTGCTTCCTCCCTCAACTCCTGCCCTCTCTTCTTCCTGGTCACTCTTAACACCCCCCACCCTCATTTTCCCCTCCCTTTCCCTCTACCCATCCCTTTCCCCTTTCACCATCCTTCCTTTATTCTCTGTCATATCTCCCTCTCCTTTTTCTTTTCTACCCCAGTCCCTTCCCATCCCTCACTTTCTCCATCCCCACCCCTTCACTCATCTCCCCTCCCCCTCCTCCACCCATCCCCCTCTTGGTTTGCCTAATTTGCAATGTCATATTTTTTCGTCCAAAGTTTGTTCTCTCTTCTTTTAAACACGACGCATACCCGCTCCACTCTTTCTGGTTCCCCTCCTCTCTCCCTGTCTATTGTATCTATTTATCTGTCTCCGCCTGTCTATTTACTTATCTCGCTGTCTCTCTGCTCTTCTGTCTGTGTTCCTGCCATTCAGTCTGTCTAATTATCTGTTTGTCTGCAGGTCTAGCACTTCTTCCATAAACACGACGCATGCCTGCCCCACCCTTTCTTTGCTCCTTAACTCCTCTCTCTATCTCTCTGCTATACTAACAGTATGTATGTATGTCTGTGCTAACAAATTTTCCTCTATCTTTTATTAATACATCTGTCTAGCAGTCTGTTTGTCTGTGCTAATTACATCTCTCTCTCTCTCTCTCTCTCTCTCTCTCTCTCTCTCTCTCTCTCTCTCTCTCTCTCTCTCTCATACACACACACACACACACACACACACACTCTCATCTGCATATAAAGAAACACCAGGCTTTTACTGTTCATGCCTGTGTACATTACTGAACATTTTATGGTGTATTACTCTACTACATTTATCATTACACCTAATTTCTTTACCTGCTTTATTAATACTCAGGCTGCAATAACTCACTCTCAGTTGAATGTTGTCATGTATAATTAAGTGGAATAAAATACTAGAGTTCCCCTTACCAAGAGAGAGAAATGGTACGTAATTAGCACGTTTAGACTACTATGACTCATTTCGAGTTGAATATATTTACCTGGCTGTACCCGCAAAAATAAAGACGCTTGAGTTATCCTGACCATGAAAGGGTTAATAATATCAGTATAAGATTCCTATGACTCAGTTGAATAAAATCGTCCGGCGTTATTTAGAATGGGATATGCGAGTTATCTTGACCGTGAGAGGGTTAACGGGATACCACTTTAACACTCTCAGGCTCCTATGACTAATTAGCTGAGATGCGATATCACAGTTGTCCTGACGATGACACGGTTCCGTATTTTACCTTTCACATTTTCACTGTTAAAACTTCCCTTGAATTTTGTTCCTGTTACCTGCAGATGATTTAATTTATCTCAGGGGCAACTTTTTAAAGTGAACTAAATTGGATATAGTCTTTATTAACTCCTTTATTACTGGTGGTCCTACTTTAGTCAAATACAGCAAAATCGTCTGATGGTAGTCTGATTTAACTATGAAATACGTATGTCGTACCGTAGGGGGCATTAACATGTACTCAAATTGGATGGTGGGTGTTAGCGCCGAAGTGGTGACATGTGGCAGGTGTATTGTAAGCAGGAACACTGCTGACCTTAGTGAACGGACTGTTAAACCTATGCCCAGAGTCGGACGCCTAGAAAAAATAACAATCCTATTAGTTAGCGTAATGGCGTATTGTTCACATTAATTATTGTACCGCCGGACGATTTTTCTACCATTACACGATTTTATTTGACGTTAGGAAAGCCGTTTCGCTTTGGAATAGTTAATGGACACTATACTTAACTCTTCAGGCTCCAAAAGTACCAATTAAGTTCAATCAATTAGTCTGGAAGTAGGAAGAAGAATGCAATGGAAATACGTCTTAGAATTACAAGGGCTAATAATTTCTTTACTTCATTATCTCTCAGGCATAACAGTCTCTTCTTTCTGTTTCCATGTTTCTGCATTCTACTTTCTACCCTCCTCTTTCTTGTGTCTACAGAAAGATGCTTATTAAATTATGGGAAATGTGGTTGAAAATGTTGAGAAATCCTATGGGATGGTTTAGCCACATGGAGAGGATAGAAAATGAGAGACTGACTAGAAGAGTGCATGTGAGTGAGCTGGTGGGAGAGAGGAGGAAAGGGAAACCAAGGGTGAAATGGAGGGATGTAGTGGAGAGATATATGAGAAAGAGGTGTTTGAGTTGAGGGGAGGGCAACAAAAGGAGAATTGTTTGTGGTCACCCCTCACGGATTTAAAGCGTTTGGCAACACATAAATAGATAAATAGATCGGTAGAGTGATAGATGGGTACATTAACTGATTGATTTTGCATTCTGAATGATTTGCATGTTACTAAATGGAGCATCTTCTGTTTCAAAGATCTGTACTGAGCATCAAAATGTCTAAGATTAGCAATGGTAAAAATGATAAACGCTGATTATCTGTTTTACTCAAGCATCGCGAACACTGAGAAAAAAGGCTTGTAGGCAGGAGGATGAAAAAGAAAAGACAACACAAAAGAAAAAAGAAAAGAAAAGAGAAAAGTAGTTCGTGCTCATCCAGAAAGAGTTGCAGAAAAGTCTAAAACAGTGAGATTATTCGAGCCCCTGATTAGGATCCCTAACCCTTTATAATTCAGCTAATGACCAGGTATAGACAGACTGCAGGATCGATCTGACCACTTGATTTTATCTTCTCTTTCTATTGTTTTCTTGCCTGTATTCTTTCAAGCTTTTTTTCTTTTTTTGTTGCTCTTATCTTCTACCTGCTTTCTCTCCCTCTAGTTTCTGTCACTCACCTAAGGGGAGTCTCAGCCTGTCTGTCTCTTAAATGGTTAAAAAGGCAAGTAGGAGACTTTGTGGTCTGGATGGCATGTTAGTTGGAAGAATAAAAGAGAAGACAAAAAAAAAAAAAGGATCTGAAAAGAAAAAAAAAAATGTATACTCCTTCTGAAAGTTAAAGAAGAGATTAAGTGTGATTGTTGCAACCTGCCTGAGATCCCTAATCGATTAAAACTAGCTAATGGCCAAGTGTAGACAGAGTGGAGGATCGATTTGACTAGTAACCAAGGAGACTAATTCCTGACTCATAACAAAGGCTCATTGAATTTCACGCAACGACAACTTTAATACCTTCGTTTTGGGAGTGACTAGTGTCATCAGGTGAAAAACTAAATTTATTATAACTCTTTGCCAACTGTACCCGGAAGGAAGGGCCTATTTGACTAGTAACCAAGGAGGCTCATTCCTATCTCATAACTAAAGCATGAAATTCCATGTAACCACGACTTCAGCATCCTAATCGTTGGGGTGATCGAGTTCCACCAAGCAAAAAACAAATCGATTATAACTTTCTTTCCCAGCGGTGCAGGTAGAAATGCCAGGAACCGTCACATCAATACATAAAAGGTAACTGAAATATTCCAGTGGCATTCCTATGTTCTTTTCCTTTTCAGAAAATTAATTCCTAGAATGAGATCCAAAAGTTCAGTACAAAGCAGAAGGAACCTACAATCAGAAAAGATCAAAAGTAATGGATATGTGTGATGGGAAATCCCACTGTCTTGTATGTTGTGGCGAAATGTTACCTCTGTCGCTTTCCAAAATGTCAGACATACATACTTACACACACCCACACCCACCCACCCACCCACCCACCCACACACTCACACACACACACACACACACACACACACACACACACACACACACACACACACACACACACACACGAGCGCACGCGCATTACGAGCCTGAGTTAATCATATAAAAATACAGTTAGGACACACACACACACACACACACACACACACACACACACACACACACACATCAAGGAAGAAAATAACGTGAAAATGTAAACTTCATATTCAGTTAAATAGGTTTCACTGTAATTTTAAGGCTGAACTGAGACTTTATTTTGTATAATGCTTTGTCGTTGCTATTAAATATATAAATATTTTTTGCGCTCTCTCTCTCTCTCTCTCTCTCTCTCTCTCTCTCTCTCTCTCTCTCTGTTGTTTATATTCTCTCGCTTCTCTTTCACATTTTTGCACCTCCTTCCTGCCTCCTTGCTTTACTAGTTCTATTTTCTCTCCGTCATTCTTCCCTCCTCACATCATCTTTCTTACCTTCGTATCCATATTTAGCTTCCTTTTTCCTCACTCCCATTATCCCTCCTTCCTGCACTCACTCCATTTATTAATATTTTTAAGATTGCTTATCCTCTTACTATTATCTATATTTTTCTTTGTATCCTTCTTTCTACATTATCTCGTGCCATTTTTTCACTTCTCTTCGTTTTTTTTTTTTTTTTTATATTGATTTACCCCTTCAAGGTTTCCCCTCTCCAAATCATTATTCTTCTCCTTCTGATTCTTGTCTCCTTGCACATTCATATTCTGCTTCTCTTTCATTAATTTTACTTTTTAATCATTTTTTAGCATCATTATTCGTTCATTTTTTTACCCTCCTTTTTTACACAATTTCTCTCACTTCTTCCACTTGCATCACTTTTATTGGCCCTTCTTTTTCAGTCTGTTCATGCATTCTCGCCTCACATCATTATTCTTGCTTTCGGTTTCTTTTCTTTTTCTTTTCATTTTTTGTCAATTTCTTTCTTCTGTTTTGGTCTTTTGCTGGTGCTATTTTATATATGTTCCCTTCTTTCGTAATCAATCTTCTCATTCTTTTCAGTATTTTTTTCTTCGTACTTCTTCTTTCTCCTACTTTTTTTTTTTTTTACTTTGAGGTTTTCTCATCTTGCCCATTATTCAGATATTTCTATCTTGACATTTTCATTTCTTCATTCTCTCTTTTATGTCTCTTTTCGTCCTCCGTCACAGTTTATTTTGTCACATAAACTTTTTTTTTTTAATTCCATTTCTCAGCCTTCTCATTATTCCCTTTTCCCTTTCATTAATTATTTTTTTCCCTTTCATTGTTTTGTTTTTCATTATTGTTTATGCATATATTTTTTTTTTCGTTTTCTCCACCTTTGTCATCTCCTTGCTTCTCTTGTCCCCTCTTTTATTAGTGTTGTGTTCTCCATGTCCAAGTACCATCCAATTTTACTTCATCATCCTCATCATCATCATCATCATCTCCATCATCATTATTCATATTTTTTCTCACATTCTTCTCCCTCCAAAACTTTTTTCTTATCATAATTTCAGTAAACTATTTTTTATGCTGCTTTCTTCTCCCACTATCATTCATTTTTACTATTCTAAATTCTCTCCGTCTTTCACTTGTCATTTTTTTTTTTCATCCTTCTCTTTTTGCACAACTTTCTTGGAGTTTTTCGATGTTTTTCCCTCATGTTCGTCTTCTCCCTAGCATGTTCCTCAACTTTATCTTTTCCCACAGTTTTACTTTCCTCTCCCTCTCTCCATCTTTCTTCTTTTTGCAGACGGTTCAACTTCCCTCACCTCTCTCCCTAAATCTCTTTTCTTCCTCCGCCTCTCCTCTGCTGTCTCTTCCCGTTCCTTTAAATTCCTCTGTTTCAACTATTCCTGCCCTCTTGTGGTGTATGTTTTTAGTGGACTCTTACTATCTTCAGACGACTTTATTCAAGTTTAAGAGATGATTTGGACTATATGGGTTACATGGAACCCTAATCAACCTCTTCATAACCAGGGACTCTTCCTATGTCATCCCCTCCTGTCTTATGACATTCCACATTTTATTCCTGCCGTCTCCAGACAGTTTCATTCAGCTTTGAAGAGAATTTTTAGAGCTGGAGAGGTTAGATATATCCTTCTCTTTCCTCTTCAGTACAACATGTGGCAACAAAGCAGATTAAAGTGACCTTCACGTTGCAAAACAAAATTTAAAAAAAATATGTTACAAGAATGAATTATTAAAATTGTTCAGTAGCAGCAGGTAGGAAATAAAAATTGTCCCCGTACTAAAGGAGTTAAAGTTTCAATAATGTGAATGTTTTTTTAAGTTGCATAAAATCGTCTGCAGGCAACAAACAATAAAGCAAAAAAATAGACAAGTAAACAATAAACAAATAAAATCACATGCGACCGACAAATGTAAAATCCCTCCTCTCACTCTCTCTCTCTCTCTCTCTCTCTCTCTCTGACTCCTTAACTTCTCTTCTTTTATCACCCCCAACTCTTCGTCTCTATCCCCCTTCCAAATTTTCAACTTTTTTTTCTCTCTTCATCTTTCCTCATTTATCTTTGTTTTATCTCCCGATTTTTTCTCCTGGCTGACAGACGATTCTCTTTATCATCTTTTACCTTCTTTTGATCTCTTCATCTTGATCGTCCTATCCAAAGGCTTCTTTCTTTCTCTTTTCATTTGTGCTTTATTTCATCATCTCTCTCTTCACTCATCAACTTCCCGCTTCTCTCTCTCTCCCTCTCTCTCTCTCTCTCTCATCTTTATTCTTGTGTCTCTTCATCAGTCAATCCCTCTCTATACCCGCAACTACTCTTTTTATCTCTCACTAACCTCTCGGTCTCTCTCCACCATCTCTCTTTCACCTTTCCACTCCTTTCCTCACCCGCAAACTATTCTCCTTCCCATCATTTTATCACAGTTTTTATCTCTATTTCTCTTCCCACCCGAACGCTCCTCAGTTTTTGTATTTCCTCTTCATCTCTTTCTCTCTCTCTCTCTCTCTCTCTCTCTCTCTCTCTCTCTCTCTCTCTCTCTCTCTCTCCATTCACAGATTATTTCCTTTGATTTTGTCTTTTTTTCATCTGTCTTTTATCTTTTTTCCATATGCCTTTTTCTCTCTTTGCTCCTTTGGCAACTTGACTATCACCCTCTGCCTTACTTACAGCTCTCCCGGCAACCAAGACTCCTCATCTTCCTTGCTTTATCTCTCAGCCATGTTTAATTTTCTTAGCTTTTCAGCATCTTAATGTCCCACTATATTTATTTCATATCTCTCCATGATTCAGTTTTTCCATTTCTCAGTCTCTCCGTGTCTCAGTTTCTTCGTGTTTCACTTTATCTGATAGTCTCTCCATGTCTGAATCTCTATATCACAGTCTCTTCAACCTTCGGTCTCTCCATTTCTCAGTGTGTAAAACGCTCACCATCGTGTCTAGATCTCTCTAAGTTTGGATTTCCTTAAATCTCAGTCTCTCCATATTTCGGACTCTCAGCATATAAATCCCTCTATCGCTCCATACCTGTCCCTGCATCTTACCACATTCGAGTATCGGTCTCCCTATGTCATAATCTGTCTTTTTCAGTCTCTTCAGTTTTCAATATCTATATCTTTCTATCTCTCTCCCTCTCACCATATGTCATGCTGTCCATTTCAGAATCTCTCCATGTTTCCGTCTCCTGTGTCTAACTGTGTCCAGCTCTCCATGTCTCAGTTTCCGAGTCCCAGGAGTTCTCTATACCTCAGCATCTCCACTTATAATTCAGTTTACTTCTTTGTGTCTCAGTTTTTCTCCATGTCACCCTCTCCTCTTTGCACAGAGGCTTTGTTTGCTCATGTGTGGCAGAAATGTGGTGGTGGCGGGGGAGGGGGAGGGGGGATTCACCACATACAGCACTTCCAAGCAGGGTGGATTCAAAATTCTTTCGTGCCATCAGTTCTCCTCCTCTTCGTGACCCCCATTTAGCATCTCCATATTAACAGACTTGCTGTGTCTTTCACTTTCAACTGTCGCTGTTCTTTTGGTCACTGTTATCTGAACACTTTGACTGCATTATTTCTCCACTACGGCAGGGAAAGCAGCACCAGTCAGGCTATGTAATCTCACCCCTATTCTGTTCAACTCTCTAAAGCCAATGTTATTCAGGGCTGTCACTTTTTCGTGTATGAGTCTGGTCAACTCTGAAACTGTTCTCAGTCCATTTTCCAGTTGCAAATAAGCTCCAGCCTGCGTCGAGGCACCATGAAGTGAGTGGATATTGAAACTAGCTGACATATTTGTTTAAACGAGTTTTACAGGACCTCAACAGTTGCCTTTTGTTTCGTTTGATTTTTTCAGTAAATAAATCAAGTGAGACTCTCTCCTCCCCCAGAGCGCTTACCTTCAGCTACCTGCCTGCTCACAACACCTTACTGCTGCTGTGGCCCTTTCATCTGGCCTACGACTGGCAGATGGGCTCAGTACCGCTCGTCACCTCGTCCCAGGACCCCCGCAACGCCGCCTCACTCGCCCTCTACCTCGCACTACTCGCCCTACTCCTCACCTCATCCTATAAGGTTAGTTTTGACTGATTTAGCCGAGAATTACGTGTGACGTTTGTTTTTCTTCCTCCTTCCGCTTTAGTTAAGATCAGCGTTTGAATTGTCCGTTTTCCGTCCTCTTCTTACTCTTCCTTCTTTTCCCGAGTTTCCAATTTTTCTTCTTAATTCCCACTTTCTGTTTCACCGTTCTTTTGACTCATTTACACCTGACGTTCATTTTCTCTCCTCTCTTTCCCTTTTATAATTTTTCCCCCCTGCGTTTCCATTTTTTCTGTCCTATTTCTAATTTTTTTTTTATTTCACCGTCCTCACCTCGCCCTTTACGGCTAATCTGAGTTGATGTATGTAAGCCCCAGACCTTCTTCATTGTCTTCCTCTTTTTTTCTTCTATTTCTCTACTTCTTCTTTTCTTTTATTCCCTTAATATTTACTTTCACTTCACTCCCACCATCGTTTCGTGCAAGCTATGTCGATTTTTTTTTTTTTTTAAGTTCCTTTTGCCCTCTTTCTTCATTTTTCCCTTTCTTCTTTCATTTCTCACATCCTTAATTTTGCTGTATTATAATTTCTATTTCACTCCCTCCCCCCTCCCTGTCTCGAACTGTCGATCGATTTTTGTGTTCACCTTTTCTCTTTCACTTTCTCTTTATTATTTTTTTTTTTATGTTTCTTGATTTTTGCCTCGTTTTCATCCAAGCCTTGTCTTATGAAGTTACTGTAGGTCGCATTTTCTTTAGTTTCATTCCATTTTCTTTTCATATTTCCTATATTTTCTTTCTTAATTAAATGCCTAATTTTCTTTTTCCGACTTCATTTTCTTTCTTCTCATTCTCACATTAGCCTCACCATTTCGTGTAAGGTGAGTTGAAGTCGTTTCTTCCATCTTTCACAATATTTCCTTTTTCTTTTTCTTCCTGCTTTTCGTTTGGCTTCTTTTTGCCCTCTATTCATTTTCCACGATCCCGTAAAAGGGATTAAAAAGTAGGTCAATTTTTTCTTAACATTCCCTCATTTTTTCCCGTCACATCCCTCAGTGTTTTCATTTTTCTAAAGACTTTTACTTAATACCTCGTCCTTCTCATTCTCCACCTAACTTCATCCTGTAAGCTTATTATGGGTCTATTATACCCATTTTTCTTAAGTCTATCCCCTCAACAAACTTTTCCTTCTTTTTCCTCATTTCCATATTTATTTATTTCTCTTCTATTTCATTCGTCTCAGCTATAACTTTTTACCTCACTTTCTCCACCTTGTCCCATGAAGTTAGTCTGGGTTCAAAATGCTCTCTCTCTCTCTCTCTCTCTCTCTCTCTCTCTCTTACTTTTTCTCCTCTTACATCTCCAACTCCACCTCACCCTCACCTCCTCTTTCATGGTGGTCAGGGGCGATTTCGGTAAGCCATGTCATTTTTCTTACTCTTCTTCTTCTGCTGCCTCTGCCTCTCTCTCTCTCTCTCTCTCTCTCTCTCTCTTTCAAACCTTGCCCTACTAGTCCACGTTGTCATCACGTCTTTTACTATTTAATTCATACACCTGTTCTTACATTCCCTTCATTCCCTTTTCATGGACTCTTTTCGCCCTCTGACTCTCCTCCTCTTGAAGGTCCAAGTCGGGCAGAAACAGTTGCATCGCCTGAATATTGTTTTTAATTTGTCATAACTTTTATTATCATTATCATTATCATCACTTATTATTATTATTATTATAAAATAGTACTAGTAGTAGCAGTAATAGTTGTGGCATCATCATCATCAATATTATTATTATTATTATTATTATTATTATATAAATTGATGGTCTAGGGAATGACTATTTTCTATTTTTTGCTGACATTTTTTTACGGCTCTGCTCAATAATGGAGAAATTTTTCCAACGAGACAGGTTAGACAGAGCCTTAATAAATCCCTTAATTATGACAGACCTTTTTTAAGATGAATAAAATCGTCTGGAAGTAGCAAGAATATGATGGAAGTCACACGGAATCGAAGGGTAAGGCGATTCGCAGTACAGAGAGATCCACACATCCTATCTTTATCTTTATTTTCACACGCACCTTCTGTTACCTTCTGTCTTTTACCTTTACGTCATCGTGGAAGTTCGGTGTTAAAAGTAAAATCGAGCATCTCTCACTTTTATACTCCCCTCCTTGGCCTTCCTCTTCTCCCTTCTTCCTTTTTAACTCACTCCGTTTCCTTCTTCCCCTTTCTCCTCTTCCTCCCTGCCCATCTTCATCGTCTATTCTTAGATAACTGTAAATTTAAGCGTAACATCAAGCGCTTCTCACTTCCGTACTTCTTCCTCCTCCTGGTCTCGGTCTTTCTCCTCTTCCGCCTTCCCCACTTCTCCCCCCCCCTCACAAACTTTCTTTTCCTTCTCCCCATCTCTCTTCCTCGCTTGCACTGAGAGAAGTGTCGTGTCATTATTCTTTTCCTTTCCTCTTTCCCTTACTCAGTCTTTCTGTATTCCTTCTACTCTTGTTTTTCCTCTTCTTCATCTTTTCTCCTCAGCTCTCTCTCTCCCCTCTCCTTCCTTCCCCCCCCCCTTTCCCTCCTCCCTTTTCCTCTTCATTCATCGTCTTCACCTATTCCATCTTTCACTTCCTCTCCCAATACTCATCCACTCTTTGCCTGACCCTTTTTCCTCATTCCTCTTCAGTTCACTCCCCACAACTCTCCCCTTTCTCCCCTTCTCCCCACACCTCTTCCACACCTGTCCTGAGATAAGTGTAGAGTGGCCTCATTATCTCGGCTTCCTCCTCCCCTCACTTCCTCTCCCTATCTTTTGTTGCCTTTGTCTTGCTGCGATACTCTTTCGCCTCTCCTCTACAAATGTGAAGGTCCAGGAGTGGTGTGGGCGAGTAGGTTAAATTTTCATTCTGTCCTTCTCTGTCTTCTTGTTACGCATTTATTCCCATTAACTTTTCCCTCCTCTCCCCTCTCCCCTATCTGTGCTTTTCCCTTGCTTTCCTTTTTATATTTTCTCATGGTAAGGACAGCTTTTTTTTTTTTTTTTTTTTTTTTTTTCAGATGACTTTTTTTTTTTTTCTTTTTTGATGAAAGTGGGTGTGATATTACTACCGTCTCTGTTGTTGACCCTCCCATTGGTCAAACAATTCTAGTATTCCATTCCAACTACAGACTGATTATTACATCCACCAAGGAGGCTATGTTTTACTCCGCGTTGGCGTGTCTGTTTGTTTGTTTGTTAGTAGGATTATTCAAGAAGTTATGAAAGGATTGTGATGAAATTTTGTGGAAGGGTGGGCACTGGGCCAAGGAAAAAATAGTTAAATTTGGGGCCTGATCCGGATCCGGATCTAGAGTATCCCGCACAATATCTCCAAAAGTTCTCAATGAATATCATTGAAATTTTGTGGAAAGGTGCGCAATGGACCATGAAAACATTTATTGAATTTTGGGACGGATCCGGATCCGGACTCTACAGTATATCCACGGATCCGGATCCGGGATTGCTCAAAAAGTTATAAATGGATTTTGATGAAATTTTGTGGCAGGGTGGGCCATGGACCAAGGAGGAAATTATTAAATTTGGGAGGGCGGATCTGGATCCGGATCCGGAGTATCCCGTACAATATCTCTAAAAGTTTTCAGTGAATTTTAATGAAATTTTGTGGAAAGGTGGGCCATGGACCGAGAAAGAATTTATCAAATTTTTGAGTGGATGCGGATCCGGATACTTTTAATGGCATTGGCTGAGGTATGCATTCCCTTAGTGCTTTCTAGTTTTTCATAATTTCTTCCAGCTGAGAGAGGGTCATAGGATCCTCTAGTGCTAATTGTAGGTTCTGTTCTTTCTGTTTCTCTTATATTTTTTCCATCTTATCTATTTCATTATTTTTCTTACGTCTCCCTCCCCCAACCTCCCTTCATACTTTTTTGTTCACGCTCTATCTTCTCATCTTATTATTGGTTCTCTATTGTTTTTCAGCTGCTTTTATCGTATACGGTATTTATATTGTTCTACACTGCTTATTATTTATGCCTTTCTTCTGTTTCTCTTATGTATCATTTTATTGGAATTATTTCATCTTTTTTCAACTCCCCTTCTTACTTTCGTCCTACTTTCCATAAAATCGTCCTTTATCCTCTTTCCCTTCCTTTCCTCATGGTACTTTCTCTCCCCCTCCCTTCTCACACAATATTCTCCCATCCTCTCCTCTCCCTGCACACTTAATCTCCCCATCACATCCTCTTCCTCAGCTCTCACCCCCCTGTGACTAGCATCATAGTCCAGTGTTAAGCTGCTGCTATAGCTATGCTTTGAAACTGGAGAGATGACAATTTTAGCGAAAGAGAAAAGGGCGTACCTCCTGCAAGCTTCATATCACTTCCACTTCAATGATTTTTTTTTTTTTTCTCGTTCTTGATATACTCAGATGGTTATAGTCATCTTATGAGAGACTTTTAGAATTAGAGGTGTTAGATATAGCCTTCAGTAATCGTTTCAGTACTGGATCTTTTTCCTGAACTGAATAAAATTGTTTGGAGTTCTAACAATAAATATAATACGTCATTCAGGTGAAGGTATTAACGTTTCTTTTTCCTGCCTAGCATTTCTTTTACGAAACTTAAGGCCTCTTCCCTAAATATCCCCATTTTCGTCTTTTCTCTCCACCCTTCCGCCTTCTACCTACCCTTAACACCCCTTTCTTTCTACCCTTTGCACCACGTTCTTATCCGTCAACCCTTCATCTACAAATTTCCGCATTTTATTTCGCGCTTTCCTACTTTTCCTGCCATTTTAGCCAGTTATGCATTAGGTTATGTAGAAATCGACACTTTAGACTGTGAGAGCGATTTGCGTGTCGTGATTTGTAATGAATACCGAAATAGAGGTCCAAGCAAAAATATAAAAAAGGCTCTTTCTTTTTTCTATCCTTGTTTTACACCAGTAGATTGGTCACACACACACACACACACACACACACACACACACACACACACACACACACACACACACACACACACACACAATCCCGACAGGCACACACACACAAAACCCCTCCTCCAACACACTACATTATGAACCAGCCGAACTATTTATACTGCTTCTATTTTCTTGCAGACCCGTGAAGGCAGGGCGGTGGTGTGGTCGGTGCTAGTGCTGGTGCTGTCCTTCCTGCCAGCGTCCAACCTCTTCTTCAGAGTAGGGTTCGTCGTGGCAGAGCGGCTTCTATACATCCCGAGGTGAGGAAAGAGCTCGAATTTAGAAGTTGGGATGTGTGTGAGTGTGTGTTTGAAGTGGGCTAGTGGGGATGTGCAAGTGTGTGAGTGAGTGAGTGTGTGTGGGGGGGGTACGCGTCTGTGTGTGTAGTGCCTGCGTGCGTGCGTGTGTGGGCGTGTGTGTTGATCCAATATAAGGATCAAAGACAGCCCGTAAAACCTTGTTCCCACTGAGGAAAAATCCTAGAACCCAAATTCAGGATCCGTTCGTTTGCCTACGTCTGAACAAATTGTGTTGGAAAGACTTAAGGGTCTTTATCTCTCAGGCTGAGGCTTCCTTACTCATTTTCCTTAGGATATACTTTTTCATACGGCTCACTGATTTCCACACATTTGAGATTAATGTACGGTAAATTGATATTAAAAAGAATAAGTATCGTAGCATAGTGACAGAGCTCTGGTTGGAGTAAGCAGTGCTCTAATGCTCCGCGGTTCGCTATTAAGATGTGTCCGGAGGTTCTGCCATGCAAAACGATGTCACGGCAGCAGGGTTTACGACCTGAATGACTTGGACTGTGGTAGCCTTTCCTGGGACCTTCTTAAGCCATGATTTCTTCAACTTTGAGGTTCCCAGACTATTAATAACACAGCTATTGTTGAAAGGAAATGTAAACCATTACAACACAAAAACATTCTCTTTCACTTTTTTCATGCTTTCTTCAGGGGATTTTATACAAACCAAACATCCACATGGATTTCTAACAAATTCATTACCCAGATAACCCAGATTCAGGAAGAAATTATACTAATATACGATGAGAGGAATAAGACGCGATTGTTTCCTCCCTACACTTCTCATAACTACGATATCATTTTCATTAACTTGTTACCTCCAGACGATTGCATGCAGATGTATCATCCAAATCTTAGTGCTGTTGCTGTTAACCTTCTCATGGTCTGGACAACAGTGTCAGAAGGTTTTATTCATCCATCATAGGAGCATGAAGGTGTTAACTCACGCTCCCATCGCTCACTCTTAACTGAAGGAATAGTTTGGCTTGAATAGAACAGAATTTAGTACCAGGCTTGTCAAGATCATGAAATGGTTATTAGTACCAGTATTAACTCTCTCAGGCTCCTTTGACTTAATCTCAGGCGAATAAAATTATCTAGCGTTAGCTGGAATAAAATACTAGAGTCGTCCCCACCATGTGAAGCTTAACATACCCAGGAAACAAACATACGATTCATTGCTAAACGTAACGATGACTGTCTCTCACTTTGCTCTTGCTTCCTCTGTGCGATTCTATACAGCTTACCATATCAGGACAATAACAGACATACAAAGTGGGATTAATCTGTGTTTATTCCTTCTCTTCATTCAACCTGGCATGATATGGCATTCATTTTGTTGTGGGTACCGTCCGGCGATACACATCCAGCTTCCGCTTTTTAACTCCCCCACGGTTGCAACAGCGCTAGTGTTGTCTTCCACATAGCACCAGGTAATGTATTCAGTTGAGAGAGGGCCATAGGAACCTCAGTGTTTATGCTTTCGCTGCCATGGACACTTTTTTTTTCCCCCTTTTAGCAATAAAGTCGAAAGTTCTGAAAAAAGCCACCCAAGTAATACCTCTTCCTCCTCCAGTCGCTTACCAATGATGAGCATAGATTCACTGTGACTGTGATAGATTCTGAAGTAACAGTTTTGATGCTCGTTAGAACGTTTTGGCTTTTGCAGCTTTGAAGAAGTGAATTTTGGGAAAGTAATTAAGCAACGCATATTACCTTTTCGCAAGCTTTCCAGTGATGTACTTAAATCTGCTGACCCGTTAATAGATTCCTTAATAACAGTTTTGGTGTTCAATTTGGCCTTTTTTTCAGCAATACAGTGGAGGGGAAAAAAAGCACCTATTTCATCACAAGTTTTTTAACGATGTGAGTAGATCTGCCGTAGCTTTAATAATTTTCTAAATAATAAAGTTTTGGTTGAGCTCTACCACCCGGATTACAGATTTAATAATGTTCTCTCATGCATCCCTCGCTCCAACAACAAACCAAACATACGAATCGGGGGGAAAAGGTAGTATTTATTCCAGCCCTACGCTTCCGTACTTTATCGTTCCCCAGGGCCCTCTTTACCAAATCACCAGTCTCTTATCCCGTCCCATTACAAAAGTGCCTCACCCCCATTTACATATATTCAAATTAATTGCCCCTCAATCTCATCACGAAGGTGATCAGCGTCGTTCACTCGAAACTCCCACGGGGGTCTTCAGTAAAGGCGCAATGCTTCGGTAAGGGGTAATGGTTCAGTAGAAAGGCAATACTTAACCCTTAAGTAGTCGATCTGTTTTCACCTGACAGAACTAGACCATCCCCATGGTTTAAATGCTATCTTATCAATGCACTGAATACTAGAATATCTCTATCTACTAGTCACAACCACCATTCTAGAAGGCACACACTCAGAGAGAGCATACTTCCGCAACGCCAATAAAATTTAAGATTTACTGCTGCACTTTCTCTTTCCTACCAGACGAATACATTTACCGTATCACATAGTAAATGATTCTCCAGTCAAGTCTAGCCTGCTGTACATTCTCAGAATGCACATGCATAGGCTGACGCAATAAAATTTATGAATTATTCTTGCATCCGGATCCGGATCCACCTCAAAATCTAGCTACGTCTCCCGTGACCCACTGTCCACCTATCAACCAGAATTCATTCAGATCAGATAACAATGTTTACAGATATCTTGTACACAGACAAACAAACAGACACGGTTGAATACATACCCGTCGTCCATCTTTGTTGTGGAGGTAATAAAATATCCTTCTATCTTTTCGTCCCCAGCCCATCACACACTTACAGTCCCTCAGGTAATTGTTACACTCTGTCGCACACCCATTTCCAGATCTGAGGGCTTCCAGAATAGGTTTATCTACCATATTAGACTCATAAAGCTGCCGTGTTACCTTCAGGTCCACACCCCAGCTCACTCCCCATCCCTTGACTAATCGTTAGAATCACGCAGTTGGGAGTCTAATGGGTTCCAAAGCAGCACCATCGAACATTTAGACTTATCTCTACCTTCTATTACCTCTCACTCAACCATCTTGTTTCTACAACTTGGCCTAACATTTTTCTCTCTCAGTCTTGAATGGTGAGATGTAACAATAATTATACTAGAATAGGATGATCGTCATGAAGAGGTGATATGGAAAGAACGTAGAACCATAGCACTGTCTTTTTCTACCACCGAAATGCGTGAAATAATCTGCAAATGGTCGAACATCTGGTCCAGGATAATGCTAATACAGTATACCACCACGTAGCCATCTCAACGCATGTCCAATCTGCTAGCTAATCGTCGAAATCCACTGCAGGTCCATTCCAAACGATTATAACACTCTGTCTCATTTGATTGACCCTCAGCAAAATAAACTCGTCTGGCGTTAGCTGGAATAGAATACTAGAGTGAAATCCAATCTGTCCTCTCCCCTCTCCACTAATGCCCAAACTCTGTCATCCAATTGCCCTTTCCATTCCTCACCAATTCACCCCCAATCCCCACCTTCAACCCTTACTCCCAATTTCCCAACATCCCCCCAGTAAACCTCAAAAGTGTAATCTAATACCCCTCAAATTTTCATTCCCAGACCCCCTCCAGGAATCCCCTCCCCCCCAACACAGCACCCAAATCCCCTCTTTAGTCTCTTTCTAACCACTGCCAATCCATACCCAAATGCCACTGCCAGTCCAGTCCATCACCTCCAGTCCTCCCTCACATGCTTCCACTATTACTCCTCTCGAACCTACCATTTCATAATCCCCCATCCCCGGATCTCATAACGACCAATCATCACCCCAGCTCTTTATCTAGTCACCCCAGTCACCCACCCCAATGTCCCATCACATCACTCCAATCGTCATTAAATTACCCCAGTCCCTACCCTAATTACCCCAATCATTCATAACATCACCTCATTCACCCACCCCAATCCTTCATCTTATCACCTCAGTCACCCACCCCATCCCTCATCTCATCACCTACCCCAATCCCTCATCTCATCATCTCGATCACCCAGCCCAATCCCTCATCTCACCACCTCAGTCACCTACCTCAATCCCTCATCTCATCACCTCAGTCACCCACCCCAATCCCTCACCTTAATTACCCACCCCAACCCTTCATCTGTTCACCCTAGTCACCCACTCCAATGGCCCATCTCATCACTTTTATCTCCATCTAATCACCTCAGTCCCCAGTTGATTACCCCAATCCCTCATCTCATCACCGCAGCCACCCACTCCAGTCCCCTGTCTAATCATCCCCAATTCCCAATCCCCCAATCCCCCCAGCACCCCAGGTCCCGTCAGAAGTGGTGCCCCTCTCGTGTAGTTCAATTAACGCGTGGCCTCGGCGTCGTCATTACAGCTGCTGGGATTTCTCGCTTAATTAGTGCACCGTGCTGGCGTCTACTGCACCTTACTTGCCCACTACCCTCTTACCTGCCTGATTGCTTGGCTACCTGGGCGATTACCTGGGGGATTACTGTGGTGATTACTTAATTACATCAGATTCCTTGGTTACCTGATTAATACTTTGAGATTACGTCTTTATCTGATAATTACTTTGAAATTCCTTCATTACCTGGGATTACTTGGTTACCTTATTATTACTTTGAAATTACCTTGTTACCTGGGGATTATTTGATTACTTGGGGATAACATGACGATTACTTCATTAACTGGGGATTACATACGGATTGTTTGATTACTTGGGGATTGCCTGAGACTTGCTTGGCTACATGGGATTTCCTTGGTATTGCTTAATTACCCAGGGGTTACCTGAGATTTCTTGAATATCTGGGGATTACTTTCTTTCCTGGAGGATTACTTGATTACCTTGGGACTGCTGGGGATTTCTGGCTACCAAGGTGCTGATAGATTACCTGTGAATTGCTGGGGTAATTCCTTCATTACAAGGAGACTCCTACTGCATCTAATCGTCTCTCCGGCCGCCATACCTGGAACAAAAGAAACATTAGGTCATCGTATTGAAAAAGTTAAATACATCAGTTAACGTGATACTCCTATTACTTATTCACATATATTGATTTTGACTTTTTTTTTTTAGGGAATATATCGCGGCCTTCTGGATTTTGGTTCCTTCTTCCTTGCATTAAAAAAACAACAACAGCCCTAGATTGATTAAAAATATCTGTCAGCAGCTGGAATAAAACACTAGGGTCTTCAATATAGAGTTAATAAAGACTGTATTAAAACTCCCAGGCTACTATGACTCACTCTTAGATGAATAAAATCGTGTTGCGTTAGTCTGGAAGAGAGTACTGTACTAGAGTTTTCCAGTTCATAAGAGGGTTGAAATATCTCCAGTGTACTTTGCATAATTTCTTCCTTCCTGAGCAGCTAATATTGGACCTGGCATGAAGGAGGAGGAGAGTCGGAGCAAAAATGAGAGAGAGAGAGAGAGAGAGAGAGAGAGAGACATCAAACCTCGATGTTACTACTGTTTATTTCCTTTGCAGAGATTAGCTGACCCATCTTATTTTCTGTCACCATCGCTGACTACGCAGTATTTTAATCTCCAGTTCTATGATGTATTTTTCCTTTGTTTTTGCTACCTGAAGACGAGTTTTAAAAATTAAACTAAGGAGAGACTTGTAACTAATAGGTTTAGGTACAGTTTTCACTTACACTTCATTATTGTCTCCCCTCCTTTAAAATATTTCCTCTTCATTTCTAGTTTAATTACTCTCTCCCCACTTCTGACTTTAACGTGTCTCACTTCAAACTCGATCAGTGTCTCCCCACTTCAGACTTAGCTAATGTCTCCTCACTTCTAATTTAACTAATTTCTCCCCACTTCTCTCCCCACTCCTTACAGTCTGGGGTGGAGCACGCTGGTGGGGGTGGGAGCAGGGAGGCTGGTGTGTGGTGGTGGTGGTGGTGGTGGTGGGGGTCGTGGTGGAGGGGGGATAAGGAGGGGGAGGGGCGGTCTGGTACTTGCCCTTCTCCTCGTCTTCTCCCTCAGGACGTATCGGAGGAACCTCGATTGGAAGACCCGAGATGACCTGTTTACGTGAGTCGTTTGCATTTCCTTTTACATTATTTATCTATCTATATCTATTTCTCTATCCATCTACATGTCTATCTGTCTGTCTGTCTATTTACCTGTCTATCTATGTATCTATCTATCTATGAATATTATCTGAGCAGTAGTTACTGTTTCATTTTTTTCTTGTTAGTGTCATCGTCATCACCAGCATCATCTTCGTCACCGTCACTTTAATCTCATCATCATCACTCATGCCGCCTTTTTCACTTCATCATCATCATCATTATCATCAACATCATCACCATCATCATCATCATCATCACCACCATCATCATCATCATCAACGTCATCAACATCGACACAGAGTCTGAATAGGGCTACCATCATCACAAGGTCATCATTCTCTAATTTATCACCCCCATAAATTTCACCTTCATCATCATTATAAAATTCAGAGTTAATAAGTTGGTTCATATACACGTTAATTTTTAGGGTTTTATTATTGAACTTCCAGTAATACAATCGTGTAGTAGTTATAGGATCATCATCATCATCATCATCATCATCATCATCATCATCATCATCATCATCATCATCATCATCATCATCATCATCATCATCGTCATCATCATCATCATCATCATCATCAGTCAGCATCTACCCAAACTCGTAACCCTCATCAATAATATTATCATCATCGTTATTAGCACGAAAATTGCCCTCAACATCTCATTATAGGAGAGAGAGAGAGAGAGAGAGAGAGAGAGAGAGAGAGAAAGCTTGGCACCGAGCACCAAACTCTCTGCCAAGCTTCTATCTCTCTGATTCTCCTCTTTCTCTCCCTCCTCCTCACCTTTTTCCCCCCCTCCTATCCTCCTCTTTCTCGTCTCCCGTCTTTTTTTCCTCCGTACCAACTTTATTATGATCTACTTTTTATCCTTCCTCCATCCCTTCCACGTTTTCTTTTTCTCTTTACATCCTCTCTCTCTCTCTCTCTCTCTCTCTCTCTCTCTCTCTCTCTCTCTCTCTCTCTCTCTCTCTCTCTTTCTCTCTCTCTCTCTCTCTCTCTCTTTCTTCTAACCACTTTCTCTTTCCTCTATTTCCATTATTTCTTTCCCCCTTTATTCCCAAGAGTTATCATTCTCTTTTTTCCTTTTATTTCATCCATTTTTAATCATTATTTTCTTCCTATTCTTTTCTTTCTTCCTTTCATTGTCTTCCACTTCCTTTAACTTCTTTCTCCTTGCTTCATTTCACTGCCTTGTAATCTGTTTTTCTCCTTGCTTAAAATCTCTTCTTCTCCTTCCTCATTCCTATCTATGTATTCAGTTCGTTCATCTGTATTCTTCTTTCCCTATCTTACTCTCATCTTTTCGTCTTCCTGTTTTCTTTTCCCTTACATCTCATGTTTATGTTCTTTCCGCATTTCTTTTTCATCCTATTTTATTCGTCCTTTTTCCTTCCTTTTTTCCTCGTCTATTTTCTTTCTTTTAATGAAATTTCTACAGCAATTTTCTTACATCTTCCTTCAAGCTTTGGCTGAATGAATTAGTGGGTGGGTGGTGGAGCCTTCTTTCTTTACTCTTCTGAACTTGTACTTAAGGAAACAATACCTCAATGAAAATCTTCTCCGTAACAAACAATTTGAAGAGGATTCATAGGTTTGGCGCAGTTTGTACTTCTTTGTATTTCACCTCTTATTCTTCCCCTCTTCTCTATATTTTTCTCTGCCTCCACTCCTGTTCCTACATTTCTCCTCCTCTGACTATCGCTTTCCGCTTGATTTCCCTCATTCTTTCGCTCCTTGCATTATTCTTTTCTCTTCTCTCCCTCACAACTCCTCTTTCCTATTTCTGACATTTTCATTTCTTTCATCTTTTCCTGCATATATTCTATCTACTTTATTTGATTTTGCTTCCCACACTTATTCCTTCTCATTTACATTTCATTTGTTTTATATATAGTTTCATAAATTTTCTTTTTTTTTTTGCCATTTTTATTCTCATTTCTTATTTTCTACTCTTTTGTTTTCCTCTTTTCCTATTTCTGTTCTTTTCTTGTAACTTTTTTGGTCCTTCACATTCTACTTGCTTTACTTCTCTTCTATATTTTTCTTTTCCTCTCCCCTTTCTAATTCTTCTTCCTATCACTATTCCTTCTCTTTCTCTGTTCCCTACCGTCATCCCCCTTTATCTCCATGATTCCTTCCCCTCACCTTCAAACTTTTTCTTCATTTCCTCCATTCGTTCCGACTCATAACCATTTCCTCTTTCTTGCATGTGTATCCTTCTCTTCCATTCCTCTTCTTCCTCTTCCACATCCCCCTTTTTCCTAGCGTCATTCGTTTTTGCTTGTTCCTTTCCTACCATTTTCCCCTCTCCCTTCTCTCTCTCTTTTATTTTTTTTCTGTCTTTGCCTCTTACTTTCCCATGATTGTCTGTTCTTTCTATCCTTCCATTCATTACCATCATCGTCTCTCCATTCCTCTCTTCCATTTTTTTTTTTTTTTTGGTCATTGCCTCATACTTTTCTCTCGTTATCTGTTCTCTCCGTTTCATCCTTTCATTTCCATTCATCACTTCCGTTCTCTCCTTCCTAAGTATTTTTTCCTTCCTTAACATTTTTTATAATACTTTTCTTTCCATTTTCTTTGGTTTTTCCTTTCATACCTTTTTCCGCTATTTCCATTTTGTCTCCACCCTTCTCTTCCGTTCTTTCATTCATTAATCATTCATCCTTTTCGTCGTTTATTCATTCCACTTTAGCTTTGTCCTTTTATCTGCCATCCTCTTTATTTTTAAATCTTTTTATTCAACTCACTTTCCTCTTTTTCTACCCTAAATATTTTTCGCTGTTCTTGTCTTTCATCTTTTTATTCGCTTTTCCTATCTCCTTTTCAACATATATATTTTCTCTCCATCCCTTATCCCCATTCCCCACTTCCTTCCTCTCCTTCCTCTTTGCTTCCTCCCTTCTTAAGTCTATACCTTCCCTTCATTTCGTCTCTTCATTTTCATTTTCCACGCCATTCGTCCACCCATTCATTCGTCTCTGCTTCTTCCTTCCACATCTTTATCCATTACCCTATTTTGTCCCTTTGTCTTTATTTCCCCCTTCCATGTTTTCATTTTTTGTGGCTGATACTCTTTCTTCCCCCTTTATTTCCCCATTTTCCTTTTTTTGTTCCGACACAACTCTGTTTATTTTTCTCCTACTCCCTTTCCTTCATTACCTCGTCTCTTCCTTCACGCTTCTTTTCTCTCTACCTTCCCTTCTTTCGGTCTCTTTTCTTCTCTTTCTTCCCTTCTTTCATTTCTTATTTAACGTCACCATTTCTTCCCTTCTTCCCTATTTGTCCTTCTTTGTCACCCCTTCTCTCTTCCTTTCCATTTTAATCTGCTTTTTTTCTTTTCTTCTTCATTTAATTTTTTTCTGTTCAGTATTTAAATTTTTTGTTCTTTACTTCATTTCCTTCCCTTCTCTCTCTCTCTCTCTCTCTCTCTCTCTCTCTCTCTCAGCCCATATCCGTTTTCAATGTTCTTTCCAATTCCATTTTCCATTCCCACTTACTCATCTCTTTTTACCTCGATATTCTCTCTCTCTCTCTCTCTCTCTCTCTCTCTCTCTCTCTCTCTCTCTCTCTCATCTCTTCCATATTTCCCTGATCCCTCCCTTTATCATGGTCATCAGGACTTACCTTCTTTCTCTCATCATCTCATCTCTCTCTCTCTCACTCACTGTCTCTCACTTTGGCCTTGCCTTAATTTCCTTTCATCCTCCTTAGTGTCTCTCTCTCTCTCTCTCTCTCTCTCTCTCTGTATGTGTGTGTGTGTGTGTGTGTGTGTGTGTGTGTGTGTGTGTGTCTGTCTGTCTGTCTGTCTGTCTGTCTGTCTGTATGTATGTCAGCTCTTCTAAGTATTTCTCCATCATTGAATCCTCGTCCATTTGTTTCCTTTCATCAATCTGCATAATTTTTCTCATAATTTTTCTTTTATCTCACTGTAAAATGATGTGCTTTTTATTTTATTTTCAAAATTATCTGCCTATTGCATCTTTATAAATACAGTTCATCTGCCTCTTGCTTCCAATCTTCCTTTCCTCTCCCCAGCCATTATCTTTCCTTCTTTCTTCTCGCCTCTGTTTCCTGACATCCATCCATACATACATATATTCTTCACCCTCCATCCATCCATCCACCTATATTTCCGCCTTTCTCCCACCACCCAGTTTTCTATCCTTTTCCTCCGTTTCATCCTTTCTTTTATTCTTACCTTCATCCGGCCATCCAACTTATTCATCCTTCTCTCTCTCAGTGGTTTCTCCTCTGTCAGCTGTTCATCCACCGAAGTACCTCTGTCCATCCATATATCTTTCCATTCGTTCATTCATCCTTTCCTTTCATCTCCGTCTGCATCCATCCATCCACCCATTCATTTATTCCTCCATTCCTCTTATTCTACCTGCAACTGTCAATCCATCCATCCATCCATTCATCCGTCTATTCATTCCTCTCTCCCTACAACGCTACCTGCAACTCTCCTTCCATGCATCCATTCAGCAATCTATTCTTTCATTAATCCTTCCATCCAATTCATGTGTTCTTTAGTCATTATTTTAGTTTTCACACATTTGTTCGTCAGTCCCTCACAGACAGCTAATAAACCATCCATCCACACATTCATCCTTTTGTTCATTGGAATATTCGTCCTATCTTCCATTCCTTAAATTAGTCATCCAACCAGCCAGACAACTGTCCACACAATCATCCATCCATCCATCCAACTAATCAACCCTCTGTCCATCCATCCATCCATCCATCCACCCAAACTTCCTGTCACCCATTTAACCAGCCAATCACTCATCCAGCCAGACACCATCCGTCCACCAATCATCCATCCATCTAAACAGCGATACTTTCATTCAGTTATCCAGGTTATCTATCTACTTATCCTTTATCCGACCATTCATTCGTTCATTTAATCACCCATCCAGCTGATTTTACATTGGTCACCCATCCAACCAATCCAACTATCTGTCTACTCACCCATTCATCTATCCATTTTTCTATCCAACATATTAATCAACCCTTCATCCATCCATCCATTCATCCGACCAACTGTGCATTCAACATCCATCAGTCAGTCTAATCATCCATCCAGCCACCAATCCTTCCAAGCATCCATCCATCATTTCATCCATTCTATTATCCACCCATCCATCCATCCAACCACTGTGCTGTCCATCCATCCAGCCAGCCATCAACCCAACCA
This sequence comes from Coenobita brevimanus, assembly GCF_032717465.1. Taxonomy (NCBI): domain Eukaryota; kingdom Metazoa; phylum Arthropoda; class Malacostraca; order Decapoda; family Coenobitidae; genus Coenobita; species Coenobita brevimanus. Next base: position 26,633,880 of record NC_137049.1, on the reverse strand, counting down.
ATCATCTTTCCATCCATTCATTCATTCACCTATCCATCCATATTTTCATCTGTTAACCCATTCACCAAGTCATCAACCCTCCCCCCTTTCTTTCCAACCAGCCAACCGTCCATCGAACCACCCATCCATCCATTGACGCAACCATCCTTCCAACCATCCATCCAACCATCCATCCCTCCTTCATAGTCTCCTTCCCATCATCTTCCACACCAGTGCCCTCCTTATTGCTTCCTCCTCCTGCTCCTTCACCTCCTCTTCTTCCTCCTTTCTCCTCCCTCCCTCTCTCCTTGCTTCATTTCCTTTATCCCCCCCTCTCTTCCCCTCTCCCCCTGCCTCCTTCCTCTTTTCTCCCCTCTCCCTCTCTCCCTGTTTCATATCCTTCCCCCCTCTCCCTTTCTCTTTCCCTCTTCCTCCTCTCTCCCTCCTTCCCTCCCGCTCTGTCATAATTCTTTCCCCTTCATCTCTCTCTCTCTCTCTCTCTCTCTCTCTCTCTCTCTCTCTCTCTCTCTCTCAATTCTTTCATCTGGCTTCCTTGGCACACTCTCTTCTCTCTTCTTACTCATTCTCTCCTCTCCTTAACCTTCCCCCTCCTTCCTTTCATCTTTGTGTAGTAACTCTTTCCCTCTCCTCTCTTCTTCCTCTCCGTTTCATCTCCCTCAGTCATTTTCTTAAAAGTGTGGTTTCTTGTCTTTCATTTTCTTCCATATTATTCCTTTTCACACTTCCTTCTTTCCTTCTGTCCTTCCTTCCTCTTTTCTTCCTTCCTTCCCTGCCTCCTTCCTTCCTTCCTTCCCTCCTTCCTACCTTCTTCAGTTCGTTCTTTACTTGCTTCTTTCCTTCTTCCTTTCGTTCCTCAACTATTTTTTTCCATCTCCCTTCTCCTTCCTCCCCTTTGAATCATAATTTATTCCCGTATAATTTTAGCTTCCTGTTTTCCATTTTTCTTTATGTTATATATAATTTGTTGACTCCTTCCTTCCTTCCTTCTTCTCTCCCTCCCTCCCTCTTTCTTTCCCTCCTTCCTTCCTTCCTTCTTTTCTCTCTTCTCTCCTCTTCTCTTCTCATATTTACTTATTAATTCTTTTTCTCGCATTTTTTTTTATCTGTCTGATTCATCCTCGCAATATAGTATTATCTCTCTGAACTTACTTTCTACAATATAATTATAATTTCTTTCCTCCTTCCAACTTTCCTTCTCTTATTTCTTCCGTCTTTGATTCATTCATTTATTCATTCATTCCCTCCTGCACTTGGTTTCAGTTTCTTCCCTTTCTCTACCCCTTCCCTCCTTCCTTTTTGCCTTCCTGCACCTGCTTCTTCCTTCCTTGTATATTTTCATCATTCTTTAATTGTGTCCTTTAATTCTTCCTTCACCTCTTCCTCTTTTTCTTGTGTCTTACATGTATATTTTTTCCTTCCTTGTATTCTCTTTTTTCCAACTCGCTTTTCCAAATAGCAGTGTTTCTCTTCCCCACATAATTTTATCAGCATCATCTTTCTTTGCATAATATTTCTTTTTCACTTCATTCTTTTGTTACGCTTTCCCAATATTCCTTTGTTCAGCTCTGTCCCTATTCTTACTCACCACTCACCCTTTTGCTCTCTTTCTCTTCCTTCTTCCTACCTCCCTTCCTCTTTTTTTTTCTCTCACGTTTTATACTTTTTCCCATCACGGAGACTTACCTACCTACTTAATCTGCTTGCTCATTTACTCACCTACCTCCCTACTTACTTACCCCCTACCTCACTCCGTTCAACGTTTTCCTCTCCTCTTTTCATCTGCTTCTTACTCCTCTGTCTCCTTGCTTTACTCCTTCACTAGCTTGACTTCTTCCGGGTTTTACTTTTGTTTCTCTCAGACGATTTTGTTCATATTGGGAGACACATTTGGAGCTGGAGGGGTTAGGTAAGGCCTTTATGTACCCTTTCTCTATCTTGACAGACTCCTAAATTTAACATAATCGTCTGGTATTATTAAAAAAATAGAAATTAAAGATGTCGTCGATTTGAAGTTGTTAATCTTCATAAGCTGAATTAACTGTTAATATTTTGTTCATTTGTTAATTCATCTCTGCGGTTTTCACTGTCAGTCAACCATTTGTGCATCCGTCCACCTTTCCAACGATTTGATCATTAAATCTCTCAGTTCATTTAATATTCACTCATTCATTCATTCATCTATCTATCTAATCGTTCACCCACCCGGTTACCTGTCTGTTAGCAATCCATTCATCCGTTCATCCATACCTTCCATCCGTCCATCCACCTATCCGTTCATCCAGCTATCTTAGATTAGTCATTTTAGTCGTCTGAGCATGCATAAGTATGTATTCATTTCAGTCACGCATTTATCTGTCCATCTGTCGAATAAACTATCTTTTAATCATTTGCATCATCTAATCGTACATTGATCTAACTATCCTTTCATTCCAACCATCTTACCATTGATGGTTATCTTAACACATCTTTTCAACTATCAATAGTTTCCAGTCATTAAACCATCCAGCCATTCACCCAACGGTCCATCCATTCACTCCTCTATCCATACATCCGCCTGTTCATCCAATTATCCATCCATCTATCCATTGAATCGGTAATCAAGCCAATAATGCTTCCAGTGAGATGGCTTTGTCTCTTATTTCAGTCGTGCTACCTTCACCCTCGTTATAGATACAAGCACGTGTATTACAGTGTTAAAAAGAGTCTCTCATATCTCTCACGCACACATACACCACACACCCATTATTCACTGCATCCTTAACTTATCCTCAGCCGAGGCTTTCTCCTCTGGCCACGCATTTCATTAGGTTCTTCAAGCTCCTCTATCTAAGCTTTCCTCTGCTTAAGCTCTTCTCATCCACCTAAGCTCTCCCCTTCCTAAGATCTTCCCTGCCTAGGTTGTCCTCTGTCTAAGCTCTACCCTGTGGAAGCTCTCTTTTGCCAAAGTTCAACTCTCTAAGCTCTCCTCAGTCTAAGCCCTCCTCTGCTTAAGGTCTTCACTGTCAAAGCTCTCCCTTGTCGAGGCTCTCCTCTGTCTAAGCACTCTCCTGCCAAAACTGCGTCTGCCTAAACTCTCTACCCAATCTTTTCTCTGCCTTTCCTACTTTCCTGCCCCTCCTCCTGAACCCTCTTCTTCCTAATTCTCTGCCTGTCACTTCCTGCCTCATTACTTACCGGGGTTCCTGCCTAACCCCTCCCTTTTCTAGCCACTCTTTTCCTAACCTCTCCCCTGCCTGACCTCTCCCTTTGTCTAACTCCTCTTTGCCTAACCTCTTCCATGCCTAACCTTTCCCTTTCCTAAAACCTCTCTTGCCTAAACTCTCCCCTGCCTAACGTCTCACTTGTCTAACCTTTCCCTTGCCTAACCTCACCCTTGCTTAACCTTTCCCTTGCTAACCTCTCCCTTGCTAACCTCACCCTTGCTAACCTCACCCTTGCCTAACCTCCTTTGTCTAACCTCTCCCATTGTCTAACCTCTCTTTGCCTAACCTCTCTTTAGCCTAACTTCTCCCTTGCCTAACCTCTTACTTGCCAACCTCACCTTTTCCTAACGTCTCCCCTGCCTACCCTCTCCCCTGCCTACTCACTTCCCTGCCTAACCTTTCCACTGCCTACCCTCTCCCCTCTCTACCCACTCCCCTGCCTAACTTCTTTCCTACCTAACCTCTCCCAAACCTAACCTTCCTCCTGCTTCACCTCTCCCCTACCTTACCTCTCCAGTGCCTGAAATCTCCTTTGCCTGACCTTTATGTTGCCGAACCTTTCCCTTTTCTAACACTTCCCTTATCTAATCAGTTCCTAACTCCGGTCTAAAACTTTCCTAATATTTTCTAATCCCTTCCTAACCTTTTCTTATCTCCTGCCAAACTCATACTAACACGTCCTCATATCTTCCTAATTTCTAACACTTGCCCAATCCCTGCCTAACCCCTGTCATAATCCTTCTAATTTCTGCCTGACTCCTCCTTCTTTCCCCACAGCTCCGGCCTCAGGACTCTGCCAGACAACGCCAAAATGCACTACAACTACGCCAACCTTCAGAGGGACGTTGGCAACCCACACCTGGCCCTCCACCACTACAGGCAGGCCATCAGGTGAGCCAGGGACAGGCAACAAGAGATAATGGGGAAAGGCAGGTTGGTAGGGATAGTTAGCGTCGGGACGTTGGTAGGAGGCAGTGAGGCAGGTGGGTAGGAATGTAAGTAGGTAGGAGCAGGAAAGTAGGGTGGGAAGTTGAGTATGAACGTGGGTTGGTAATGCTAGGGAGGTAGTGTGGGTGGTTTGGCGGGTAGGAAAACAAGTAGGTAGGTAGGTAGGTAGGTAGAGGTAGGTAGGTATGGTGGACAGGTGGGTAAGGACGAAGACTAGTTGGGATAAATAGGGTTGTGATGTTTGTGGGAGGCATGGACTGGAGAACAGGATAAGTAGGCAGGGTCAGACATTAAAGTGAACTGGGCACAGATACATGGGTGGGTAAAAAGATAGATAGGGCCCAAATTAGCTTCGTAAGGGGCTGGAAGGCAGGTAGGTAAGAAAGACAGGTGAAGGGAGTAGTCTGAGAGGGAGTTTTGAAGGCAGGAAGAGAGACAGGATGGTAAACAGGTTGACACGAGATGGAAGTAAGGTAGAGAGGTTGGTGGATCAGACACATGGGAAGAGAGGCAGGGAGGCAGGTAGGAAAGCAAGAACGCAAGAACATAGGTAAGAGGCAGGGACATGTAGACAGGTGGATATGCAAGAAGGCAAGCAGAGAAACATTCAGGTAAGTAGAAAGAGAGTTAAGTATGTTGGTAAGTAGGTAAATGGACAGGAAAGAGTTGTTTGTTAGAGTGGGAAGACTGGTAGGTAAGTTTATTATGTCAGAAGGCATGTTGGTAGGCAGGTAGATAAGAAAGCAGGGAGGCAGACAGGAAGAAAAGTTGGTTGGTAGTGTAAGTACTATGTAGGTAGGTAGGTAGACAGGTAAGCAGATCTGATGAGCAGGGATGGGAAGGCTGGTAGATAAGTTAGGTCTGTAAGACGACATGTAGGTAGGTAGATGGTAGATAGGTAGGAAGGTAGAAAGAAAAACTGGCAGGTAGTGAGGGAGGTCAAAAAAGAAAAATAGTAGACAGATAAATAAGACAGTGGGAAAGCAAGCAGGAAGAAAGACAATGAACTATCACAAGTTGATGATAATGATGATGATGAAGGTGGAAGATGATAATAATGCTGATGCTGAAATGCAGACTATGACAAGGATGATGATAGATGATAATGAACGTAATGTCGAGGAAAGAGGAAAACCAGGCAAAACGAAAAAGTGAAAAGTAAAAAAAGAAAAAAAAATAAGAGATCGTAAATTAGGAAGACAGGAAGAGGGAAAAGATCCAAGCAAGATTATAATTCCTTAGAGGTCATCATTTTCATCTTATTTCTGCTGCTGCCAGACGATTTTATTCAACTTACGACAGGCTTCTCGACCTGGAGGAATAGGATACAACCTCCTTTATTTCCTTTATTACAGGGGCATTCAGAAAGTTCAGTAAAGTCACCAGGAATAACGAAGAAAATAAGATAAAAAAAAAGTCATCTAATTAAAGAGAATGAAAGAAGCAAAAACAAAAGCAGATACACGAAGCGATGAAAGGAGTGAACTGAGATAGATACAGTATACACATGGAAAGAATAGACGTGAAGATAGATAGACAGAAAGATAGATAGAACGCAGAGACGAGGGAGGAAGGGAGAGGCAAAAATGTAGGAGAAAGGAGGTGATAAAGATAGGTTGAGAGAGAGATGAAGGAGGGGAGAGTAATGAAGAGAGCTTGGAGGAGGAGGGAGAAGAGGGCGGCGAGAGTGAGGGATGTGGAGAGGGAAAGTGGTGTGGAAAGGAAAGGATTGATTGACAGGTAGACAGATAGATAGACAGATAAATGAATAGTTGGATGGATGGATGGATTAACAGATGACAGAGAGAGAGAGAGAGAGAGAGAGAGAGAGAGAGAGAGAGAGAGAGAGAGAGAGAGGAGAGAACTTGAGACACGTGAGAGGGTGAAAAATCGGTAATCAAGTAGGATAGGAAGGTTAGCAGGCAGGCAGGTAGGTAGGGAAGGAGGCTAGAAGAGAGGCAGGCAAACTTTCAGGAAGGTAGGTAGGTAAGCAGAGGATAGGAGGGTAAAGGGAGAGGCAGGCAGATAGGAAGGATAAGTAGATAGGCAGAAAGAAAAGGTAGGCAGGTAGTAGGGCATGCGTTCAGGTTGGTAGGCAGGTAGGCAGGCGTAATGGGAGGTACAGAGGCTGTGAGAGATAGGTAGGTAGGGAAAAAGGAAGGTAGGGAGGCAGGCAAACAAAAAGGTAAACTGGAAGAGAAACAGGCAGGTGGGTAAGCAGGCGTGGCAGACACGTAGAAAGAGAGGAAGGGAGGAGGTAGGTAATGAAGAAAGAAGAACAGGCAAGCAAGTCGAGCAGGTAACAAGAGAGACAGAAAGACTGAGAGGTACACAGGTAGACAGACAGGCAGACACGGAGGTGGAAAGGCCGACAGGTAGAGGGAAAAGTAGCAAGGCAGGATATAGAGGTGGAAAGAGAAGCAGGCAGGTTGGGAGGTAGATGGAGTAAAATAGGCAGGTAGGTCAGACAGGTGGGACGAAAGGTGGGCAGGTGCGCAGGTAAGGAAAGGAGATAATTTTGCATGGAAAGAGAACAGTGAGGCATGAAGAGAAGGGGTGAGAGGGAGAGAAGGCAGGGCGAAAGGGGAGAGAGTACGGTGGGGGAGATGGGGGAGATTGAGGAGAGTAGATAACAGGTAAGAGGTGGGGGAGGTCGCTTAAGGGGAGCGAGGGTAAGGTGAGAGAAAGGAAGAGCGGGAAGGTGAGATGAGAGGAAAGAAGAAGACGAGGCAAGGAAGCAGAAAGCGAGGATGAGTAAGAGGAGGAAGGGGAAGAGGGGGTTTTGGAAAAGGAAGAGATGAAAAGAAGGGCGGGAAAGGAGAGGAAGGAGGAGAGGAGAAACAGGAAGAGACAGTGTAAGGACATGGAAGAGAGGAGGAGGTACGGCGAGAAGGGAGGAGTAAGTTGAGTAAGAAGGGGTAGAGAAAGAGAGAAAAGAGAGAAGGGAAGATGAGAGTGGAAGGCGAGGAAACAGAGAAAGGAGGTGGAAGATGGTTATTTGAGAGAAGGAAGGAGAGGAAGAGAGGAAAGGAAGAAGTGGGGAAGAAATGAAAGAGGAGGGAGATGAATGACGTAGATGTAAGGAAGTGAACAAAAAGAAAATAAGAGGCAAAGAGCAAAGGAAGGAAAGTAAGAAGACGAGAAAATGGAGAGGAGAGAAGGAGAGGAGTGGAGGGAGGGAGAGGAAAGGGGAGGCGGAAGTGGGCAAGAGAAGAAGATGAATGAAGACTAAGTAAGATGAATGGAGTGGGATGAAGGAGATAGCCAACAAAAGGCGAGGAAAGATGAGAAGAAAAAACAAAGGAGTGATGGGGAAGAGGTGGGGGGCTGGGGAAGGATGAGAGGAAGGGGAAGGGTGAAAGGGAAGGGGGAAGATGGGTTGGGAGAGGTGAGGGAAGGATTATAGAGACAGACGGAAGGGAGAAGAGGTGAACGCAAGAGGAGAAAGGGGGAAAGAGAGAAAGGAGGAGGAGAGAAAAGAAGAAAAATGGTACTTGAACTGTAAAGAATGATGAATAAAAGGAAGATGAAGGAAGAGGGGAAGAGGAAGAGAGACAGCAGGAGGAAGGGAACATGAGGGGAGAAGGGATGGAGTTGACAGAAACAATGGAAAGTTGAGGAAAAAGAAAAATGGGAGGAGGAAAGAATGCTCGAGGAAAGAAGAAAGAGTAATGAAAGGAAGAATGTCGTGAAAGAGTAATAGGAGGAGGAGAGAAGAAAAAGAGAGGGGCGATAAAGAGGAAAGGAGATGGGACAGGGGAAGAGGGAGTAAAATGGGCAGAAGACAGAATAGAATAGGAAGGACAGAAAAAATAAAGAAAGAGAAGGGTAGGAAGCAAGAAGAGAAATGGGAGGAAGAGGAGAGAAGGAGGATGGAAGAGAGAAGGAGGAAGTGAAAAGGAAAGAGAAACGAAAAAGTAGTCGATGGAGCAAAGAAGAAAGTGAAAAATGAAAGAAAATAGAGAAAAAGTGAGGCAGAGGGAGAAAGAAAAGGTAGGGAAGAGTGAGGGGAAAATGGGAAGAGAGAAAAAAAAAAAGCTTTGCTAAGGGTAGGAAGGAAGAGAAGAAAGAGTGCGTAAGAAAAAGTAAGGGGGGGAGGAGGAAAGAGAGGAGGGAAGTAAAGAAGGAGTAAGGGGAGGGAGAGAGAAGAGAGGAAAGAGTAAGGAGAGAAAGACAAAAGAGAAAGAGCAGAGGGGAGGGGGAGGGGGACAGGGAGGCAAGAAGAAAGGAGGGAGGGAAAAATATAGTCGGGAGGAGATACTGGAGAGAGGTACAGTGGAGGTAATTATGGAGGGGGGGGAGGAGGGGGGAGGAAGGAAGGGGGTGGAGGAAACTGAGACTGAGGAAAGAAGAGCGAGTGTGAAAGACAGTGTGAGACAAAGAGTGAGTGTAAGGGAGGGTTTATGAGAGAGCATCAAAGAATATGAAATAGCAGAGTGAGTGAGAGTGAGAGAGAGAGACTGAGACAATGAGTATATGGTAGGGACTGTGAGACCGTATGAAGGAATTTGAAACAGTGGGTGTAGGAGAAACAAAGTGTGAGTGTAAATGAGAAAGAGAGAGAGAGAGAGAGAGAGAGAGAGAGAGAGAGAGAGAGAGAGAGAGAGGAGTATAAGAAATAAAAAGTAGATAGGGGAAAACTGTGAAGAGGAAGAGAACAAGAAGGGGTAGAGAGAGAAGACGAGAGGGAATAAAAGAGGAAAGAGTTTAAAGAAAAGTAACTACTAAGAGAAAAGTGAGAGAGAGAAATAAAGAGAATGAGAGATAGAGATATAAAATAACGATCAAAGTAAAGAATGAAAACCACGAGGGAAGAAAAGAATATTTATGTAAAAGAAAGAAGAAAACAGGAAACAGAAGAAGGAATAAGAAAAATAGGAGGAAAAAACAAGAAAAAATGGAGAGAAAGAAAGACGGAAGGAGGAAAGGGTAAGAGGGAGGAGGGAGGAGGAAGGATAAATAGCCTTGTCGTCTTTAAGGGAAGCTTGAGAGAGAGAGAGAGAGAGAGAGAGTGTGTGTGTGTGTGTGTGTGTGTGTGTGTGTGTGTGTGTGTGTGTGTGTGTGTGTGTGTGTGTGCAGCAGACAGCAAAACACACCGAGTGTACACAAAATGGTATTATGCAAGTAATCATCCAAACGTCCTTGTAAATAGAAATATGGCTGGGTAGTGTACCGTTATTATGTCTGTATATTTTTTTCATACTGTTTCTGTGATTATCTCGCTCTCCTCCTGTTGTGTGGTGCACTGAGCTTGGGTTCGAGTCCTACTCTTGGCAGACGTCTATAGTGGGCGCTATTATTATGTCATTTAATAACCTAGCCTATACTTGTGCCCTGTTGGTTCTTACAGATAACGTTAATAAATTCTGACACACATAGACTTACGCGTTTGAACACTTCAGATTCCATAAGTACTGCTCTTGCTATAGACAGTCATATTAAATCGTACTTGGCCAGCTTGACGAGGGTTAATTCTGGCTATTTCTCTCCCTTTGAAGAGAAACTCCTCATATGGACTGATATGGACAGAGAGCCAGTTTGTATTAGTCTCCAGTCGCCTATCGGGAGAAGGATAAAGCATCTATCAAACCATTCTTTCGCATGTATCTGTCCATCTTCGAGTATATATTTATATGTATCCTTTTGTCTATATGTCTGTCTGATCGCTATAGATATTTAACCCTTCGTATGGTTGGGATTACATGGGGTTTTTATTCCAGCTAACGCCAGACGAATTTATTTAACTAAGCTTGAGTCATAGGAGCCCGAAGGTGTTATTAATATCACCCTCTAAATGTCGTAGCAACTTGAGTATTCCTATTAAGCTAACACCAGGTGGTTAAATCAGCTGAGAGTTAGCCATGGAAGCCTGGGAGTCATAGCCATCTCATACCCTTCTGTCTATCTCATCTACTTGCCTCATCAAGACCCACTCGGCTCACTTCGCTACCTGATCATCTGCCTGTCTGCCTGTCTATCATCAGGCACATTTTCCACCTGTTAATTCTACCTGTCAGTCTCACCTTAGCTCTCTGTTTTTGTTTGTCTGTCTACCTGTCCATCACGACGCCCATTTCTCTACCTGCCACTCACATTAGCTCTCTCCCTCCCTGATTTTATTCTACGCACCAAATCTGTGTACACATAGAAGAATACCTTTGGTGGTTTAGGAGATCCTGTAAAACCTCTTGCTCAGTGACAAGTTTCCTTACCAATCTGAGGCTCCTATGACTCATTCTCAGCTGCATAAAATCGACTGGTGTATGTTGTTTCCCGCTTGTTTGTCCTTGAAAAAGCAAATGTGAGTTGTGAGAGGAATTTTATCACAGAGTATATGTGTTTTCAGTAGGAAGAACAAGGGAAGGAGAATGTAGAGTTTTCCCTTGCATCTTCTCCTTCCTTTACTAAATAACAAACAAAATAAATGAGTAAATAAGAAAATGTGTTACGACAGGGAATTGATCGTTATTATGCCTATGGATCCCACCCCTGGATCTGAGTATGTTCATTTCAGGCCTTAAATGGACCTAATATGACCTAATTGCACCAAAATAGTCTGAGTGGATCCGAATGAGTCTAATTAGATATGAACTGACACTTTAATCAGGACATTTTCTCATTCTTCTGTTTCCAACACACACACACACTCTCTCTCTCTCTCTCTCTCTCTCTCTCTCTCTTTCTCTCAATCATGCCGTTCCACCCCACACATATACCTCTAGCGCTTTATTTTCAGCCTCCACCCTTTTCTGGTCCATAGCATATCGGGTCCAGGTCTCACGTCCTTACATCACAGTCGGCACCGCAGTGAGCCTACATACATCTGTCTTTGTCTGTTTTGCACATTGGTCTGCCTGTCTTTTGATTATACAAACGCAGATTAACCCAACTAATTATAGTCAGTCCAGCAACACGTCAACGAATACATCCATTTACATCAAAAACCAAAGGAAGCCTAAGAAGACCTGGACAATGTTTTACGTAAAGACTTTTGAATAAAGTGAGTAACCGGAGATGCTATAAAGAAAATGTTCCCTGGAAAGGAGTCATCTGGTAACCAACTGCCTCAAAACTTCACAAATATTCCGTAATGTCAAGGACGAAAACCATATTGCTATTTATGTATGTATTTATTTCAATATATATATATATATATATATATATATATATATATATATATATATATATATATATATATATATATATATATATATATATATATATATATTACAGCCAAGGCTTATCTGCATTTTTCACTAGGGAGCTGTACGAATGTCTATCGGTCTATCTATTTGTGTCTATCAGTGTGTCTGTGTGGGTGTCGATCGAGCAATTAAGGCGAGTGAAGGGTGGCTTAAGGTGGCGTGGGAAGTTGGGCGAAAAGGGAGCCTGGATGGGCGGCCTGGCTAATGGTGATGGAAAGGAGGCAGGCAAGAGACACAAGAGGGCAGGGAAGAGAGGGAGAGGAGAAAGAGGGGAAGGAGAGAGCCAGAAAGGAATGGGGGAAAGAAGTAGAGGGAGGGAGAGAGGAGAGAAACGGAGAGGATTAGAAGGAGGAGAAAGGAAAGGGGGAGGCAAGAGACACAGAAGAACAGGAAATGGAAGGGGAGGAGGAAAAGAGAGGGGGAGGAGAAAGAGGGATAGGAAAGAGGGAGAGAAGATATAAGGGGGAGGGGGAAGAGGGAGGGAGGGGAAAGAGGAAAAGGAGGGAGGCTAAAAATACAGGAGGTAAGAGTCACTGAAGCGGAGAGAAGTGGATGGTATAGAGGAAGGGAGACGGAGAAAGAGGAATAAGGAAGAGGAGATAGAAAAAAAAAAAGGGGGGGGGGAAGAAGGCGCAGGAAGAGGGAATGAGGACAGATAAGGGAAAGGAATGGAAGTGGGAAAGAAAGAGAGGGAGGGAGTGGAAGAGAGAGAAGGAGAAAGGAGACAGGAAGTAGAGAGAGACAAAGAAAAGCAAACAAGAAACCTAATGGTCCGTTCCACGATGCTTGTTACAGAGAAGACTATGACTATGGTATTTAATTCTATGAGTCGAGGAATAGGATAATGAAGTAATGGAGGAGGAAACTGAAGGAGAAGGAGGGAGGAACGAGGAGTGAGAGAAAAAGGGGGGAGGAAAGATGCAGACACAGCCGGGGAGCCATGAGAAGAGAAGAAAGCAGTGGGAGAAAGGGAGGAACGGAAAGGAAGAACGGCGAGGGGAATAGAGGAGGAAAAAGAAGGAACGAACGAACAAAGAAGAAGGAGGGAGAACAAGGGAAGGAGAGAGAAAGATAAGTAGAAAGGGCAAGAGGGGGGAGAAAGAGAAGTTTGAAAGAGGAAAGGGAGAAGTAAAGAGGAGAAAATAATGAAAGGAAAAGGAACTTAATGAGGACAAGGCAAAAAGGAAGGTGGGCGAGGAGTGAGAAAATGAAGGAGCCAGACGAAGAGTAGCGAGATATTAGACAGAAAGGGATAAGGACGAAACAGAGGATAACATGAAAAAAACAAAAAAAACAAGAGAAGAGGGGAGAAGGAAGGTATAAAAGACAAAGGAGAAACAGTCGAATGGGGAGAGAGGAGAAGGGTAGGGTGGGAAAGAAGAGAAAAACTGAGAAATGTGGAAAGGTATTTACATAGCAAGTGAGAGCGAAGAAGAGCTAGAAAAAGAAGAAAATGAAAACACTGGAAGATGGGGAGAGATATGGTGATGAAGAGGAAAAGGGATCTAAAGAAACGTATAAAGAACAGGAAGATAGAGAGGAGAGTTGGACTGAAAAGAAGAAAAACAGGAAGCGAGGGAGAGAACGGAGGAAGGTAAACAGAGGAAGGGAATGGACAAAAGAGGGAAACAGAACGAGGAAAAATATGAATAAGGGATGAACCTAGTTTTTGAGGGAAGTGATGGAGGGAAGGGGGGGATGATGTGGAAGAGAGGGGAGGGCAAGGGAAGGGAAGGGGTGAACATAAAAATAAATGAAAGAGAGATGGGGTGAAGGGAAGAATAACAGTGAGGAGACTGAATAATGTATAAAGAGGAATGCAGAGAATATAAGAAAATAAAAAAAAGTGGGAAAACGTGCGAAAATGATGAAAATAGTTGTTGAAAGGAAGGGGATGATGGTAAAGAGAAGGAAAGGGGTTGCAGGAGAAAAGGAAAGTGATGGAAATGAATGAAGGGAAGGATGAGGGAAGGGCAAGCAAGGGCTGGAAGGAAAGCGGACAGTATGGAATAGATGAGACGTGAGGAATGGAAAGTGGAAGTTGTTGAAGGGAAAGGAAGGGAAGGCGTGAGTGAAAAGCAAAGAAGAGAAAGATGGGGGAAAGAGGTAAAGTTGAGGAGAAGTAAAGGAGTGGAAACAGAGAAAGGTAATGAGGAATAAAGTAAGAGGAAAGGGCTGGAAGGAATGGGAAAGAGTGGGTGGCGAGGAGAGATGATTTAAGGAATGGAACGTAAAGAGGATGGCACAGAAGGAAAGAGTAAGTGTTGATGGAGAGAAGAAAAGCTAGGAATAGCAAGAAATGGGATGAGATGGAAGGAAAGGGTATGGAAGAAAATGAATAATTGGAGAGGCAAAATAATAGATGGAAGGAATGGGAATGATGTGGAAGGAGTGGAAAGGTAGGAAAGGGGTGGATGGAGAGAACGGATGTGAAGGATGGATGGGAAGGACGCGTTGCTGAATGCAGATAAGAAAAGTGAGTTTTTTGTGTTGTTGTTGTATAACCCCGTTCTCTCTGGTCGAGCAGCCCCATCAACAGTAGGCATACAGTCGCCCCTGCAGGGCCGTTCTGTGCAATGAGCCTTACTGCAGACAGCGCCTTGCCAAAGGATGGTGCGGGATTATTGTGGAGGCTTGGTTCCTGGATGGAAACCGTATATGCGTCTCCATCCAGTTAACAGAGGCACCATAGTTGGCTCCACATCACCCCGTTATTTGCTTATACAGTATAGTCACCCAGCGTTGTAGATGGTTTCCCGGGTGACAGCAAACCATTTAACATGTCACTGGGAATGGTCCCACCTGAAGTGGAAAGAGGGATAATAACAGTGAGAGGATGGATGGGAGAAAATAGGAGGAGGGAAGGCAGAAGCAGTAAAATAGTGTTAGACATGAAGGAAGATGCAGGCAACACTACATTAAGTAGATGGCGGGCGCCCCCACCCACCAAAAAGGGAAATGCGTAAATGAAGGAAAGGGGGTGGTATAGACTGGAAGGGAAAGTCGGATAAAGAGAATGGAGGAGAGGAATTTAGGAAAAGCAAGGTAAATGTGGAAAGGAAACTATGAGGTGATTAGGGAGAAAGGATGTGTGGAATAGACGAAACAAGAATGATGTGGAAAGGAAGGGAAAAGAAAGATAGGGACTGATGATGAAAAGGGTAGTGAGGAATGGATGATGTGAATGGAGAGGGAAATGAAGAGATAGAAGGGGAGGAGAAAAGTGGGGAATGGAACAGTTATATGGAATCATCATCATCATCATCATCATGATTCAGTGGCAGGTATAAGCTCAGGCTATGTTATAATTATTACTCACTTATCAACTGCACAGACCACTAATATTTGATTCACCTTTCCCCTCTCTCCCTTCCAATTTTTTCCTCTTCCGTCTTTTCTTCTTTTTCTATTATCCATTTTTTCTGTCCTCTCCTACCTTTTTTGTTTCTTATGTTTTTCCTCTGTTCATTTTCCATACATTTCATCCGTATTTCTCCCCTATTTCATACCTTTGTGTGTCCCATACCCTTCTTTTCATTCCTTATTCTCTACCTGCTGTTTTTGTTTCTTTTTACATATCCTTTTATTCTCCCTTTTATATTCTCTGCCTGCTAATATTCCCTTTACTCTCTCCTTTCTATTCTCATCTTTATTTTTTCCCTGCTACTCTTTCATTTATTCTCGTCCTGTTGTTCTTTCCTTTATTCTGCCCATGCTGATATGTCCGTTATTCTCTCCTTTATATTCATTCATTTATCCCCTAACTATTTTACTTTTCCGTATTCTCTCTTTGCTTTACTTTTCTTAATCTCTTCCTCCTATTCTTTTCCACTTGTCCTCTGTTCTCTCCCTTCTATTCTTTTCCCCCTTTCCTTTGTTCTCTCCCCCCTATTCTTTTTCTCCTCCTCTCTTCTCTCCCTTCTCTCCCTTTCCCTCCCTCCCTCAGGCTATGGTGGGCCTACCCAAGCGCACACAACAACCTGGCCTCCCTCCTGCTCCAGACCCATGCCACCGCGGAAATGAACGGCCAACATCGGGGAGAGAACGGCGAAAATCGGACAAAGAACGGCGAATATCGGGATCAGAACGGTGAATATCGGGATCAGAGCAGTGAAAATCGGGATCAGAACGGTGAATATCGTGATCAGAACAGTGAAAATCGGGCTGAAAAAGTCAGAGAAAAGCCAAATAGCGGTGAAAATTTTGGTCAGAACAGCGATTATCGGCAAAAGGATAGTGTAAGTGCAGCTCAAAGCAGTGAAGATCAGCAAATGACTGGCAACCGGGAAAAGAAAATAGAAATATGGGTAAGAAAGGGACAAAAAAGAAAAGATGAGGTGGAAAGAAAGTGGAAACCAGAAGTGGAGAAAAATTGGAAGGCCGAAGTAAAGAGTGAACAAAAGGTGAGGGAAGAGAGAGAACCAGAGGAAGAGAGAAAGCTGGAGAAAGAGAGAAGGTGGGATGACGTAAGAGTGCAAGAGGATGAAAGAAAATGGAAGCTAGATGAAAGAAAACAGAAGAAAAAGAGGATGGATGAAGATGAAAGAAGATGGGATATCGATAGAGAATGGGATGCAGTTGAAAGAGAACTGGATGCACTGGAGAGAAAACAGTTCGCTGAGAGAAAACGGGACGCAGGTGAGAGAAAACGAGAAGCGAATGAGAAGAAATGGGAAGCAGATGAGAGAAAACGGGAAGCGGAGGCAGAATGGCACTTGAGCGTGGCCCTGAGGTGTCACCCCGGTCACCCCCATGCTGCCAGGAACCTTGCCACGCTTTGGAGGTGAGTTTATTATTTATTTATTGTTTTTTATTTTCATCTATCACAATCATTTCACTGGGCATGCTGTTGATTGTTCTCGCACTTTTTCATCCTGGCCACCCTCACGAGGCCAGGAGCTTTCCCACGCTTTGAAGCTGACTTTTTTTTTAATTAATTTTTTTTGTGTATATATCAATTTATTAACCTTGGCATATTCATAAGGTAAGTTTTGTAGTAGCCTCTTTTTTTCTGTTATTTGTCCTATTTGCTTATCTTGTTAGGTGGCTATTTGTTTTTATTTGGAGGTGAGTTTACAATTTCTTTACATGTGGATTCGTTTATCTACAGGTAATTATTTCACTGGACACGCTGTTTTTATTTATTCACATATTTATTTCTCTCAGTGTTTTGTTGTTGACAGTTCTCCCACTGTGTGACCTGATCATTCCCATGCAGCCAGAAACATTACTTCTCCTTGGAGACAATTACAGTGCCTTTTGCTTTGCCTGCCATTATTCTGCCTATTTGTTTTCTTTGACATTCCGTTCTGTTTTTAGTTTTCTTATTGCTACAAATAAAAAAGGAACCTAAGATTGTAAAACTTCTGAACCTGTACCTTCTAAAGAGAGTTCAACAAACGTGAAGTTAAAGTCAAGACCTGTTCAATTCGAGATGCCTGGACGATTTGGAATTAAAATACTACAGGTCAAAAACAGTGGGGAAAAAAAAAATGATCATTCCAAAACTGACCGCATACAAAGATGAAGGCTGACAATACTTATTAACTTTTACAGTGGAAAGTTGAACAGAGTCACTAATTATGTCAAACTGTTCTGATTTTCTTTCTCTTTTGCCTGTCCGTGTATTTTTTCTTTATTTTGTGTGTGTGTGTGTGTGTGTGTGTGTGTGTGTGTGTGTGTGTGTGTGTGTGTGTGTGTGTGTGTGTGTGTGCTTTGTTATTCTGTTTTCCTATGTTTTTTTTTTCTTTTTTTTATGCATCTTATGGTTCTTATGTACCCGACCCTGGGGTGCATAAATGAAGCAGTGGATTCCCTGAGACGTAGCGCAACGTATGGCAATTCACGCTTTCACATGTCCCCACTTGATTGCTAGCAACTTAAAAGGTTTTGTCCGTGTTTTTCTGCAAATTCTTTATGTCTAATGTGCACTGGCTTTGTTGTTTGTCTTTCATTTTGTTTTTTTCTCTTGTTAATATTTTCTACTCATTGGTCTAACTGTTTCGTTTTATGTACTTATTTGTCCTTGATATTAGTTAGTTTTAATTTTGTCTCCTGATCTGGTGTTTTTCTGTGAGCTCTTTTTGTTTACTATTATTTGTCGACTAGGTCAGCCTGTTGCTTTTTCTCTCAGAATTATTGCACTTTATGTTTGTCAGTAGATGTTTTTTTTACTGTCTATTGCTTTTTCTGTTGGTTTAGGCTTGCTGTGTTTTGCGTTTATCTGTGTGTGTTTTTTTTTGTGTTGTCATTCTTTTTTTTATGAAAAATTTGTCTATTGAATTTTGTTTACTTTATTCGTGTATCGGGATTTCTGTGTAGAGAAACTTTATTTTCTCTTTTGTTTGTTCGTCATTTATATTGTCTACCAGTAACATATTTTTGCCCGTTTGTCTCAGATTTTATTAGGTTTCTTGTCGGTCTCTCATTTCTTGACGGTTCCTCTGTCTGTTTTGTCTGCTTTCAGGTTTGTCTCTTTTGTCTGCATGTTTTCGACCTCTTTCCTGTCTGTCATTTTTCTGCCTTTTTTTTTTTTTTTTTTGCCTCCTTTCCTGTCTGGCAGCTTGAACTATTTTTTCCCTTTTTTTCTGTATTTTTTTTCGTGTCCGTTATTGATCTGCCCCCCCTTTTTTTTTTTTTTCTCTCCCGCAAGGTTTGTCTACCATTCCCTCTCCCTTTTATTATTAAGAACTCCACATTCCGTGGAGTTCTTATTGATAATGTATATATCATTATTATTTTTTTTGGTTGGGGGGGGTGAATACCTAGAAGTCTGGCATTCCAAGACCGTTCGAGATGGAGACTTGAAATATTCAGGAATGATGTGTCTTGGTTGCAGGCTTCTATTGGCTTTTTTTTTTTTTTTTTTTTTTTTTTTTTGTAGCACTAGGGCCCGCTGTTATTTTCAGTTTTTGCCCTCCTGCACAGCAAAAACTACTGAATCGATTGCTTTTTCAAATGTTCCACTTTGTAGTCGTCAGCATTTACCAGTGCACCTGGATATTGATACTGAGATCCAACAAATAATTTTTGAGATATTGAGGATCATGAAAATGGTCGGCTCATGTCTGAAGGTGCTAAATAGGAAAGCATTTGGCCGATTTTGACCAAACTCAGTGGAAATGCAGTGGGTCACGAGTGAACATGATCTGCATAGAATGAATAACCTTGACTTTGATCTAAAGGTCACAGGTCAAAATCCTTAAAAAAAATTGAGTCATACCATAAGTCCCTTAATATTAGGTCGACAGTGATAAAAGGATTTTTCAGAATCCTAATTGTGTATAGTTTTTAAGATTTCATAACAGCAATTAAGACACATCAATATTTTTTCTTGGTTTTTGACGATTTTTGGACCTACCTTCAAAAAGTTGCTCAAAATGCTAAAAAATGCTACTTTTCTGCATTTAAAGATCATAATGAATTACCAATTACTTGTAATATGACCCTATTCCGACATGTGGAAATGCCAAATTTGACCTCCAAGGTCATTTTCAAGGTAATTTTGACATTTTATCAAGGTTTCGTTGCTTAGAAATCCAGTATATTAAATCTCATATTATTTTTTATATTACACAAAAAGAATAACATCATAAAATGTGCTCTGATCTGGAATGTGGCATTATCATCTGGAATGTGAAGTTCTTTGAAAATTGCTTCACGAATTTCAGAATTCTAGTTAATCATCATCATCATCATCATTATTACTATTATTATTATTATTATTATTATTATTATTATTATTATTATTATTATTATTATTACTATTATTATTTGTGTGTGTGTTTGGGGGTGTGTGGGGGTGTGCTACACCTTGTTTTAGCTGCCCTGTATACATTACCTCACATGGACATTTCATAATTAATATCTGACGCAATACACAAATTTCATTAGCTATTCAATATTGTCTAGACAGAGCAGATGCATTTCTAATATTAAGCAATCACTATGCAGTCAATATCATTCTAGACCTGATGGAGTATTTTCTTTTTTTATATTTCTATATTACTCTAGTGTGCTTAATATTTTTCTATCCCCGTTTCCCATTTCTCCTCCTTTGTATTTTTTTTTTAATGCAAGGAAGAAGGAAGCACAGGCCAGAAGGAAGCACATAAGATTCTCTGAGACTAATTTTTTTGCATGCATTCCTTTTCTATGGTATTTTCTATATTCATTTTTTTAATAAATCACGTTTCTCAGTCTCTAAATGATTTCTTTTATTAGTTTATTCCATATCTGAGGGGATGAAACAGAACTGAAACTGGGAAACAATTAGGAGAGAACTAGGCAGTGAGGAAATATGGGCAAAGGAAAATAAGAACGAATTAGGGAATAACGGAAGTAACAAGACAAGCAAGAAGACTAGGATGAGGAAATGAAAGAGAATAGAGATACGGAAATGACAAGGAGAGGAGATGGACAGACAGGATGAGGTAGTGCATGAAGTGGGAGAAACGGAAGAAGAGAAGGAAAAGAAAATATAAGATTATGGAAGTTAGGGGAGAGAAAATAGAAGTTAAATAGATGGAGGTGTGGAAAGAGATAGGACAAAAGAAAGAAGAAAATGAAGAAGAAGAAGAAGAAGACGAAGAAGAAGAAGAAGAAAAAGAAGACGAAGAAGAAGAAGAAGACGAAGAAGAAGAAGAAGACGAAGAAGAAGAAGAAGACGAAGAAGAAGAAGAAGACGAAGAAGAAGAAGAAGACGAAGAAGAAGAAGAAGAGGAGGAGAGAGAGAGAGAGAGAGAGAGAGAGAGAGAGAGAGAGAGAGAGAGAGAGAGAGAGGTTAGAAAATAGGGTAATGGAGAAGGGAAGATAATGGGATAACGAGGGGAAGGGACGGATAACGAGGGGAGGAAGAAGGAGGAGAGAATTTAGGAGGAAAAAAAAAGTAAATTGTGAGGAAGAGAGAAAAACAAAGAGGTGAAGGAGAGAGAGAGAGAGAGAGAGAGAGAGAGAATGAGAAATATAAAAATAAAAAGGAATATAGAGGGAAAAAGAAGGGAAGAGAGAAAGAAATAAAAATGATGAAAGTAGGAAAAACTATTAAATGGATAAGATGGAAAGGAGAATTTAAGACATAACAGAAAGTAAAATTATGAGGCAAAGAGAAAACTAAAAAGATACAGGAAGAAGGCGAAAGAGACGAAGAAATTAGGAAGATGGAGTAAACAAATTAGAAGAGGAAATAATATCTAGCTTGAAAATGAACTGAAGTGATGAGGCTTAGATTTTACACCTATCGACTGCACGGAGGCCGACAAATGGTTTCTTCTAAGTCCTAATCTTCCAGTGTAACACAACGTAATGGTCGACTTTACATCCAAGGTCCCCCGTTAAGAGGGTAGTTAAAGAAGAAAGGCGGGGAAACAAAGGAAACAGAGTAGGAAGAGGAGGAGGAAAAATATCAGATCAGGGAAATGTAAAATCAAGAAAAAAGAAAATATATAAACAAAAGAAACATTAAAAAAAAAGACAAACATGGATGGAAAAGATTGGAGGGAGGGAGGGAGGAAGGGAGGGAGGATGAGGAGGGGAAGGGAAGGGAAAGGAGGGAAAGGGTGAGGACGAGAGGGACAAACTGATGAAGAGGATGGATGAAAGTGAAAGAAATAGGAGAAAATAAAAAGGAAAGAATGGAAGGGAAGGAAGGAAGGAAGGAGATGGAGAGGAGAAGGAAGGAGAAACGATAGGACGAAGGAGAGAAGGAAGGGAGGAGAGACCAACTAAAATAAGAAATGGAGAAATGAGAGAGAGAGAGAGAGAGAGAGAGAGAGAGAGAGAGAGAGAAGCGTGAGAGGGAGAGGGAATGAGAGTGGGGAGGGATGGAGAGGAGATAGGGGGAGCTGGAGGAAGGGGGGGAGGGAGGGAGTTAGGGAGGGATAACAACTTGGTAATTACGTTAACTTAGATTACTTTCCTTATCTCTCTCTCGTTCTTCCCTCCCTCCCCCTCTCTCCTTCCCTCCCCTCGACACACTCCTTCCCTCCATCCAACTCCCTCCGTCCCACTCCTTTCCCCTCCCTCCTTTCCTCTCTCCCTCCCCCTTACTCTTCCTCCCGTCCCTCCCGCTCCCTCATTTTCTCTCCCTCCCCCTCCCCCGCCTTCTCTCTCCGTCCTCTGGCAAACTCTATCAACTTATGCATGGTTATCTAGTCTATCCATCAACTTATCAACCTGCCTGTGCTAATCTATCTACCTTAGTACCTGTCTAGGCATCTTTCCATCCGTCTCTCTGTTTAGCTACCAAACTTCCTTTTTCTTTCTTTATCTGTTTATATAGATTTTCCTCCTTATATATATATATATAAAGCTATAGATTTCTAGGCATAGAGTGTTTTTATAGTGTGTGTTTTTTTCATAGTCTTTTTTTCTTACTATCAGTATATGAGTACAGAGATCTAACTGTTGATATTATTGTCAACCTATAAAATTTTCTCTCAGTCAGTTATCAATCTCTGTCAACGTATCTATCAGTCAGTCTGTCTATCTAACTCTGTTTATGTGATGTATCTAACAGTCTGTCTGTCTGTCTGTCTGTCTGTCTGTCTGTGTCTGTCTGTCTGTCTGTCTGTCTGTCTCTCTCTCTCTCTCTCTCTCTCTCTCTCTCTCTCTCTGTCTGTCTGTCTGTCTGTCTCTCTCTCTCTCTCTCTCTCTCTCTCTCTCTCTCTCTCTCTCTCTCTCTCTCTCTCTCCACTACTAATCCAATAGTTCCCTCCATCCCTCCCTCGTTCACCTGTCCCTCCTTCTCCCTCCTTTCCTGTCTTTTCTCCTCCTCTCTCTGTTACTACCTTTCCCTCCATCTTTCTCTCTTATTCTTTCCCTCCCTGTCCACTCTTCCTCCTCAGTTATTCCACTGCTAACATTAATCTTCTTCTTCCCTCCATCTCTTCTCATTCATCATCTCACCCTCCTCCCTTATTTATTCTCCCTCCATTTCTCCTCCCATCCCATCTTTCCTTCACTACTCGTTTCCCTTTTTCTTTGCTTTTATTCTCTCCCTCCTCTAATGCTCTTCCTCCCTCTCTTTTTCTTTGCTCTCTATCCATCCTTTCTTGTCACTCGTAATATCCATCATTCCTCCTTTTCCCTCTACTTTTACACTCCTTTTCTTGCCCTCACTCTGTTCTTACGTCACTCTTTTTTCTACTCCTCCTCCCTTCCTTCTTTCTTGTGCTTTCGTCCCCCCTTCTCTTCTCTCCTCTCCTCTTTGCTCTCTTTGCTACCTGCTTACACTTCTTCCCTCCTTTCACTCCTCATTTTCTTCTCTTTCTTTTTCTCCCCTTTTCTTTCCTTCTCCAACTTGCTTTCCCTATCGTTCCATCTTGTCAGAAAATCATCTTTATCCATTACTATTTTCCATCCTCTTTTACACTCTTTCTCTTACCTTTGTCACTCTTCTCTCTTTCTCCACCCTTCATTAGCCTCCTTCTAAACCGTCTACTCCTCCTCCTCTTCCTCCTTCTTCTTGTCGTCCTCCCTACCAACTAATCAAGCTATCTCCCATCAACCTATCATCTTCTCTTTCCCCTTCTTCAATCTTTATTTATTGTCCCTTTTATCGTATTCCTGTTTTCTGACCCTTCTTTGCCACTAGCCTAGTATTTACCTCTCTCTCTCTCTCTCTCTCTCTCTCTCTCTCTCTCCCCAGCAAATTTAAGACACGTTTCATCCTTCCTCCCAGTCTATCCGTCTTGCACTATTTTTTTTTCATTCTTTTCTTTTTAATTCCTCCCTTCTTCATAGCCTTATTCTTTAACACTTATTGTTTCATTCCATTTTATTTCACATTCTTTTATTTGGTCATTTGCACCTGTATTGTCCAGTATTTTCTTTTTTTTTCTTCTCCCTCTTTGCATATTCTTTCATTACATTTTTTTCCATTTCTTTTCATCTGCCTTTTGCCTCAATGTGCATATTTTGAGGATTGGTCTTGATAAAACTAACTTCAGGCATTTATCCCTACTCATAAACGACCCTTCCCTCCCATGATATACCATCCTTCGTCATACACTCGTCTGCATCAACTTTCCACTATGTTTTTTCCTATTCATCTGGATCAATCATTCCTTCTTTCACGTATTTTTTTAATTCTCTTATTTCTGTTCCGGCCATTAATCTCTCCACTATCTCTTTCCTTCTCTCCATTCTCCTCCAGGAAGCAAGGTCGCATCCAGCCCGCCATAGCCCTCCTCCAACACAACTTCGACCCGGAAAAGGAAGGAGAAGAGGAAGGAGGAGGAGGAGGTGGTGAAGGAGGAGGAGGAAGAGGAGGAGACACAGGACGTCTCCTAGCCGACCTACTCCTGCAGGAAGGAAGGAGTAAGGAGGCCGAGGACGTCTACCTAAGCTTAGTGGCCTCGCACCCAGAAAATCCAGACATCTTAGCCGACTACGCATCCTTCCTGCACAAAATAGGTGAGTTAGTGCTAAAAAATTGGTGTTCTGTAGATCGTCTCGTTTTTTCCTGTTAGAATGAGGCATTTCGCACACAATTTTTCTAAAATAATAGTAGACATATTCAAAAGAGGAAGCGGAAATAAAACGTGGAAGCTGTATTGTGTGAAAGTAGGAAAAGAAAGAAGAGAAAAATGTGTGAAAAAACAAGGTAAACGATACCTTTTATAGCATCACCTACCACAACCGTATCCACAGCTCCAATATTCGTATATCCCAAGAGGTGTCCTTCGTCTCTGGACACACTCCTCAAACACACTCCAGCCACGTCCCAGAGGCAAAGCACTCGCACCTCAGTCACACCAACAATACCCACCCCCACCCCTCCACCTCGTATTGTGATGCTTATAAAACTCTGCGGATGTATTTTGCCAGATTCCATCCTTCACAACACTACATTGACTTAGACTCCCTAGAGAATAAGTGAAAAAAAACAAAAAAACACGGCGCAATAACAAATTCAGCATTTAGTAGGCCTTGTGGCCATGGCGAAAAATAGAAGAATGTGAGACTGAGGAAAGGAAGAAAAGAAGGGACAGGCAAACAGGATAGATGATACGATTCACAGTAAGACAAAAATGAAAGATGACTCTAGAAAGACTTGCGTGGGGGAGTAGTGATTGAAGGACAACGGAAAGGTTAGAAAAGAGACATAATAGGGGTGGAAAGGCAATTGAAACGGACAACAAGCAGCCTTCTCTGAGTACGGCCTTCTCTGGGTACAGTTATATCACTCTCTCTCTCTCTCTCACTCTCTCTCTCTCTCTCTCTCTCTCTCTCTCTAACAGTGACACATTACTCGCCACATACAGAAACAGAAAAATGAAATATCAGTCACATCCATTCATTACTGAAAAAAATTCAGAACCATAAACCGGAAATTTTAAGTAACTTCTTGACCACCCCAAAAGGATCCTAAACAAACTTGACTCACTAACTAGGAAGACTTGGACAGGAGACTGAATAAGAGAGAGATGTCTGGCCGAGTGATGGAAAGAATCAGAGACATTATTAGGAGAAAAGGAGAGAATGTTGCGAAAAAAAATGAAAGATGGAAATACAGAAGAAAACTGTGTTTGTCCAAATAGGCAAAAGATGAAACTCATATGATTAAGCTCATCCCAGCCATGGGCCCTCACGTCCAGGTGAAAGTAATGGAATTTGCTTGTTACACAGTTTCTATTAATATATACTAATGCAAATACATATGCATATGTATTTACACACACACACACACACACACACACACACACACACACACACACACAGATCTAGCTATCTATCTATGTATATATGTACAATTATACGAGAGAGAGAGAGAGAGAGAGAGAGAGAGAGAGAGACAGAGAGAGAGAGAGAGAGAGACTTTCATTCCAAAGCTTCATTCCGGCAGAAGACATTGCAACTTTGGGGAGGAAATTAGAACTTAGATTTACTCTCAGCCTTCATCCTCCCCTCACCCCTTGTCCCCTCACCCTCCTCCCCTTTCTTCATCTCTCACCCATCTTGTCTCTTACCCTATCATCATCCTTACTCAGCCCCTTCTAAGCTGTCTCTTCACCCTCCTGTTTTTTATATTCAACTTCTGTCCCCTCGTATATATCTTTCTTTTTCTCATTTTTTCCTTTTCATTTCTCTGTACAGTCTTCTTTTCCCTCTTTTGACTTTCTTCTTCCTCTGGCCTCTCTATTTCTTCTTGTCTTCTCTTGTCTTTTATGTTGTCTTATTTTTCTTATACTTTCCTCTTCTCTATTCCCTCCACTTTTTTTTTTAATATTTCCATTATTCTCATTTCTTATTCTCTCTCATCCTAAATTTCCTTTCCTCTAACTTGTCTTCCTCATCATACCTTCCATCGGTTCTCCTTCATTTTCTTGCTCTTCCCCTTACCCGCCAATACTTTTTTTCTTCTTTCCCTTCGTCTACTTTCACTCCTCTTCTCTCATCATATCCATTCTCTCTTTTAGTCTTATCTCTGCCTTTCTGTCGTTCTCTCACCTCCTTTATGCTGTCTCCTCTTCTCTCCTATCCTCTTCACCCCTTTCCTCCTCACTGCTCTTTAATTCTTTCACCCTTTTCCTTTCTACCACCTTTTCTACAATCTTAACTCTCTCAGCCCATCCCTTCTACCTTTTTTATCCTTTCTTCTCTTCTCTACCTTCGTTCATTTATCTTTGATACTCAATACCTCTCTTTTCATTTTTCCTGTATTTCCCTTCTCTCCTTTTATTTCTAATTCCTAACTCCTTCACCATTCTCTCCTCTTCGTTCTGTCTCCAGTTTTGCTTCTCTCATTTCTCTCTTCATTCGTTCTCTAAACTCCCTCTCTTCTCCTTTCAATTTTCTCCTTCATTTTCTTCGTTCCCTCTCTGTTCTCCTTCGTCATCATCCTTGTTACAAGTCAAAATCCGCTACCTGTTTAGGCCTTTAATGCGCAGTATTTTGAGGAAGAGAATAAAAAATGCCCAGTGGAATTAGCTGCACCAACTCATTTTTCCACGAATTTTCTCTCATCAGAATACAAAGGCAGAAATGTGTTGAGTCTGCGTGTTAGTTTCTGTGTTACGCCGCTGTGGTCTTTGGAAGCTATCAGGAATCCACATACACACAAACAAATACATGAGATGCGCATACAAAATACATCCACACGTGCGCGTTTGCATGATTATAAACACACATGTAAACAGTCATACATAAACATCCATCAAATCAACAGCGAACATCAATGCACTGGAGGGCAAAGGACACTCAAGGT
The DNA here is from genome assembly GCF_032717465.1 of Coenobita brevimanus. Lineage (NCBI taxonomy): Eukaryota > Metazoa > Arthropoda > Malacostraca > Decapoda > Coenobitidae > Coenobita > Coenobita brevimanus. The sequence continues at coordinate 26,607,316 of NC_137049.1, read as the reverse complement.
TATTCTTTCCATGACAGCCTACCTTTTCCTCTCACTCCACCTTAGGT
>NC_137049.1:26597269-26602269 GCF_032717465.1 Coenobita brevimanus | reverse complement strand
TTCTTCCGTATTACTCATGCTAACAAAAACTTAACCACCAAAACCGTCTGATCTACTTTTTGTATTTCTTTTAAAAAATGTCTGTATATTGATTCACGAGATTTTCACTTCACTGCTGCGTCTCACATCAGGGTGTTTCATTTTCCTTCAGTCCCTCTTTGTCGACCTTCTTATTATGCCTTCTTATTATGTCATTTCCCCAATGTCTCCATGTATCTATGTATTACCTGTCTGCCCATAGAGTTACCAGCTGGCCGTGAGCATGGAGCCCCACATGTCCCGCGCTCATCTCAACCTGGGGGCCATATACCACACGCAGGTAAGATGTTCAAGGGCGCGCGCACACACGGACCTATTCGCGAACATTCATTCATACACACACACACACACACACACACACACACACACACACACACACACACACACACACACACACACACACACACACACACACACACACACACACACACACACACACACACACGCACGCACGCGCTCACGCACAAAACTTCTGATGATTTTGAACTTCTAAGCTCGATCCTCAATTCCTCACATCATGATGCAATTAAATAAACGTTTCTGATTCCCAAATAATAATCTCCACAGTAAACAGAGAAGAGAAAAATATAATGCAGCCAACACTGTCCTGTATTTATAGGTGCTCATCTTTTCCTTAAAATGGGGTTTTGCGTTTTACAGCACTTTTATTAAGGAAATTACTTTTTTAAAAAGTTGTTGGTGAGACTTACGAAACCGTCCATTTTAATACCTATATTTTGCTATGCCTCAGGGCAGGTACCAGCTGGCCATGGAACACTACGACACAGCCCTGGCCCAGGACCCGGCCAATCCACTGTTGCTGGACAACATACAAAAGCTAAGGCGTGCCATGAGGGCCAGGGGGCGTTGACACTAGCACGCCAACGTCAGTACCAACACCCATACCGAGAAGGGATGAAGTCGTCAGACAGTAGCATCAATAAGCTAATCGTCAGGCTTTACAGAGAGGACGGACATAGCCAGGCGGTAACAAGAATAAGGACACTGCAAAGAGGTAGCAGAATATGAAGAAATCTTCTGATGGTAGCAGAGTTAAGAAAATTCTCAGGCAGTAGCAAGATTTAGTAGATCGTCCTATATTTGCAAGAACCAACAAAACGTCATTCAGTTGCAAGAACGTAGGGGACCACTTCCTGCAGAGTGAAAATCGCGTTTTCTGTAGGGGGGCAATGTGAACATCAAGGAGTAAGAAGAAAGTTGAGGATAATCATTACCAGACAGTGAAATAGTGTGAATAATATCGTCAGACAGTTACAGTAAAAGTGAAGAGTACCAACACCCGTAGAGTGAAATGTTAAGAAAGTGAATAAAATTATCGTGTGGGGGCAAGAAAAGCCAGAAGGCACCAGCGTGTGAAAGAGTAAAGAGGTCAGGTAGTTGCCAGAGAAAACGAAAGACCATCTGTAGTTTGAAGGGGAAATGTGTGAATAAAATTGTCGCGGAGTGTCCAGACACAGTGTATGATCACCGCTGGAGAATGACATAATGTTAAACACATCACTTCCAGGGATCTTTGTTTCTGTCTCTGCATCGGTATGTATATTAGTCCATATTAGGTCAGCTGCAGGATCGGATTTTCTCCTTGGAGGGAAAGTAATAGCTAGAATTAACCCTTCCCTGTGCTGGCGAAAAATAATGGGGAAGCGATGCTTCTAGGAAGAGATAGGCATGTAAGACTGGACATGTTGTATAGGCTATGTTTATGTATGTTAGGTTCTGCATATATATTGTATTACCAGCAGAACTAACAGGATGCAAGCATATGAATGCGTGGGAACCCACATTCTGTTTTAAGTGTCCGCCATGGCATGGATCCGCATTCTACACTCGGGGCAATCACATCGTGAGGTGAGTAACAAAATGCTACCGAGGGGTCTCCAAAGTTAAATGAAATCGTCAATGAGTAACAAGAAAAAAGAGGCCACCACAGTTAACACGTTGCAAAATAGTGTCAGGGAGTTGTAGAAGTGAAAATAATATTTAGAGTGTGAATTAGTATGAATATAATCATTGGACAGTAGAAAGACCAAACAAGTCGTCAGAGCAGATGTCTCCAGCCGCATGGACAAAACACATCCACAAATATCAGTATATCAGCTATTACCAAGCCTAACAGAACAAGCAATACCAATGCTGACCAAGGCCTAGATTCACAAGCAAGCTTACGATCACTCCTCTGTCGCAACTCAGAAGTGCTTTATCAGGAGTAAATAGGAGAGAAAACAACAACAGACCCATTCTCCATTGGCGGCCGCTTCTTAGAGGGCAGGGTATAAATAAAGCATCTATTGTTTGATTATATGGCAAAAGAAGCAAAGCATGATGACCAGTAATGGGGAAATATCGCTTTGGTCCTAAGCTCGTCTTAACCTGAGCGAGGTGAACTACAGATTGTAGTTGCCCTTCTGCACTCCAACATCCTCCTTTGGAAGGATAAGAGGGAAGCTGAGGGGTGTGTGTATAATCAGGCAGCAAAATCGCTTGGTTATATCGGCGCCGCCACGTGAAGGTATCACTCTCCAGCGCCGGATCTACATCGTGAGGAAACAACGGACGTGGTGACCAGGATTAGGGCACTATTAGGTCCGTTAGGTAAAGTGTGGGTCGCTTATCTTTTTTACGTTTTGGAGTTACGCGGATTTAGCGTCAAGTCCACGAATCTACCAAACGAGAAGAGACATTCCACCCAGAGCCACCCAAACCCACCTAACCTTAACCTAGACAAGGAAAGGAGAACGCAAGAGCTTACACTTCCCATGAATCTTTGTGATTTTCGTGCAAATAATTAAATAATGATGATGATGATAATAATAATAATAATAATAATAATAATAATAATAATAACTGATTATAATAATATAACAATAATAATAATCTTACCGTAGGCAAAGAAAGGAGAGCGCGGAATCGTCCCATGTCCCTTAGTGTTTTCCCGGCAAGTAATGAAAAATATGTAATAATAATAATAATAATAATAATAATAATAATACTCTTAGCTACGACAGAGAACTGATGGTAAGTGAATCTAGACCGACACCCAAAGTCAGACAATACTACTGTTATCATCGTTAACCCCTTCAATCCGATGACGTATTTTGTTCTGTTCTTCCTACCGTCAAACTATTTTTTAGTCACCTTTGAGCAGATAATTCCTGGTGAAAGGCTAAACAAAGATCACAGTTGTATCTTTACTTCTCAGTTTCGAAAAATCTCTCCTGAACTGAATAAAATAAATCGTCTGGTGGTAGAACGAATAAAGAGGCTTGTTTTCATCTGACACAAATGGGTCACTTCCACAGCTTTTATTGCCAAGTCGTAGCTGCATGGCATTCGATGAGGCTTAATTATGAGGCAGGAATAATTTTCCAGTCTTACCACATTGGCGGTCAACTGAGCTGAAAGGGGTTACGGATCTTTGTCGGGTTAGCACATACGGACTCCAGTGAAGGGGGATTAAGCAGCCAGTAAGTGTTAATTGGTCCCTGAATCACCACTCTGGACACAACCCAATCTGGACACTGCATAGATTGATGGTGCTCTTAAGTACGTCAATCCTCTCCCCTTTTTTCTTTTTTTTATTTATTTCCACCGTCTTTTTCTCTCCCCCTTATTTTCTCTTATGTGCACCTCCGTCCTCTACCCTTTCTTTCTTTATACTTTCCCTTTTCGTTTCCCTTTTCTTTCCGTTTGGTTTCCTTTACAAATACCTCGGTCTTCTCTCCTTTCCTCTATTTCACAGTTCCCTTTCTCTCCCTACTCCTTATTCTCATGTAAGTACATCCATCTTAATTTTTCCTTTTTTTTTTTTCCTTCTCTTCTTTTTCCTTTGCATTTAGTTGGCCTCGGGTTCTTCATTGTATATAATCGTCAAACTATTATTTCTTATCCCTCCAGTCCCTGCCAGTGTGTAATTGTACCTAATGCTACAGTCGCTGCTGTTTATTTCCTCATTTACACTTGCAAGCCATAGTTTCAGCCTCCACCTCTCCCATGACACATATGCATCAGCCACTGCAGTCTACTTCAAACACTAGGGGAAGCAAACATGAATTTCTACTCCATCAAATCGGTAGCATATGATAAGATATTTCGTTCTTTCTACCTTTTGACACTTGTATTTGATTCAAGGGAGCCACCTGGTAGTGAAAGTGTACACGAAGGCTTTATCTAACCCCTCCAGTTCGAAAAGTTTATACCAAAATAAAATAACCCTTCAATTCTGTGACGATTTTCCATTTTATTCATGCGACCGCCAGACGATTCCATTCGAAATAGGAGAAACTTATCCCACTGGAGGAGTTATATGTAGCCTTCATTAACCCCTTCACTGCTAGAGTTCTTTCAGTATGTTAAATGATATCAGAAAGAAGGGAGAAAAAAAAATATTGGGGAAAGAAGTGAATATTGTAAGGATAAGCCAAGATGATACGTCGCCTGATTCAAGGGGTTAAGCGAATCTGTTATATTGCCTGAGAACTAGCTGAATAGATACATTAGACTGATGTTATTTCTGGCTTGTTTTAAAGTCACATGACAGTATGTATTAGCGACTTTGTAAACAGAATTTAATTTTACAGTATCTACCAGTATACCGACCAAGCTGCCCTTGACTAACCTATCCCAGTCTACTCTAACCCAGCATTACCTTACTGAACCTAACCTAGCATAATCTGACTAGCCAAATCCAACTTATCCTTACCCAGCCTACTCTAACCAAACCTAACCCAGCCTTATCCTACTTGACTTAGCATAATGTAACTGGCCAAAACCCACTTAAACCTGCCTAATATTACGTAACTTTCCCCAGCCTGACCCAACTTAGCCTAACTTAACCAAACCTAAAGTAACTTGACCTTTAAACTATCTTAGCCTAACTTAACCTGCTAGTCCTAACTTTCCCTAAGTAAAACTGCCTCAGCCTTTACCTTATGCAACAGATT
>NC_137049.1:26422269-26592269 GCF_032717465.1 Coenobita brevimanus | reverse complement strand
GAAATTGGTAAGAAGGGAAAAATGACAGAGAAATGGAGAAGAAGAAAAGAGGAGAAGGGAAAGGAAAAGGATAGAGGACTGGAGGGGATCTGAGGGAGGGTGAGGGATGTAAGGGTAGAGAGATTGAGAGGGAGGAATAGAAGAAAACCCTAAGCGGAGCAGGGGAAGGGAGAAAAGAGGGGAAAACAGGAGAGAGAAGACTGAGGGGAAGGGCGGAGGGGAGGGGAGAGAACGATTCAAGTGGGGAGAAAGAGGAGAGCGAAGGGGAGAGAAACCAGACGGAAAAGGGAGAAGTGAGAGCGAAATCGGTTTAGGTAAGGGGAAGAGAGGAAGAGGAAAAAATGAGAGAGAGAGAGAGAGAGAGAGAGAGAGAGTTCATGGAAGTTCTTAAAACCATTCACGACTTGGAAGCACAACTTTCGAACGGAAAAGAGAAAGAGAGAGAGAGAGAGAGAGAGAGAGAGAGAGAGAGAGAGAGAGAGAGAGAGAAATTAGATTTACACACCACACAGATCTTGCCATCCCTGTCATGTGGTCCTGTAGCATTCATTAACGAACGGCTGACTGTCATTGTATATATATTTACGAACAAGTTAAGAAAGAAAAAAAACTCCCAGCCTACAGATACTCCTAGAATCAACCCTACAGGATATATGCTACAAGTAAAACGAAGTGGGACTGAGATGCCTAAAGGAAATATTATTGAAATGATTGAATGTGATGCTATATACAGTACAATATAGTAGGCAGAATATGTAATAGCACCAGTAGTTATATTTTTATTTCTTATTCTAATACAGTATTCATCCATTTAGCAACGTTCACTAGACACTTGACCTCATCTAACATCTGACAACACTAGACCTCATTTTACCATTAATCTCTTCTGGCATTTAACCGCACCTGACGTCATCTGATCTTTTACCTAACTTGCTCTCATCTAACATTTGATCTCACCTGCTTTCATCTGACACTTGACCGAACCTGGCATATGGTCCTTAATGCCGCTTGACTTCATTTGATATCTGACCGCACCTGCCTTCATCTGTCATTTAATTTTGATCTCACCTAATCTCATTGGATCCTTTGCATCACTTAACCTAATCTGACCTTTGACCACATCTGATCTTACCTGACCCTTGATCTCACCTGGCCTAATCAAACTGCATCTAGCCTCATCTGAGCTTTGATCTCTCCTGAAGGCTGACCTTACCTGACTGCAGCTACGTCAGATCTTGCCTGCCACATAACCACATGCGACTTTATCTAACCTGTGATCAGACGCTACTTTACTCGACCTCGTATGGTCTTTCACCTCGCATAACCTTTAATCTTATATGGTTTCTATAGTCTGACATTAGATCCCTGACTTCACTTGACAATTGATCTACATCACACCACTTTACCTAATACGTGTTCTCATTTTGTCCTCATCTAACTCTTATCATCACATGAACTATATGACCATTAACCTCTCATGACCTAAACTCACCTAACCTTTAAACTTAAATAACTTTACTTGTCCTTAAATCTACTGAGACCATACACCTCATCTTACCTTTAATCTTTCTTGGTCTTTAATCTCACTCCAAATGACCTTCGACCCTACCTACATAAATATGACCTCAACTGACCCTTGACCTTAAACGCCATCAAATAACCTTTAATCTGGCCTACCTTGACCTTTGACCCAGCCTGACCTTATCTGCTCTTTGACCTCGCCTGTCAGCCGAATTCAACACGGCTGTCTGTGTTCATCTTTAGGATTACATTCACGCTCGGATTTCCTGGGAGTGTGTGTGTGTGTGTGTGTGTGTGTGTGTGTGTGTGTGTGTGTGTGTGTGTGTGTGTGTGTGTGTGTGTGTGTGTGTGTGTGTGTGTGTGTGTGTGTGTGTGTGTGTGTGTGTGTGTGTGTGCGTGTGTGTGTGTGTGTGAGAGAGAGAGAGAGAGAGAGAGAGAGAGAGAGAGAGAGAGAGAGAGAGAGAGAGAGAGAGACAGCGTGCGTACGTGCGCTTTGTTTTGGCAGCTGTGTGCATGTGCGTTCATACAAAGGTCGACAGGAGGGTATAAATAGACAGACACAACGTCAGATAAAGAGACGAACGGAGAAATTGATACACAAGCGGACAGATAGATGAAACCCTGAGACGAACAACACGCCGTTCCAGTTTAGAGCTGATTTAGCAGAACAGGGAATGAGGTCTTTCCTAGAAGGGCACAAGAGACAGTGATACAGGGAATTTCTAAGGAGAGAGGCCGATAGATGGATGAACTGATAGATAGATGAGCCCACGATGAAGAAAGACAACTACATAGGCAAGGTCGTAAGGAAACAGACACTAAATAGACAGTTAAGAATAGACAGGGACATACACAGAGGACTAGTGAAACGTTTAGACAGAAACAAAAGGAAGAAAAATAAAGAGGCCGAGACAGACAATATGTAAGCAACAGACACAAAGGCTGGCTGACGGGTTGGAAGCCAGGCAGGCACGTACACACACACACACACACACACACACACACACACACACGCACACACACACACACAGGAAGAAAACAGGAAGTAAATACAGAGATGAAAAACAAAGTAATGTGTTTCTGACAGCTAGAAGATGATATTACAGGATTCAGTGATATAAAAAAAAAAAAAGGCATATACAAGAGGAAGAAAAAAAGAAGAAACTCTGAATAGTGTGTTGTTGACGGCGAGTGGTTAGTATTCCTGGACTCGGCAATATTGGTAGAGAGAGAGCGAGAGAGAGAGAGAGAGAGAGAGAGAGAGAGAGAGAGAGCAATCACTTTTATCCTTCAGGGAGAAAAGACCGAGAGAAAAGAAAACTGAACTGTGTGTTGTTAAGGACGTGAGGGGTAGTATTGCAGGTCTCATCAATAAGAAGAGAAACAGACACAGGATGAGAAAGGAACGACAGAAATAGGAAGACTTATTAGTGTTTTGCTTCGCCGGATTATAAGGACATGACCGATATAGAAAGAGGTTTGTGTGACACTGATAAGGATTTATTTTTGATCTGGGATAATTGAAGGATCTAAGTTCGATAATGTCGTGGGCTTATCAAATGTACCACTGGAATCGATAGTTCCTTTTGACACTATCCCGTATTGATGGAGAGGGACGCCTTCACGTGGTGGTACCAATATGACCAGGCGGCAGAGCTATACGGATATGCAAACATTCCTCAGTTCTGAACTTCTGACCCGAAAGGAGGAGGGTGGACTACTGCAAAAGGGCAATTTCGTCTATAATATACTGACTTCACATACAGATGAGCCTGTGGAGAGAGAGAGAGAGAGAGAGAGAGAGAGAGAGAATACGAAGAGGAAAAAATGAAAGAAGTAGGGATGGGAAGGCAGTGAGAAAGGAAGGGGAACGAGGGAAGGGGAAAGAGAAACTGAAAAAATGATATAGCAAAGAAATAGAAAGTGAACTATACTGACAAAATAAAAGAAGAGACTAAACGAACGAAGAGAGAAGTTTTATCAAGTAGAGAAAGTGATGGCAGCAAGAACAGACGAGATAATGAAAGTGAAGGAAATGAGAAAGAAAAAGAGAAGAAAATGTGAAAGAAGACAGAAAATGAAATAACAGGTAAAACGAAAGAATTAAGCCATACAGAGGTAGGGCTGAAGGGAGGTAAAGAAAACAGACAGGGAGGGAGAAAGGAAAATAAACAGGAAGGAAACTGGGAGAGAATGACGATGAAAGCAAAGGGGGCAGTCGAGTGGAGAGGTTAGGAAATAAAAATATAGAGAAAAATGCATGAAAAATACGAGAGAAAAATAGAAAAATAAAGAAGAAAAAAAAAGGAGGGTAAATTCAAGAGAATAAACAAAAAAATAAAAGAAAATGATAAAGGAGAGACATGCTGGAAAGACAAATAGTTAAAACAAAACAAAACATGGATTTAAGAGAGTAAATGTAGGAATTAAGATAATAATTTAATGAAAGCAATAAGAGAAAATAAATACAGAGAAAGGAATAGAAGAGACTGAAGGAGAGATAAATGGCAAAGACATGAGAGAGGTACATAAGAGAAGACAATGACAAAGGGAATGATTGGGATGACAGAGGGAGGAGAAACTAATAGAAGCCGAAGCGGGGGAACAAAGAGAGACAGACGCACCGAAGAAGAAAATTCCTGGAGAAACAAAGAGAAAGATAAAAAAAACTAGAGAGCCAAAAGCAGACGTGAAGGATATTTTGAAAGATGAAAAATAATACACGGAGACAAAAAAATATCAAACACGTACAAAAGAAGAATTAAAATGTGAGATATGTAGTAGGTGAATTATTCTGAAAAAAATGTGTGAAAAAAGCCTGCAGAAACACAGGTGATAGATAAACAGTGTGCGACATTGGAGTTATTTATTGCATGTACCAAATGTAAAAGAGTGAAATACACAGTGACCCGGAATAATAAAATGAGAGAGAGAGAGAGAGAGAGAGAGAGAGAGAGACACACACACACACACACACACACACAACTTTGCTGAGAACACATACACGCAGAAATATGGAGAGAGAGAGAGAGAGAGAGAGAGAGAGAGAGAGAGAGACTAAGGCTGTTAGCGAGCGACCAGTGCTTCGATACCGCTCATCAGTTATGCAAATGTTACCACCTCCACTACCACCACCCAGTCTGCCTGCCTGATCCACACTACATACAGTCACTCCTTTAGTTTATCAGCCGGTCACTGCACACTGTCAATCGTACGGTCAGTCAGTCAATCAACCAATTATTAGGTCATTCAGCAAGCCAGTCACTCCATTCACTCAGTAATCCAGTTAGTCGGTCTGTTAGTTAGCCCTGACAGTCACTCAGTAAGTCAGGCACTACACACAGTCACTGCCCAGTCTACCTGTCTATCGGTCACTTAACACACTCGTTTCTGTCAGTTAGTCAGTTGCTCACAGTCACTCAGAAAGTTGGTCACTCCGCATAATTACTCAGTTAACAGTCTTTCAGTCAGTGAATTTATCATTACCACAAAGCCAGTCAGAAGGCAGGACGTGTGTGCTGGGCAATCCCCAGGTTCTGTCCTCCCCACTTACTGTTTTTTAATCAGCCCATACACCACTGACCGGGGTAATGTATGGCCCGGCCTGCACTATATGTGCAGGGAATCTTTCAACGAACGAACGAACGAATGGCATATCATTTTTCATTCAGTCGATCATACAATCACAGCTTTTCACTCACTATTTTCAGGTTATTGAGGTAGTAGTCATCCACCTTGTCGTTCAGTTGCCAGTCAGTCAGTTATTCGCTCAGTCACCCAATAAGTCAGTCACTCCACTTAGCTGCTCACTTACCACTAAAGGAATGCTAAGTATATAATAATAATAATAATAATAATAATTATCTATCTATCTATCTATTGCCAGACGCCATAATCCCATAAGGGATGGCCATTTGGCTTTGAATTATTTGTTTTACGGGGAGGGGCACTAACCCTCCACCAACCCACTTGTTGACACATAGGGAGCACGTATGGTTTGGTATAATAATAATGATAAATAAGGAAAAACAAAAAACAAATAAATAAATAAAAAGAATAATAATTATTATTATTATTATAAATTCATGTAAATATCAAGCAACAATATCAAGGAGTAATATCGCTTGGGTACAGGTTTATATATTTCTTTCTATATCTTATCCAGTTCTTTATTGCTCCTTGAAGAGAGTAGGGTCCCGGGCCTAGGCTACTTTCCCGACATTTAAGGCGATTGTGACCGGTCTCTTGCTCCTGACAGGCAATAAAAGAGCAATAACCCCAAACCACACTTTGGGAAAAAACCATTATGAACTCCTAGTAGGTGCACCATAACCCACTAGACCACCAGGCGTCTATGTGGTTATGTGGTTGCCAGCAGGGTAGTAGATGAGTGTGTGGAGTTCACCCAAACCTACCACACTCCACACTAATTTATCGGAGAGTAAAATAGACAGTACTAACAGAGGCGCCACAGCATCCAGCGCCTGTTGACCAAAGCGCGCACACACACACGTACACGCACAAAAAAGGGAGAAATAAAAATCGGTTCGTCAATCAGACCATTGCTAATCCAATCAGCCAATCAGATACACAGCAAGTCAGTCAACCCAACTGGCAGTACTCACACACACACACACACACACACACACACACACACACACACACACACACACACGTCTCTCTCTCTCTCTCTCTCTCTCTCTCTCTCTCTCTCTCTCTCAGTTGCCGTAGGCTGAAACATAATCACTAAAACTATAATGACCAAGTATTTCTTCAACAATATCCACTATCCTTAATAACTCATTGCCCTTCCCTTTTGACAAATGGATCTTAATTCTTACGACGAAGGAGCCAAAATTCCAGATAATTACTGACATACAACATTTAATTCTGTCGTATTATTCACGTTAATATAAAATCTAGTTTATCTGTTAACTGTACAGAACCCGTATTAGCGAAGATAACAACATATATACACTGTCTTATACGTAGCTTAAGCTCAAGAGAGTTTTTGAATATCGCTTTGGTATCCCTCGTTGAAGCAGATAATATGAGATAATAATGTGAGGGAATAAGCAGAAAATAATAATAATAATAATAATAATAATAATAATAATAATAATAGCAATAAGAAGAAGAAGATAAGAATATATCAGTCCCTCAGCTTGTCACTCAGGCTCTCGGAAAGTCACTAGCTATACTGTATGTTTACCTCTCATTTAGCCGGTCTTCAAGCAGTCTCTAAGTCATCCCCAGTTAGTTGGTCTTTCAGTCAGTCATCCATTCTCTCGGCTTGTCGGTCACTCTCCTAGAAAATAGAACGGAGCCACTCATGTCAACCCCTTAGTCAATCAGTCATCTAAACAGCCACCTAGTCAGTCAGTCACTCAGTAAGTCAGCAAGTCAATCAGTCAGCCATTCAATAAGTCAGCAAGCCAACCAGTCAGTTAATCAGTCAGTCAGCTAATAAGCGACAGGCAATCAGTCAGTTAATCCTTAGAAAGTCGATAAGTCAGACAACCAATCAGTCAGCTAATATCCCACTTAGTCTGTCAGCATATCTGTCAGTCACTGAAGCGGCCAATCGGAGTCAGAGGTACAGGCAGAGTGGTAGCGGTGAACGATGCACACAGGAGGCATGTTGTCCTGCGCGCGCGCGCGCGCGCGTGCGTGCGTGTGTGTGTGTGTGTGTGTGTGTGTGTGTGTGTGTGTGTGTGTGTGTGTGTGTGTGTGTGTGTGTGTGTGTGTGTGTGTGTTTTAAGATAACTATTGCTCGCTTCTTGTAGTAAATAGTGCGATGATAGTAACAGTAGTAATAATGGTAATTATCAGGCTGAGAGAATCACTTCGGACAGGAGATTTATGAAAATGAAAAATAATACTGAACATCCATAATAAAATACCGTGTGATGATGATGATGATATGGCATTGAAAATCGTAAAGCTGTCTAATGTAATGGTCATACGTTCATTCCTTCATCAATGAAGTTTCATGCCTTCACAGGGAAAACGTATTTACACAATCATTTTTACCACCAGACACTTGTGTTCAACTAAGCAGAGGCTTTTCGAACTGGAGGAAGAAGGTGAGGCCCACATTGACACCATCACCACTCAGTTACTCTTTTTTTCCAGAATAAAAAAAAATCTTTGGGTTAAGTCAAGAAAAAGCCAGGGCTGATGTCCTCTGAAAGCATTAAAATTCCGACCACCATCTTATCGACACACATTCTTGCTTGTCGCTGTCATGACACCTGTGGGCTAGAACCACTCCGTTTATAGGGATGCAGTCGTATCACAAAAAAGTGTTATATCCTTCATCTATTAAATGTTCTTGTATTTCATTCAGTATGATTACATCATATTCATATTAGTGCTGCTACGTAGACGCTCCCAGTAGTGAGTTTTGCTAGTTTTGTGAGCTGTTCCCACAGTCGTTGTTTTTACCCCCCGGACTAGACTTTTTACAGCAGCGAAATTTTCCTGGGCACCAGTCTCTGACGTGCACAAACATTTTTCCTAGCGCCCAGCTTTATTTCCGGCCCTCATTTTTCTTTAACACTACGAGAGTGTTTTCCAGACCCCTTGCTTTCTCATGCTTTGTAAAAAGAACCACACTGAAAGTAAAGCCAAAGACAAAAACAAACCACCCAAAACTGAAACAGAGGACAAGGTTCCCCACAACAACAAAAAACACTAAGTGTGAAGCGTTAAATGTGGTTGTGCAAAACTAAGTAAAAAAAAATCAGAAGACAAGATTACACACACACACACACACACACACACACACACACACACACACACACACACACACACACACACACACACACACACACACACACACACACACACACACCAAAACTGAAACAAACGGCAAGGTTACCAAAAGGGGGAACAACACAGAAACTGATGTATGAGACAAGAGTACCAAGAATAAACCAACGAGAAACCGGGGCATAAGACAAGGATACCCAAAAGCAAATCACATAAACTAAGATATGACAAATGTCCGTACTCTAAGTGGCTATGATGTGTTCGTAACGCCTCTTCATCCTCGGTTTATTCTGCAAATTACACTACAAAATCCTTTTATACTTACTGATGCAACTTTGAAATTAAGTCAATATGGATCAGATACAAAGAATATGGAGTTTGATATGGAGACTAAATCGCTAAGGAACAGGTACTGCGACGCCTCCTGTTTCACTGACCATGGTTACCCCTAGAACGAACCGCCTGTTTGTAGGAAATGCGATGACAGAGGAGTTTATACAGATGAGGCGTAATGTATGAATGTATGCAAACAAGGGGATGGGAGGCCGAGTGTTCGTATACATATGCATCTCTGTTGACAATAAACATCTTTATTCATAGGTATTTACATGAGAAGGAACGGGGGACAGGGAGCGAGAGAGAAGAAGGAGAGAGGGAGGAAGTGGAGAGGGAATGAGAAGAGGAATTAAGGAAAGGGGTGTGTGTGTGTGTGTGTGTGTGTGTGTGTGTGTGTGTGTGTGTGTGTGTGTGTGTGTGTGTGTGTGTGTGTGTGTGTGTGTGTGTGTGTGTGTGTGTGTGTGTGTGTGTGTGTGTGTGTGTGTGTGAGAGAGAGAGAGAGAGAGAGAGAGAGAGAGAGAGAAGAATGGACGAATGAGAGGGACAGAGCATGATATAAAACAGAAATGGAAAATAAGTCTCCCTTAACTCCTTCAGTACCATGACGTCTATTTACTAATATTCTTGCCAAAGTCACGTGAGTTTATAAAGCTTATAGTAGAACAGACTCCCAGTATTGAGGGGGGCTAATTCCTTCTGAGTCGATGTTATATTTACTGTATACCTGACTACACCTGACGCTTATTATTCAGCTTAAGGGAAACCTGCCGAAATGAAGGGATTATTCTAGGTATCTTGTGGTCCCATAACTGTTTACTCTTTCGTAACAGAGTGAAATTGGCTGATGGTAGGAATACATTAAAAGACGTGTTAAGGAGATAGGGGGACTAAATTAAAGACTTTGCAACAAAGAGAATGGAAGGCTTGAAAGAATGAAGAAAGAAGGAAGGAAGGAAGGGAAGAAAAAAAGAGAAAAGAAAGGAAGGAAAGAAAGAAGGACGGTAGAAATGACGACCTGAACACATTGGAAAAAAGGGAAGGAAGGAGGGAGAAAGAAGGCAAGAATTTGTCAGTGATGGAAAGAGGAAAAGAAAGAAGGAAAGATGGAAAGAAAGAGGGAAGAAAGGAACAAATGAAAGAACAAACAAATGATTGAAGGTAGGAAGGAAGGAAGGAAGGAAGGAAGGATGGAAGGTAGGAGAGAGGGAAGGAGAGAGAGCCATTAACGTCATACACAAGCTGGTCTCTCGGTCATTAGTGTTAAACCTCGCCGCCTCCTTGACACCACCTTCCTTCCTTCCTTAATCATTTCATCTTTCCTTACCCCTTTTACTCCTTCCTTCCGTCTTTCCTTCATTTATTCCCTCTTTTTCCTTCTTCCTCCCCTCCATCCTTCCTCCTTCCTTCCTTCCATCTATCCATCCATCCATCCTTCCGTCCCTCTTTCCTTCCTGCCTTCCCTCTTTCCTTCCTTCCTTCCCTCCTTCTTTCTTTCCTACCTTCCTTCCTTAATTTCCTCCCCTTTCTATCCCTCTTTCACTTTTTTCATTTATTTATTTTATCCTTTAAGTACAAATTACTGTCCTTATTGAATCTTTTTTTATTTCCAATTATTTATATTTTCCCTTTTTCTTCCTTCTTGACTTCTTTCTTTCAATCATTCACTCAGAAAGGAAATACAGAAATACGTCCTGGATCGAGGAAGGCGCCTTACAACAACGTTCGGAAGAAATGATTGAAATATAAATGACAATCTAATCAGAAGTCTTATACTCGCTTTTTTTTTTCTCAGTATCTGCGTCCACTCACTAATTCACATTTCATCTAACCTGACCTAACTTAACCTAACTCTTACATCCGAAATAAACCCAGCTTCTCTAATCTGTCTTGACTCACATTAATCTAATCTAACTGAGCTTTATCTTCCCAGACCTAATCTAATTCATCTCCTAATCCAACTTTCATCACTAAATACTTCTCTGTTATCTGATCTAACGAGGCTCATCTTCATCTTTCCCAACTTAACCTAACTCATTTCCCAACCCCTCCCACTCCACTCACTGCTCCATGCAGACTAATCTGACCCAATTGATCCTAAGTTAATTTAATCCCAAGTCATATTCCTTCCGATTCAATCTGCGTTTTATATTTTGATCTGAGCAGCTTTGATCTTCTCCTATGAGGTTCGTAATTAATTTCCAACTATCCTATCAAATTTCCTTCCACAATATCTCCCAGTAACTATATGTCTTCCAGGAGATTTTGTGTCTTGATGCTCCAAGGAGGGGAGGGGAGGGTGAGAAGGAAAGGGGATATGAAAGGGGAGGAGGGAGGGAATATTTTCCATTTCTCCTTTCCTTCTTTTCTTCATTCTTTCCTTTTCTCCTGCCGTCTTTCTTTCTTGTTTGCTTTTCTTTCTATCATTTACAGTGGTTTCTCTTTACATTATTTCTTTCCTTCCTTTTCTTCATTCTCTCTTACCTCTCTCTTACTCCTTTTCTTATTTTTTCCTCCTCACCCCTCCTCTTGTGTTCCATCTTTTCATTTCCTCTTACATCCTTCCCTTTCTCCCCGTACACCTTTCTCTTTCTCTCACCCTCTCCTCCTCACCTCTCCATATAGTCCCACAACTCTCTCTCTCTCCTTTCTTCCTTTCCTCCTTCCCCTCCCACTCACTACTGCACTGATTTCCATATCCCTGTCTCCTACCCTCTCCTTTCACACTGCCAACACACTTTCCCAAATCCCTCCCTTTCACATTATTCTTTTGTCCTTTTTTCACACACAGCCATTCGATCTACCATATATTTACATCTGTTACCTCTATATCCTTTTATTCCCTTTTATATCCACTTTATTCCCACAAGGACAAAAGTGCGTTTAAAATTTACCCTCATTTGTTTCTCACTTTCCCCTGCTCGCTAATACTCCCAACCAGTGAGAGGCCAACAGCATATTTCTTGATCCATATACAATTCTCTTTGATATGTGTTAGGGAGGAAAGTGACGTACAGATTCCTTGTACCTATTGCCATTTGTTTACTGTGGTATATTGCTGTAATACTCTCCTTCCGATGACTCTCTCTCTCTCTCTCTCTCTCTCTCTCTCTCTCTTCTTTCCTTTCAGTAGCTTCTACCTATTCCATCTCTTTTCTTTATTACTACTTCTCATATCGCCCCACCCTCTCACACTTATCAGCTCTGTCATGTGTTGTTCACCATTTCTTCTTTACTTTTCCATCCACCTCTGTCCCTTCCTTCTTTCCTCCTTTTATTTAGTTTGCCATCTTTCATCGTCTTCTTTTTCTTCAGTTTCGTCTTTCTCTACCTCCTCCCTCCACCTTCCTTCTCACACTTTCCTTTTCATTTTCTTCCACCTCTTCCTCTTTCATTCTCGTCCACTTCCTCCACTTTCATTCTTTTCATCCTCCTTTTCCTTCATTCCATCATCCTATCCCACATCAGTGCAGGCCTTTCACACAATTCCTCCTCCTTCATCCCCTTCCCATTCCATTTTCAACACTTCGTCCTTTCATCCTCTCTAGCTTTCTTTTCTTCTCTCTCCCTTCGTCTTTCCATATTCATCCTCATTCACTCTCACTTCTTCCCCTGCCCAGGCTTTTTTTTTTTTTTTTCAAATATTTTTTTTCTTTTCCCCATTCATCTTTATTTGTCGTTCTCATTACAGTATTATGCCTTTTCCTCTTCCTTGCTGGTACTCCTCCATCTTCTCTTTTATCTTCGACCTCTCTCCTATTCATCATCTTCAACCTCTCTTCTTTTCATCCTCTTTCAGTTCCCCTCACTTTCATTATTTTCCTCCTCATCTGCTCCATCTTTTCATATTCCTTCTGCATCCTCTTCCACCTCCTTTGCTTCCACTTTCACAACCTTACTTTTCATTGTCTTCCATTCACCTTTTGTTATGAAATTTCCATGCATGCTATTCCATGCTTGGTCCTACTCACTTTTTCCTGCCAGCCTCGACTGGGAGGCTTGATGAGTAGGGGTAGCCATCTTCATTTTTATTTTTGTCTTAATTCATCAATAGATACGTTCGAAAAGGCCAATAGGTCTGTAGTTGCTTGCTTTCCTTTGTAATCCTTTGTTTTCCTCTTTCATTCTCTTTCAGTTCCATCTCTTTCTTCCTCTTTTGCCATTTTTTTTTTCATCTTTCAACCCTGTTAACATTCACTCCCTTCCACCTTCTTCCTTTTCCATCTCTTTTCATATGTCGCCTCCCTCTCGCACTTTCATCCCCTCCCTCTGCTTCTTTCTTTACCCATTTCAGGCCTTTCTACTTTTCGCTCCATTTCTTTTTTAACCCCTTCCACCTTGTCCTTCCCTTTTATTCGTCCACCTCAATCTCTTCCATCTCCTTTATTCATCCCCTTCCCATATTGTTACCACCTTTTCACACATTATCCTCAGTTCTGTTGCTTCTTTCATCCATTCCTAATCCATTAACTCTTCCACTCTCACCTTCCCTATCATTTCTCCACCTCATCTCGTCAAACCTCTTTCCCTTTCATTCTTCCAACAGATTCTTACTCCCTCCATCCCTTTCCACCCCTTCTTATATCGCCATCACCCTCTCACACCTTCATCTCTCCACACCAGTTCTGTTTCTTTCGTCTCTCCATTTCAGGTCTTCCCATAATTCTCTCATCTTCCTTTTTAACCCTTTTCGACCCCCGCCTTCCCTTTCATTCTTCCACCTCCTCTTCCATCTCCTTCCTGCTCCCTCTCTTCCCATTTCGCCACCACCTTCTCACACCTGCACCTCTCCTCTCCCCTCCTTTTAACCTCTCCAACCCCAACTTCCCTTTCATTTTTCCACCCCCTTTTCCACTTCCTTCCCTTTCATTCTTCCACTTACTTCCTATTCCACTCCTTCCCATATCGCCACCACCCTCTCACACCTACACCTTCATCCCTCTCCCCTCCTTTCCCTTGTACCCATTAGGCCAAAGAGCCCTGTGTGAGAGCTCTTGGCCGGGTTTCAAGAGTGGGCTGAGAGCAAGCGTCTTACGGGAGCGACTAAACTCCCCTCTTCATTTTCACGACAAAGGAAGTGAAAAAAAATCTCGAAAAAAGGGGAACACAGTGGACCTTTTTCTTAACCTGTGAGGGAAAAGGACATAATTTCTCTCTCTCTCTCTCTCTCTCTCTCTCTCTCTCTGGTGGCTCAATCGGTAGAGTGGTGGCTTGCAGACCTACCGGACCCAGGTTCAAATCCCGGCTGGGTCAGGGAACAGTTTAAGGATTTGATTTTCATAAAAAAGCAAACTTTACTGATCTACCAGAAGACCCGCCGACATGTCGTAAAAATAACCCCCCTAATACCAATACGTCAGTCCTGTATGAGACAACCCTAGCATGTATTCAATATGAAAGGTGGGTGTTAGCGCCGAAGTGATGACATGTGGAGGTGTATCGTATATAGGAGGACTACTGGGCCTTGAGAGCAGGCTGTGAAGCCTATGTCCAGAGTCGGACACACACACACACACACACACACACACACACACACTTAACACCTAGCAGTAGTCACTCGTCACAACAGTTGGTGTCAAAAGTCTTCTTCATACTTTCCATACTCAATTACCAGTTCAGACAAAGAGACAGCCTGTTGCTAGAGTTTCGGTAACGATGCCAAATAACTTTTATTCCAGTGTTAAGTAATTGCTTCAGCTCAGGGTTCAAGATGGAGAGATGATAGTTTAGGCCTAGTCAGAGTAAAAATATTATAGTAATGGATGGATGAATAGATAAATGAAGCTTGCAGGGAGATGCAGTGTACATGAGGCAGGTTGTATCTTCCTTTATACTTGGCAGTTGAGGAAATGATTCCATCCTTCCAGTCTTTTACGGCAGCTTTGTGTGGATGGTTTGTCCTGTGAGATGAAGCCGAGAATTTCGAACTCTTGAATGATGAGTGGATGGATATGCGGCCGATTGTACTGAGAACTCTGTTTGATGGTTCTTCAGTATTTATTCTTTCCTTTCCCTGTTTTTGGAATCCTTTTTCATTCCTTGCAACAAAGGGAACGAGAGTGGTGGTGGTCGTGGTGGTGGTGATAATGCTGTTGCTGTTGTTGATGATGATGGTGATGATGACATTCCTAGAACACAGACATGATCAGAGAAAAAAAAAATTAACAGGACAAGAAAATGAGAGCAGATATATATAAAACCTGCGAGGGGGGCTACAGATGGCAAGACACAAAGAACTCACATTGGATAAGTACAGTAATCAGGGCAACAAAGTAAGTCGCTTAAACGACATGAGAATCAGGAGTAAATACAAGTGCTGTAGCATAATTAGAATAAAATACTCGTATGTTTACTTAAATAGACAAAGAAATCGACAGTTCTAACAGCTCAAAGGCTAACAGTAATTTAATAAGAGATCGCAACGACAGGGGCGAGACATCCTCTATTCTGTAATGACTCTCTCTCTCTCTCTCTCTCAAGTGGAAACAGGGTCATGGTACTTAATGGGTTAATTATGTCTGTCTCCCCCTTTCTTCCCATCACCTTACCATGACCTCATTCTAACTGCGCTACCAAGTTCTTCGCATCTCTCCTCTCCTTCCTCCTATCATCATCATCATCATCATCATCATCATCATCATCATCACCAGCATCATCATCATCATCATATTTTTAACACTGTCACCCATCGTCATCGCTATAATAATCATGACCATCGCTTGTCACCATTGTCATTACCATCTCCATAATCATCACCATCACTATCATCGGCATCACCACTATCATCATCATGCCTATCACCCACTCTTCCGTCACTTCACCTCCCTCCTTTCCCATCATTATATTTTCTCTCATCCTTCCTCTATCTTCACCTATTCCTCCATCTTTGTCTTCCCCTCTGTCACTTCCTCTCTCAATTTCATCTCTTCCCCCTCCATCCCACTATTTTGTCTTCCCATGCAACAACCTATTTCCCCCGGTTGCACCTTTTCCCTACCTTCTATTTTCCACCTTCTCCCTTCTCTCTTCTCTCCTCCTCTTCCCTCTACCCTTCTTCTTTCCCTTCTCGCTTTCTCACTCCTCTCTTTTCCCCTCCTTATTATTCCCTCCCCTCCTTCTCGCTCCTCTCCCCTCTATCTTCCCCTTCTCACGTTCTCACTCCCCTCTCCCATCTCACCCTGACCTTCACTCTAAATCTCCCCCCCCTCCCCACCCCTCCTCTCCCTGTGTCCGTCTTCCCTCCTCCACGCCCCCTCCTGCACGTCCCCTCCTCCTCCTCCTCCTCTTCCTCTCCCTTCCTCTTTCCTCTCCTCCATTCTTCTCCCTCCTTCTTTCCCTCCGCCCACCCAACACTGAATAAAGTTTTAATTAGCAGTGGTCGGCTGGGGATTGTTGGTGTTGATGCTGCCTTGACCCACCTCTCTGAAGAAGAAGAAGAAGACTGGGAGCAAGATTGGAAAGAGGAGGAGGAGGAGGAGGAGGAGGAGGAGGAAGAGACGATGAGAAAAGAACAGAATTATGAGACAGAAGATTTAAAAAAAAAAAAAAAGATTTGTGAGAAGAGATGGGGGAGAAGAAAATGACTACGAAGAGGAAGAAACTGCTGGGAAAGAAAGAAAGGTGTCTGAGAAGAGGTGAATGAAAAACAGAAGATGGAACGGAACAAGATGAAAAGAATAAAGGGCACGCTGAGAAAGTAAGGCTCACCAGACCCACCAGTTGGTATAAGGGCAGAACATTTGACTTTGCCTTGAAATCTTGACCTTTGAGTGATTGTTCGCGAAGTCGACGCCATTTCTTCTTGCCTTACTCTAAACTCTTCCGCTAAGCTTGGTCTAAAGTGGATAAAAACTATTCAGGCTGAGTTCAGACGTTGATATAGCTTTGTAACCTTCATCTTTGATCTACTGTGCTCAGAACAATAGGTCAGCCTCTTGTCTAACCGTCACCTCCCCAGCACCTTTGCCCAAAAACTGATAGGAACTGATTGGTTTATTTTGTTCACACACACACACACACACACACACACACACACACTAAAGTCGAGTAAAACATAACATCCTCCTCGATTCAAGAGCGGGTTTAATGTTGAAGGATGTTGTGCATGACTGGGAGGAGGAGGAGGAGAAGTAGAAGCAAGAGAAGCTGGAGGGGGAAGAGGAAGAAGGGCGACAAAGGGAGACAAAAGGAAAAAAAGAAAAAGGAAAGAAGACGACAAGCAGGAAGAACACGACGAAGAGGAGGAGGAAGAGAAGGAGGAGGAGGAGAAGAAGAGTAGACAAAGAAGGAAAATGGAAAGAAACAGAAATACGAAGGCAAACATAAAAATAAGGATGTAGAGGACTTAAGGAGAAATAATATGAGGGAAAGGTGAGAAAAGGGCTGACATTTAAAAAAGTGAAGGAAAATTAGGAAATGAGAGAGAGAGAGAGAGAGAGAGAGAGAGAGAGAGAGAGAGAGAGAGAGAGAGAGAGAGAGAGAGAGAGAGAGAGAGAGAGAGAGAGAACTGCAAAGGATAGCAATGGGCAAAAAAAGAAAGTCTAGGAGAGAAAAAGAGAGAGACTTGGCTAGAGTGCAAGAGAGTGAAAAGAAAGGAAGCCAAACACAGTCGAAGAAAGAGAGAGGGCCGAAGAATGAAAGAACAGTAGCGGGAGGAGCAAGAGGTGAAGGAGGAGGAGGAGAAGGAGGAGGAGGAGGAGGAAGGGAAGGTGGACGAGAAGAAAGAGAAGATGAAATGAGAAGGAAGAAGAGTATGAGATAGACTGAGACAGATGAGAAGAAGAAGGAGAAGGAGGAGGGGAAATAAATAAAGGACGCAAACAAAGAAGAGGAGGCAACGAGGAGGAAGAATGGAGGAAGAAGATGAACAAGAGGAAGACACAGAAATGGTTTAGCTTGGCAGGAAATGGTTTGTTGGTGTTGTTGGAAAGCGAAGGAAAAAAAAGGAGGCGGAGAAATGCGAGCAAGTCATAAAGGAGGAAAAGCAGAGAAACTAAGGTGGAAAAGGAAGAGGAGAAGGAGAATGATGAGGATGTGGAGAAGGAAGAAGAAGAGAAAGAGAAGACAAAATTGGATAAGCTTTAAAGGGAATGAAGGATGGAGGAGGATAAAAGAAATAAGAGAAGGAAAAGGGGGACAAAGGGTAGTTGAAGGAGAAAAAAATGGGAAATATGAAGGAGGAGGAGGAAAGACTGGGTAGAAGAGGAGGAAGGGGAACAGACAAGAATGGGTGAGGGCAGAGAAGAATGAGGAGGAAGATGATGAGGAAACTAGATAAGGAAAGGGAAGAAAAATACAGAAAGATAGAAGGATATGGATATAGAAGGAAAGGCAAGAAGACAGAGGAGAGAAAGTATGAGAGGGAAAGAAGTAAGAAGAGGAGGGATAGAAAACGACAAAAGTGGAGCAAGTCGGCAGGGGTGGTTTATTAATATCGAATGAGATGGAAGAAGAAGAGGAAAGAAAGAAGACGAAGAAGAAGAGGAAGACAATTAAGAAGATGGTGTATTTTTGTGTTGTTGAGCAGGATATAAAGAGGAGGAAGAGGAGGAGGGGGAGGAGAAAAATAAAAGTTCAAAGTTCAAAGTTCAAATACTTTATTTCCATAAAATATGGTTATTCTTACAAATCGGTATACAAAGTCACAGACAAAAATAGTCATGTCATATTCGATACATGATAATATCAACTATAAATCACTTAAAATTAACTCCCTAAGTTTAGATTTGAAAACACGTATGCTTCCGGAATGAGTGATATCAGTAGGTAAATTATTCCACAGTTTGGGTCCTAGTATGGTGATGGCTCTGGCACCAGAGTTTGTTCTGGCTCTAGGCACAAAAAGGTTATTTCGCTGTCTTGTTGTACTGGCTGTGTTTTCAGTGACAGTGGACAACTTTAGATACCACTCCGGATAAAAACCATTGACAGCCATATAAACAGTGGTACATCTGTCAAAAATATGTTTATCTTTAATCTTTAACCACTTTAATTCCTTTATGATGGGGGTTACATGGTCATACTTTCTTGCTCCCCCGATAGCTATTTTAGCTGCAAAATTTTGTAATTTCTGAACTTGGTGAAGTAAGGTATCATTTGTCGTACCCCATATACCTATACAGTAATTTATTATGCTAAGAGCTAGAGACTGTACAACAATTTTTCGAGCTGACTTATCAAAGTTTTCACATATTTGATTTATGAACATAAGTGTTCCCGTGACTTTCTTATTTAATTCAATAATATGCACATCAAAAAGCATATATCTGTCGATGTAGACACCTAGATTTTTTACACTAGTGCTCGGGTAAATGTGCTCACCAGAACAATTTATGACAGTGTTAGGAGGAATATGTGATAGAAATCGTCTATTACCTATGAAGATACATTGTGTTTTTCTTGAATTTAACATAAGTCCATTTCTAAGAAAATAATGTTTTGCAATCCGTAAGGTTCCTTCTGTTTTGGAGATAAGAGCCTCGAGATTATTTATAGTGTCAGCATGGAGAAATTGGGTATCATCAACATATTGCACCAGAGAACATCCATTTATACTCTCAGCAGGAGGAAGAATGAAAGGACTAGAACAACGAAAAGAGAAGAAAGAGGAAGAGGAAGAGATTTAAGTGCAGCAGACAAGCAGGGAGTGATTTGTTGGCATTGTGGGAGAAGGAAGAGGACGAGAAACAAAAAAGAACGAAGTGGACTGTGAAAAACAAGGAAGAGGAGAAGAAGGAAGAATCAAATAAGGAAGAGGAAAACGGAAAGGGGGAAAGTAAGAACAGAAGTAGAAGAAAAGGGAGAAAGAAGACAAGAACTGGGAAGCTATATGAATGGAATCTGTAAGCAAGAAATGAGAAGGAGGAGGAGGGGAAGGAAGGAATGAAGAAAGGAGTAAGAAACGAGAGATATGGAGAAGAGGAGGGACAGAGAGATAAAAATATGATGAAGCAGACATGCGGAAGAGTGGGTCAGCAGGGAATGGTTTGTTGGTGTCGTCGGATGGGTTGTTGCTGATTATATGACGGCTCCAGTGAGTAGGGTGGGGAGGAGGAGGAGGAGGAGGAGAGGAAGAAGGGGAACAAGAGTAGGTTAGAGGGGAATGGTTTGTTTACTGGTGTTGGATCTGCTGTTGATGATTAAAAAATTAACCAATTGAGAAGGAGGAGAAGGAGGAGGTGGAGGAGGAGGAGGAGGAGGAAGAGGAGGAGGAGGAGGAGGAGGAGGAGGAGGAGGAGAAGGGGGAAGGAGGAGGAGGAAGAACAGAAAGAGAAGGAGGAGGAAGTAAGGAATAGGTCAGCAAGGGAATGGTCTGTTTATTGGCTTTGGATCTGTTGCTGCTGATTTTATTATGACCCCAGTGAGAAGGAGGTGAAGGAGGAGGAGGAAAAGGAGGAGGAAGAGGAAGAGGAAGGGGATGAGAAGGAGGAGGAGGAAAAGGAGGAGGAAGAGGAAGAGGAAGGGGATGAGAAGGAGGTGGAAGGAGAGGTGGACGGTTATGGTGATGATGGTGAAAATGAGGAGAAGGAGAAGATAGAGAGGAGGAGGGGAAGAAAGGGGGAAAAAGAAAGATGGCCTGGAAGAGAAGGAGAAGAGGGGAACACAAGAATAACTATGAAATGAAGAGAAAAAAGCTGAAGGTGTGCTAAACGAGAGAGAGAGAGAGAGAGAGAGAGAGAGAGAGAGAGAGAGAGAGAGAGAGAGAGAGAGAGAGAACCTAAGCTGAAGAACAGGCAAAGAAATGAAAGCAACAAAAGAAAACAATAATATATGATCAAAGGAATTTAAGGAGAGTAAGAATTCCAGCTGCACTAAAAGACTAAAACAATAAAGACTAAGTAAACAAAGTTGTAACTGAAGGAAACTGATAACAAAAAAAAACTCAAAGGCTTTCAGAAGTTAAAAGATGGAAAGAGGAAGTTGAAGAAAAGTAGAGGAGGAGGAAGAGGAGGAGGAAGAGGAGGAGGAGGAAGAAGAAGAAGGGAAGGAGTGGGAGGGCGGAGGAGAAATATATGTGGACAGAGAAATGGAGTAGGATAAACAATACAGTAAAAATGAAAAAAAAAGAAAAGGAAGTAGAGTGAAAAAGAAAAGAAAGATGCGGAGAAGGAAGGGAGAACCACGGGGTCGAAAACCTTGGAGAGAGAGAGAGAGAGAGAGAGAGAGAGAGAGAGAGAGAGAGAGGATAAGGAATGATAAAACTGATGGAACTAGGTAAAAAGATTGATACCAGTGGTACTGGGAAAAGAACGCAACGAAAAGGGGAACAGAATCAATTTTTAAAAAGCAAGGAATTAGAGAGGACACGCTCAGAATTAGAGAACACGCTCAGAATAAGAGACGGAGGAAGGAAGATATGATGATGTCAGAGAAGAGCTTAAGAAATCGACAAAATGAGGAAAGTAAGAAAAGAGAAACTGGGTAGGGAGAGAAAGGAGGGATAGAAGGTGGCGAGAAAAAAAGAAAGAAAGAGAGAAATGTTCGAAATGAGAGAGAGAGAGAGAGAGAGAGAGAGAGAGAGAGAGAGAGAGAGAGAGAGAGAGAGTAATGAAGATGATAGATCAAGTATTAGATTTTGAAAAGAAAATACATAGCAATAAAGACAAATGGTGGGCAGAACGTTCTGAATGAGAGCCAGATAGGAAAGAGGAAACGTCCAAAATAAGAGAAAGGATGGAGGAAGGAGAGGTGGGGGCGCAAGACTGTGTGAACTAATTATTCAAATGGATGTGGTCACGAGGAAGAAAAAGTTGGAGCAAAGAGGTGGAAGAAGATTGGAAGCAAGAACAGAATGAATCAGGAGAGGAAAAGGGAGAAAGTAAATTAAGTTTGGGGTGAAACTAATTAATTTGGTTCACTCCATGAATACTTGGGCCGCGCGGAGTGAGGAGATTTCCAGGAGGGACCGAGTTTAAGGTGAACTAGTTTTCTCAGCGCAACAAACATCTGAGCACGAGACGGTACAGTGACTCTCCCTCCCCTTCGCTCTTCCTCTCTTCCTCGCCCTCTCAATCCCTTCTCCCTCAGTAACTCACAAAGTCTCTCGCTTGATTAATGTTTACAAGCTTGCAAGGAGGAACGGGGAATAATTCATTCCGGGTTTGGTCTAGGCCAACACTCGAGGTATCTTAATTAAGCTATAAATTTGTAAAGGCAGCGCGCGGAGGAACACACGTCAGGGCAGGTGGTGGGAGAGTTGTAAAGTAGTGCCAGGGTAGAGGGAGTGGTTTTGTTTTTGTTGCTGTTTGTGGTGGCTACTTGTGTGTGTGTGTGTAATTCACCGGGTCGGTCAGGATCACCTGATGGTCGTGATCGTCAGCTTTTACCCTCCCGGAAGGGAGCTGAGAGCTCATATAGTCCGATCTAAGGGCAAGGCTGTGACCTTCACACACGCACACACCCGTCCCCTTGCTCCAGGGGGACAGTAACCACCCACTTCGTCAGTGAAACTTTTCGCAGCCTGAGCGAGGCGCGAACTCCCGTCTACCAGATGGCAAGCGAGAACGTTACCACTGCACCAGCGAGCGGTGTGTGTGTGTGTGTGTGTGTGTGTTTTATGGCAGTGTTTTTCTCTAGGGTTAATGGTGGTAGTTGGTGTAGTTGTCGTAATGGTGGCAGCTGTTGAGGTTGATGTCCAGCATTAAAACAGTTTGTGTATACATTTAGCTTGTACAACTACATAGTATTTCATACTTCACAGCCAAATGACAGTGAAGACAAGTAAAATAACAACGAAAAAAAAAAAAAACTGTCCCGATCCTAAGTAACTATTATATCGACCGGTTACCGTAGATAATGGCTAAAATGCGATATGAATATGGTTCCAATCTGCTATTACTGTCTTACTGACAGGGATTTAACAATGCTATTATTCAAACTGAATGTGCAGAGGGAAAGGTAATCTACCATTGTTGCTGGGCCCTTGCAAAGATCGGGTCTAGAAACGCCTTTGTTGCTGAATAACTGAGGTGTTGAGGAATTGATTATGTGAACTGGGCTAGCACTGATCATTTAAGCTGATCCCGAAATGAAACTTACACCCTCGTAGTGGGGAACTTTGTATCTCATGTGAACCTCATGTTCTCTAAATAACTCTTTGCAGTTCCATTGAGCATCCGGAATTATACAAAATATACATTTTACATTCCATACATGTCACTAATATCGAAAAATAAACAACTAAATGAAAAATCCACCTGTTTCCCATCCCTCAGCTAGGGGGAGAGGATGCACGTTGCGTCACAACATAAGTCGGAGTCAGAGTGGTTCCATCAGTGGTTGATGGTGAGAAAAGTCTGGTCAGTTAATTAACCCCGTCACAGAGGGTCCAACAGCAAAAAGCGAGGATGTTTTAATCTGACACAATAGTCTAATTATACAATGGAAAATAACAGAACAGTGACCACTGCACCTAGTTGCCAAATAAACCATGTTAAGTGGAATGCAATCTATTTCCCATGCTCGCAGGGTTTTAACACTGACCGTCGTAAATAACGGGTTTGGTCTGCCTGCGCCCAAGGCCCACAGAATTCTGTGGGCCTTACCTGTGCCATCATCCTTTCCTCTTTCGTCTCTTCACACCGACGACCCATTTTAAAAATTTCATTCTTGCTACCACTAGACGATTACAGTAAGTTTAAAGGAGACATTTTGCAGTGAAGGGATTAATGCAGGTTATATCTAACCCCTCCAGTTCGAAGTCTATGCAAGGCTGAACTAAATCATCAGGAAATAGTAAAACTCAAATAGAAAATGTCACCAAACTAACGGGGTTGAAATAAAGACCACTTAGTAAAGTCCAATATTTAATTAATCACATCGCAGAAAAATCGAACCATTCGACACAGTGAATATTCATTCCCCTTTAACACTTGGTACGTCATGTGGGATCAGATTGACCCCGACACATTTTTTTTTTTTTTTTAATGATGCCATTCAGTCACTTATTGTTTTAGGAATCTGGCGAACATGACTGTTTGCCTTTGACCAGTGTATACACATACAACATTTGAGTGGAAAGACACCTACAGTTCAGGAGTTAGGAGGACGCAAACTTCACTGGGGACTGTCCGGTACCCCATCTAACATTCCGTGTAACTTTTTTTTTTTTTTTTTTTTTTTTTAAGGTTCTAGATATTATTGAACATGTCACTGAATGTTGAGATGTTCGATAGTCAGCGGGGAAGTATCGTAGAAGATCCTTTCATTTATGATGCTAATAATGGCACCTGCAGTGATTTATTGTATCTGATGTTAAAATCATTCAGGGGTTTTCCAATTATACATATGTCAGTCTTGTTTATGTTTGTGTTTACCTGAT
Organism: Coenobita brevimanus; assembly: GCF_032717465.1. Classification (NCBI taxonomy): domain Eukaryota; kingdom Metazoa; phylum Arthropoda; class Malacostraca; order Decapoda; family Coenobitidae; genus Coenobita; species Coenobita brevimanus. The sequence goes on along the minus strand of NC_137049.1, from coordinate 26,568,322 downwards.
TTGTAAATCATTAAGGGGTTTTCTGAATATAAATGTCTCTCTTGTTTATGTTCTGAACGTATTTTCAACCAAATTTTTCGTTTCATTTTGTTTACATGACTTTTTTTTTCTTTTTCGATTATATAGCTGATAGCACATTTATTTTATTAGGCTATGTTAAGAACATGTTGAATGAATAAAAATGACAACCTAAAAATATAAGCCATATTACTCAGTACATGCACAAACTTTCAAACATTACTTTCATGAAAAAACAAAAAAATACACACAAAAAAAAAAAACATAAAAGGGACAGTTGGTGGATTGGCTATACGTGCCGTGTTCTGGGCAAACATATGTACAAAATTTCACAATTGTAACTTTGTGCATATGGCAGAAATCCAAATTTAAGTTCGTTTTTTTCATGACCCAAAAGGCGTTCTGGGTTACGTTTTTTCCACCTGCCGTACGAAGGGTTAACAATTGGTTCTGTTGCATTATAGTTCATTCACCTCACCTTGACTGAATTTTTCGTTCTTTTACAGGTTATTTCCCGTTGTTCAATGGTAAAATAAGTACTACGTAACAACGACTCAGCACCCTTACGACAGCTGTTCTTCGTGACTAGCACCTTATTCTAGTGATAATTTTTTGCTTTAGCTCAGTAGTCTAGATGAGGAGACGCCAATTTTATGCTTAAAGGGAACAGAATTCAGTTTTTAAGAAAAGTCTTCAGCCAAAATAAGGAAATTATTTGTATTTCTTGTTGTACAGTGCCTAAAAAAACGAACCGAACAACTTTGTGGCAAACTGAAAAATCAACGATGTGATCTGAAACTCGACTGAGACTTTGTGGCACATACTGGCAGCAATGAAGATCCCAGTTGCCATATGACATATTTGTGCCATGTGTTATCATGGGTATTTCCTACAGTTGTGACGCATGTAATACCTGTGTAATATTATTATTATTATGGTGAATGAACGTATGGGTTCACAAGTATCTACCCCCGAGTGAGGATACGTTTTTTAGGCACCGTCCGTGGGTTGATCTATCATGTTTCCCGAGTGAGATAACTTTTCTCCTCCTTATTATCCTGTTATCTTCTGCAAACCTGGTCAAATTCCACCTGGAGGAAGTTTGCATAGCCTAATCTTGAGCCAAGGGGGTGTGGAGAGGGGGCGTAAAGAACAGGTCATTGCTCTCTCTCTCTCTCTCTCTCTCTCTCCTTCAGTCCCCCACTTAGCCTTTGTGTTATGCAGGGAATACTTGGGTAGTAATATTTTCCCTCATCGACTAAGGTTTGTACCTATATTCATCGCCGTGATATAATATTACATGATCTGCACCCCGCCATGGTCGGGACAGCAAGTTTTTTTTTTTTTTTTTATCTGCTAGAACTAAACCACTCCTAACAACTTGAATACCATGTTGTTTCAGCATAAAAATCGACGAGCTTAGGCTGTAAGGGAGTACTTGGAGTAATGGGTGTCCTTCAGAATAACGCATCATCAACTGGACTGAAACAACAAAGGAATCTTGGTCATATCTGAACAGCACACTAAAGTACGGGGCTGAAATGCGTCTGCTGAAAATGACACTTTATGAACTAGGCTGGAACTTAATATAGATTTTCGTCAGATGTGAAAAATGCGATTTAGTACCGTATTGAACATCGTTTGACGCCAAATGATATTCAAATGAGAGTGAATCATAAGAGACAACTAATACCTGTACCATTAACCCTCCCAAGGTCGGCATTACTTTAGTACTGAATTCCATTTAGCACCAGACGAACTTATTCAGCGGAGAGTGAGTCAAACGAGCCTGACGCTGTTAATAAATATGCAAGAGGGAGCGTAAGAGAGACGGAGAAGATCAGGAAGAGAAGAACAATACCCAAACCTGATCACTGAAGCATGTTGGCGTCAGCAGCCGTTCCGCAAAAGTTTATCCAAATCCCACAAGTTTCGTGGGAGTTTGAAGTGAGGTCCATAGTCTAGGTGGCACATGAGTCTTCGTAGCAACATCTCCTTTGCGATTTATTCCGTTAATTACACCTCGGTATCCTCTTGTGTGGTGTTGATGTAAGCTATGTCAGTATTAAAGCCATATACATAGCAAACAGGAATATGTCAAGGATAAGTGTCAAAATAAATCGCTATGAAAGAGGTGCTACGAAGCTTGTTATGCCTTCTATAATATGGCTCAGAGAGAGACAACTCGACAACACAGTGCCTCCGCCAACCCTTTCACTACGATGATAAATTATTCTCTTTACTCAAGTAACCGCCATATTATTTTATTCGTGTTAGGAATGAACTCTGAGTCTGAAGGGATTAATGAATGCTCTGTGTAACCAATCACTTTCAGACAAGTCCTCTAGACTGAAAAAAAAAAAAAAATGTCTGGAGAAAATTATGTTTTAAAAGGTGCATCCGTGGACTGAAGATGTTATGTAATGTAGTTCAGCAGATTAAATGAGGCACTGTTATTACCTCCACTCTTGTCTCCACTTTTCTCTCGTGTAATACCACCAACTATACTGTTTTTACTCTTACTTTGCCCAGATTTGCGTCCAATTTTAGCTTATTTCACACAGCTCTGTGACAGCAATAGACAATGCTGGCGCTCTACATACTTCCCAAAGCACTTCTCTGGGACTAGCATCATAATCATGTGTCAGTCTGCCCTCACAACTGAGCATTCAAGATGGAAAGATGAGAATTTTAGGCCAAGTTAGAATAAAAAGAGTATAGTATGGCGGTTATCTATCCTGAAATACACTGAACTACGGGAGCCTAGCCTCGTGCCATAGTACCACAACGAGGGGAAGCAGGCTGATCACCAGCTCTTTTAAATACACAAGAGAACGATAGCCTCGCCTTGTACACCTGAAAGGGGTAAAACAGAGTTGGATCCTACAGATCTTTAACAACATTTGTTTCCACGAGTGATTATCATTATTAGCACCACACGACTGCAGCTTGGAGTATTCACTGGTGGTGCTACAACAATAAATAAACTCATGTGCCTTTTTATCTTCGCATTTCAACATCCAGGTTTCCGTGACTTACTCTCAGATGAACAAAAATCCTGGTATTATCTTGCATAGAAAATTCGGGCTGTTCTCACCATGAGATGATTAATGGTATTAGTATTATCTTCCAGCCTCCTGTATTCACTCTCATTACAAAATCGTCTGCTGTTAATTGGAACTGTTCCAACCATGAGAAGGTTGCTTATATACCAGTATTCACATTTTAGCTACTAGGGCTCAATCTCTGGTGAATAAATTCGTCTTATGGTCGCTGGATTAAAATATTAACTTTGCCCAGACCACGAAATAATTAAGTTGCATCAGTGTCTTCGACATTGTACAACAAGAGAATTCCCTCCACCCTCGAAAAAAAAAACGTTAATATATTCATGCAAAAACTGTCTGCTCATTAAACTATTCAGGCCTCTGTTAATGTTTTTTAAAAATGCATATGACATTGACCTTTTGCAATGGTAGTCACACACTCACACACACACACACACACACACACACACACACACACACACACACACATATATATATACAGTACATATATATATATATATATATATATATATATATATATATATATATATATATATATATATATATATATATATATATATATTTAGCTGAACACGATGATTTCTCAGTGAGCTTGATGGTTTTTGTCATCTCAGCATGGTCTGAGTAAATAGTTGAGGTGCTTCTGTAAATACCGATAATTCCCTAATAGTACTTGCAGTTATTCTCATGGTAATGGCAGCCCAAAATACTGGAATTTTTAGTGCTAGCTTACTTAATGGTCAATATTCACACTTTTCTTTTATTGTGTTACTGATAGTGTAAGACACAGTGATCGGATAAGCTTTTTTGCTAAATGTGTAATAAGGGCCAAATATAAAGCACGGTCCAAAGTAAATGGCCTCCTAACACAGAATCTAGTCACTCTCAGCTTAGAAATAATAGCTAGGAAAGGAATATGGTAAGCAGAAGAGAAATGCTCACACCTAAAAATAATGACGTATGGAAATGCATCCTTTAATAAGTGTCACGTTGATTCTACAGTACATTCTCACACCTCACTGCTGTTTTAACCCCTCCCATCCGGTGCCGCATCACTGTATTTCTACATAACCATGGCCAGACGGTTTTATGCAGCTTAGCCAATCACTCGGCTAGTAAAGGGATAGTGAAGGCTATACGAGTATACGGGATCTTACCCCATCAGTTCAAGAAATCTACTCTAAGCTGAAAAAACTGACAAAGAAAAAAAAGAAGAAAAGAAAATACGTCATCGGAATTAACGGGAAGGAAGAGGACGGAGGATAAGGTGTGATTTATTTATACATTAATTTTCTTGCTTCATATGTGGTTATTGGATACTCCTTCTACTCTGACGTGGTCTAAAAATGCCGTCTCTCCATTTTGAATGCTGAGCTGGAACGATAGATTAACAATGGAACAGGATCATAATCATGTAATGATATGGAAAGGATGTAGAGCCGAAGTACTTTTTCTGACACTGAACCTTGTGAATTAAGCCAAATAAGATGAAAATCTGGGCCAAGTTAAGGTGAAAGGAGTATAGTCCATAAAGAGACCTATCTGTCTATTGTCTGACGCCAAATCCTGTGAGGAATGGCCTGTACAAAAGGACCTCCAGGCCTTTCTCTCCCTGTTCTACGACGACCTCTCTTCCCAAACCACAACACCACTTTCCCTGACGTACCCTCACACCTTATCTCTCCATCTCCAGCACGGTCTTCCTCTCCACCGAGCGTTAATGAACCACTTGCTGATATATCTTAACTCTCTCGCTCCTGTGACGAAATTTCAGCTGATTATAATAGTCTGACTTTAGCTCAAATAAATTACCAAAGATGTACCGACCATGAGAAGGTCAGTGGTGAAAGTACTAACACTCTTTCCCCTTCGACTCACTCAGTTGAATAAAGTGGTGTAGCGTTAAATGGAACATACCGGTAATACTAGCTTTCTCCCAGCCACAAACAAATTTTTTAATAACATGTGTGAGTGGGCTATGAAGTGTTTGAAGGGAAAAATGACCACTGTTTGAAGACAAAGTGTGGAAGAAATTGCCTTGGAGGAAATAAATGACATATATGGAGGCGGTACTGCCAGCATAACTAACTCCGAGAGAATAATGAGAAAACGGTGAAATATCGTGTTGTTGAATAAGTACAGTGTAGTGTAATGTGAGGCACCCGAACACCTGCAGGTAATATTCCTTAACGAGTTTTCATGTACACTTAGGAACCGGTGGCATACTGGTTAGCACATCCAGACCGCAACTGAAAGCAACCGACTTCGATTCTTTAGCCGGACAGATTGTTGGACAAAGTTTGTTTCCCCTTAGTCCCTGTTCATCCATCAGTACTATCTGGGACTTGGATGTAACACTGTCTATTGAGAGTAATACTTTATAAAGGAAGTCTGACAAAGCAAAAACTGATGATCTTTCTTTTTATATGTGCGACTCTGGGCACAGCAGTCCTTCTACGTACCATATACCTCCACATGTCTGCTTTAATAACCGTCGTGCAGTACATAAGTATAAACATAAGCCTTCTTATTCTTCTTATTCTTCTTCAGTGCCTGTCACATTATGATAATCATATTAACATGAAAACGATTTTCATACACAGCACAATACAAAACTAATGCGTATTATGAAAAAACAATTTGGTTAAGAGACGCTAAGGAAACTAGGAGTCCACCAGGGTACATCCCAGGGAGATGTAATTTCCATTTCCATAATCTCTTCACTGAGTGCCTAGATGTTTTCAGAAAAATTATATGAGGATGGCAAAGAGATTAACATAACTGGTGGGCAGCTGGCCTATCTTAAATTCTCTCAGGCTCCTCTGGCTCACTGTCAGCTTAATTAAATCGTCTGGCTCTAGCTCAAATAGAATACTACACTCTCTTTTTTATACAAGGAGGAAGGAACCAAAGGCTAGGTGCTCGAAAGATTGTTCTCTCAAAGAATAGATAAAAGCAAGATACTAGAGAGCCAAATTCAGAATCCGCTCATTTTCAGATGCCTGGACACACTGCGTTTAAAAGACTGGAGGTAATGGGCAATAGAAAATACAGACAAAAGAAGATAGTTCTAGAGCTGACTTGTTGCATACATGACGAACTGGGAATAACGGTTAACTCTTGCATTAGAGAAATGGACAGAAAATGGATGAAAATTGTTGCTAGACAGGTGCTACGTCCCCGCCGTAGTGAGGAAGGGATGCAAGCAAACAGTTCAGAGAAGCAGTGACCAATGAAGTAGCGATAAAAAAGAGATAAAGATGCAACAGTGAGGCAAAGAGACAGAGGTTGAATGGAGCCAGTAAGAAGAGGAGAGTTAATGAGACGAAAGGCCTTTGTCTTCATCTTGTTGAGAAGAACTGTATGTGGGGAGCCTCCCCACACAAAAGGGTTGTATTCTACGCAGGGACGAACAAAACTTCTGTATAAAGTCAGCAACTGTGCTGGAGTAAATAGGCACAGAGTTGGCTTAGCACACCTAATCTCTTGGAAGCAAATTTTACGACAGGTGAAATAATCTTTCCAAGATATATCCCGTGAGAATGACGATGCAGGACTGAGTTGGACATTGTTAAAAATTAGAAGATACTCCTGCGGTAGATTTTGACGAGTCAAAAAATGTAAGAAATTAGTTTTTGATGTATTAAAAGCAACAGGATTACTTCTACCCTGATCAGGAATATGAGCCAAGTCGGCCAGTAAATGTGCTTTAGCTACATCCCTTATTTGCTGAAGTATATAACTATTGAAAAGGACGCTGTGGGAAGCGGATGAAAAGGTGAAAGGTGGATTCATCAGCGGATGAGTGGATAAGGTTAGATGTGCAGCGCAGAAGGTCACTGATGAAAAGAAGGAAGATAGTTGGTGGTAGGATAGAACCCCGAGGGACACCACTAATGATACAGGAGAAGAACAGTGGCCGCCCACAACAGCAGCTACAGAACGACCAGAAAGGAAGCTAGAGATGAAGGAGCAAATAGAAGGATAAAAACCGTAAGAGGGCATTTTGGAAATTAAAGACTTATGCCAGACTCGACCGAAAGCCTTTGAGATAACCAGGAGTCTGAAAGGATTAATGGTGCCTATATAAACACGCAGAGTTCTGTGAATCACTGTCAGCTGAACAAAATCGTACGGCGCTAGCGGAAATAAAATACTCAATTTGGGATGAAAGTGTTAGACTGGAATGAAAGTGGTAGCCTGAGATGAAAATGGTAGGTAGGCATGTGTGTGGCAAGCAGGAAAGAGTGAAATTGGTAGGCAGGACGGATAGAAAGTGATAAATGGGAAAAATATGACAGTGGTTAGGAGGGGATAAAAGTGGTAGGTTGGGATGAAAGTGTTGCGCAGGTAGTAGGGATCAAATTAGTAGGCAGGTAATAAGATTCTCGGGTGATATCGGCTACTCCTGTTACCTTAATCACATTCCTCATTATTGCCACCATAACTACCACAGCAGCACTACTACCATAGCAACATTACTACACAACAACACTGCTACTACAGCTACCACATTTACCAGGGCCACCACAGTTACCACAACTACTACTATAGCCACCACAATTCATAGCGTCACCAGCACTACTATAGTCAGCATAACTAACAGGACTACAACAACTACCACAACTACAACAGCCACCACAACTACCACAACCACTACAATCTCCGAAACCACCACAACCATCACAGTCTGTACTACTCCCAGTACCACAACTTCCACAACCACCACAACCCCTACACCCACCACAACCACCACAATTACAACAAATACCACAACCTCCCAAGTAGAGCTCCTCTAACTACCACCTCCACCACCACAAGTACCATCACCACGACAGCTACCACCAGCATAACCACAACTACCACAATCCACATAACCACCCTCAATACAGCTGTCCAACCACCACACAAGAGCTACCACTACTACCACAATTACATCTACCACCACTAATATAATCACATCTTCAAGCACCACCACAACTACCATATTATCACCATCATAACGTCTACCACAGTTACTACCACAACCAGCACAACTACCAAAACTACTACGATTCCCACACATCTACCACATACGGTACTGAACATCTACCTATAAAACTAATTCTACAAGAACTACAACCACAACAACTACAGCAAATACTCCAACAACCACCACAATTCCCACAGCTACCACAATCTACAAAACCAGCCCGACATAATTATCCTGCTACCACAATTCCCACAACCACCATGACCACCACCACCACTGCCACCAAATTTATTATCCCTCTATAACAAGCACCAGCATCCCATCCACCGCACTGGCCACAACTACCACAACTACCACCACCACTACCACCAGATCAACCACACCTCTATGACTACCAGCACCAACCCATCCACCTCAGTCCTCATAACCACCATAACTACCACAATTACCACAACTACCATCACTATTACAGCCACAACTCCCAACTGCTGCCGTTACCGAGTCTGCAAAACAACCAGAAACTCAATCCTGAAGCAGAGTGAATTTAGGAGGGGAAGGAGAGGAGGAGGAGGAGGAGGAGGAGGAGGAGGAAGAGAAAGAATGAGAGGAGAGGATTATGGAGAAAAGAAAAAAGGAGTAACTTACCATGCTGCAGAATGATTGTCGGAGGGGGGAAAGACGAGGAGGAGGAGGAGGAGGGGGGGTTAGAGATGTAGCTGGAAGAGGAAATGGGAGGAAGAGGATATCGAGGAAGAGGAGGAAGGAGAGGGAAGAAGAGGAGGAGAAGGAGGAGTCGGTATAGGAGAAGAAGAAAAATGAAGATGAGATAAAGGTGAGGAGAAGGAGGAGAAAATAGAAAGGAAGATGAGAAGGGGAGAAGGAGGAGAAGGAAAATAATGAAAGATGAAGGGAAGGGGAGGAACAGGATGAGAAGGAAGAGGAAGGAAGTAAACGGAAGAGGAGGTAGAAGGGAAGGAAAAGAGGATAATAGCAACTGAGAAAAGATAGGCGTGAGCCATATACATCAGTGAGAGAAATGGAATAAGGAGAGGTAAAAGAAAACGACTAACAAAAAGTAAGATACGGGCAAAGGAGAAATATAGGAAGAGTGAGAAAGTGGCGAGAGAAAAGCAATGAAAATAAAGATCGGTGGAGGGAGAAAGGATGCAGGAAACTTAGAGAGAGAGAGAGAGGACAAAAGAATCAGGGATAAAGAAGGGTGAAAAAAACAAGACACAGTGGAAACAGGTGAATATGAGAAACAAAATGTAGAGGAGAGACAGGAGAGAGAGCTCAGGGACAGGACAAGTGAGAAAGAAAAGACAGACAAGAAAAAAGAACAAAAAACAAAAACTAAAATAGGAACAAGTGGTGCGTGGCAGAACAAACCTCGCCCGATAGCAGTTACTTTAGTGCTGTTAAATACTGACTAGGTAATGCCATTTAGTGTCAGTAAACAATTAAATCGCAACCAACTTCAGTTCCAAATTAAAGTCTACGGTAATGGCGCAACTAACTTCACATTCAAGAACTCGCCCTGTGGAACTCCCTGATCTAACGTTTCGCCTTTCAAACTTGAAGACATTACCTTTACAATTAGATGAGTTCTTTTTGGGACCAGTGCCCACATATTGTGAAGGTTTCATGTAACTTCATTCAGCCGTTTTTCCGTCATGTTACTAACAAAGAAACAAACAAAAAAATAAACAAACGACCAAAAACAATACCTCGCCGGACTCCATCCCGGGCGAGGATATAAGAGAACAAGAAAAACAATAGACAGAGGAAACAGGATCAGCCAGAGAGAGAGAGAGAGAGGGTCTGGAGGAAGTGGGGACGGAGGTGAGCCCCCTTGATCAATTAGCAGTGCACCTGAACTGATGCTAGATAAACACAGGCCACGGCACAGGGAAGAGGAAAATGGGGAGAAAGAAGAAACGAGGAGAAAGGGGGAATGGAAAGAAGGATATTTGGAAAGGACAGTGAGCTAAGAGGGCTAAGGGAAGGAAGGGATTGGTAGCAAGAGGGGGGGAATGGTGAGGAAGAGGGGGAGAGGGAAGGGATGGTGAGAAGGAAGGAATGGAGAGAGGAGATTGAGGAGAAAACAGGAAACTGGGATAAAGAAAAAAAAATGGAGAGAAGACGGAAATGGAACGAATAAGGGAATGGAAGAAAGAAGGAAATATGGTGAAATGCGGGAGTGGTGTGAAGTAAGAAATGAAGAGAAGGAGAGAACTGGGAGGAATGGGAACTGGAATGAAAGCTGAGAATAGAGAGAAAGAGAGGTGAGAAGGAGGAAATGAGAAGTGAAGGAATGGGAGAAGTAGGGAATGGGGAGAAAGGTGATAACTGGGAGAAGGACGTGTAGAGGGGAATTAAAGACTGGACAGAAGGGAGGGAAAGAATGAAGAGAATAATGGAGGAAAGGAGGGGAGAAGATGACAGAGGAGTGGGGAAAAGACTCGAAGATAAGGGATGATGGAGGGAAGAAGGTACAATGACAGAGAAAAGCAAAAGGCAAAAGTGATCCTTTCGTCGCTGCTTGTTATAGGTTAGGTTACAAAATAAAGAATATAGTTTATAAGCTAAAGACAAGCACAGCAATTGAAGAACGCTCCATAAAGCAACCAATACCTCCGAATCCGGCTGGAAAAATCGAGAAAGACTACCATGCTGCACAAACACACACAAAAAAGGACAGTTAGGGAAATATCGTAAGAAAGAATTAATGGAAATCATGTCATACACTGTCATAACCTGTAAAGGAAAATACATATGAAACCAGCATTTTGTATAGTGCATAATTCCCATTCAGTGGTTAAATCCTCCGTGCTATATAATGTAGGAAACGTTATCCCACAGAAACGTACGAGTGTTATTCAAGAGTGACTACGTTTAGGGTCTTTCCAATGTTAGCGATTTGATCCATACCTTTATAAATCACAAAAGACATACTTGGTTTTATGATACTGGGAAAAATTTGGCAACAGTAATATAAACATTACCCATTCCACCGATCTAGAGTGTATTAATCTTGATTGTGGAGAAATGGAAGGAAGGGAACAAGGACGTTAAGGAAGTAGGAGAGGAAGGTAGTGAAAAAACGGAGGAAAAAATGTCAGTAGAAAAGTAATGGGTCGAATGAAAAGAGGAAGAGGGAGAGAATTTAAAAACATTGATTACACTGGAAACGAGAGGAGAAAAAGTGGAAAATTGGCGAAGAAAGAGGAATGGGACAATACAAAAAGAATGACAGGAAGAGGATAAGAAAAAGTGGTGGTGGTGGTGATGGTGGTGGCTGAAAAAGGAGAAAACCAAACTGGAAGAATAATAAAAGAAAGAAAGGGGAAAAAGATGGTGCTGAGGAAAAGAAAATGAGAAGATGGAGGATGGAAAATGCTGATGAAAAAATAAACATCAAAAGAAATGAGAGAAAATAAGATACGAAAAAAAAAAGAAGAAAACAGGAGAGAGAGGACTGAGAGAGAGAGAGAAAAAAAAAGAGACTACGGGAGAAGAACGTCAGGGGAAAAACAGGAAGTAGTGATAAATTATGAGACGAGAGATTAGGCAACGAGAAAGAGAATGAAAAGAAGGAGAAGATGGAGGAAGAAGAGGAGGAGAAGAAAAAGGAGGAGGAACGGAAGATGATGGAGAGAGAGAGAGTCGGCTTAACAGGCCCCACTAAAAACAAAGCCAACACACACAAGAGGTTGAATATTGCAAGAGCCGGGGTCCCTAAACATGACCACGACAACTCTCATCCCGACGCTGACTGCTCTCCTCTGGTCTGAACCACCCACAACACCACCATCCACAAAAATTTCTCAGGGCACCCAGACAGCTGGGAGTATATTCTCATAAGATTTGGACTTTCAAATGCTTCATCCTCAAGGATTTAATTTGCATATCTTAATCCCGTAAATCCGGTGATATAGTTTTCTGGTTTGTTACTGTTACTTCCAGACGATTTTGTTAACTGTGGAAAAACCATTTGCCGTGAAGGAGTTAGGAAAAGTCTCCATTAGCTCTTTCTTAACCTGACATCTTTCCTCAGATTCAATAAAACCGTCTGAAGGAAACAAGTGTGAAATTGAAAGTGCTTCGACAAACTGAAATTATTATTCACTTTCATATTTTTCATCATAATTCATCTTTCTTCTCACTTTTTTCCATTACTATCTGTTTTATGCGAACATTCATCACATACGCAATACACAAGAGTATATAAACGTAACAGATACAGAATTTAAAAAATGGTAAGTGGGAAATGCTAGTGAGCCTCCTTGAAGGGGCTTGGCATTTTTTTCCCTGTAAAATTTTGCTACCTGGGCCTTGGGAACTATCTAGGAGTCGTGGGAAGCACGTGTATCATTGGTGGTCAAGTGGTTAGAGAAGTGTTTTGGTGTCTGAAAGGACTGGAGTTCGATATCAGACCTAAGCAAGTAAAAATGTAAGCGTTTAAATTTCTTTTAAACAGGCATTTATTTCCCACAATAACAACCAACACGTCATGCAAACAATCGCGGTAAAATCATCACTCTGTCCTTAATGAGACAGTCCTAACATGTATTCAGTATGGACGGTGAGCATTAGTGCCCAAGTGATGACATGGGAAGGTTTGTGGCACGTAGAACGACTGGTGGGCCCGAGAAAAAAAGCTGATACGTTTATCTTATGAGCTGAACACATTTCATATAAAAGCCATAGCAGTGGTGACAGTAGTATAGTAGTAGTAGTAGTAGTAGTAGTAATGATAATGTGTAAGGAATGTTGATCAATTGTTGAAATTTTATGGTGCTGTATTTTTGAGAAAAAATACAAGCCTGAAAAAAAACGCAGAGGTTGTGAGACGAAAGAGAGGAGAAAGAGTAAGAGGAAGAGAGAGGAAGGGGCGGGAAGGAAGTAGAGAGGGAAGAGGCGATAACTCAGGAACAGGAAGGAGGTGGAGAGAGAGAAGGAGAGAGAGAGAGAGAGAGAGAGAGAGAGAGAGAGTGAGTAAATGTACTGTATGTGTTAAACAGTGTAAACAAAAAAAAAAAAAGAGGAAAAAGGAAGAACCAGAAATAACAATAGGGCGAAAAGAAACGGAAATATACAAAATCCTTTAAAAAGAGGAAAAAATTCAACACGGTATATATATATATATATATATATATATATTTTATAATTCTTAGTATTTAGAGATATTATTATTAATGACTGGATACACCTTCCAAACTGGAGTGATTAAACACTAATTTTAGATTCCTTTATTCCTGTGGGCTTTCTTGAACTGAACCAATTCGTGTGGTAGCAGAGGTGAAAAAACTGAAAATGTATGTCATCGTACTGAATGAGTTTAAGCATCTGGCATGGATATAAGAAAGTCAAAAAAGAGAATGAGAAAATTAAAAGTAGCAGAGAGATATCCCAAGACTCCAGCTACTTCGAAAATTAAGAGTAAAGAGACAAATAAAATGCAACTAGATTTATAGCGCGCGCACACACACACACACACACACACACACACACACACACACACACACACACACACACACACACACACACACACACCATAATAAAACTTCGAAACAGCTGGAATCTGGGGAAAGAAAACGGGCCAAGCAAATAAAAGAAATATAAAAAGCGCAAAACACACACAGACACGCGAAGAAAAATGAGAACAGAAGAAGGAAGCAAAAGAATGGTCGCTTGGAAGGGAGAAAAACACACACGAACACGCACGCACATGCAACGCACGCAAAGAGAGAAGAATAAATACACACACGTAGGACCACAACACAAGCAAGGGCACATACACAAATACTCATAAACACACACATGCATACACAAACATATTTCTAACATATTAGATACACCTAAACTTAGTGGCAAACATTCACACACACTCAACTGACACTTACAGTTATACATGCATACATACTTACATATAAGCGTACATACTCACACACACACACACACACACACACACACACACACACACACACACACACACACACAAAGCCACCCTACACACGAAATGGAACCACTACATTCACTGAAAAAAAAAACACGCATCCACACATTGAAGAATAAAACACAGAAGAGAGGATGGGAAAAAACACCAATGACAGCTGAAGTTTGGAGTTTTAATTGCTTAAGTGACAGTTGCGGCTGATTGCACCGTGCTGAGTTGAGCAAGAGTGAGTGGGGTAGGTGTGGGGGAAGTGTGCGTCCAGTGTGAGCAGCTGAGTGTGTCTGAGTGAGATAGCTGGGTGTGTTTGAGAGCGAGAGGGAAGTGGGTAAAGGGGCAGATTTGTAGGAAGTGTGTGTGTGTGTGTGTGTGTGTGTGTGTGTGTGTTTGAGAGCGAGAGAGGAGAGGGTTATGCTGGAGATTTATAGGATATGTGTGTGTGTGTGTGTGTGTGTGTGTGTGTGTGTGTGTGTGTGTGTAAGAGAGAGAGAGAGAGAGAGAGAGAGGAGAGGGTTATGTGGCAGATTTGTAGGGAGTGAGTGTGTGTGTGTGTGTGTGTGTGTGTGTGTGTGTGTGTGCGAGTGAGAAGGGGGAAAGAATTCATATTTTTTAAAACAAAGAGAAGTAAACCACTGCTAAAAACCTGCATACAAGTCCATTCGAAAGCAAGTCAAGCAGGAGAGAGCCAATTTAAAGAATCGTTCTCTTATATACCTGGCAATATTACTTTTAATGCCTTCACAATGTTGATGTGTTTTGTACAGTTCTTGATTTGGTATATATATTTTTATGTTTCTTTTTGTGTTCCTTCCTTCTTACCAACGCTTATTGCCACTTCTTTCGTGCCTCTTCTTTGATGTAGTGATTGTTTTAGGTAGATGCGGCAAATGAAGATGGTTTAATAGATTGCTTATATGCAGAGACAGATAGATAGACAGATATGCAGAAGCAGATAAGGTAAATAGATAGATAAACAGACAGACAGAAAGGGAGACAGATGGAACAGACAAATAGATTTAACGCAGGGAAGATGTATGTTTAAGCTCAAAACTTCATCAGATATTTTACATCTTCAGCTGCTTACTTGGCTGGTTGATACTCCTAAGGCGCAAGAGGCTTCGTATTATTTCTCTGTACATAGGCGTTTCTCTTATATGATGTCACAAGAAGGAAAGTTAAGGATATGCCCTATGTGTGAGGCAGACGTTGTGGACTAGGAGGCAAAGTTTTATCCATACCTGAATATATTACTCCATCTCCATTCTGTTTACCTGCCTTTTTTTTTTCTTTAATATTCCCTCATTAAGTTTGTTCGTCTTCACTGACAATTTTCTTTCCTTCCTTACCATGTTCTTTCTTACTCTTTCTTCCACTTATTTTCCTTCCTTTCTTCTCCCTCGTCTTTCTTTGTTCCTCCCATCTTTCTCTTCTCTCATTCTGAAAAATATCCAGCCACGCCATCATTATTTTTTCTTCCTCCTCTCTCTTCCTCTCCGTCCCCACCTCCCCTTGTTCCCTCTCGCAAAATATTCCAACCTAATTATCTTCTTATTTTTTCCTCACTTCGTCCTTCCTTCCCTCCTACACCTTTGAATCGTCTTATCTGCCTTCGCTCTCCCCCTGTTCCTTCTTCATTTTCTCTTCTCCACCCTTTTCTCTGTACCCCTTCCTTCCTACCCTTTTCCTTCCCTTCTTCCTACCTTCCTTTATTTCTTCCTTCCTTCTCCTCTTCTTGTCACTTATTTTCCTTCCTTTCTTCTCCCTCTCCTTTCTTTGTCATTTCCTTCGTTCTCTCCATCTCTCACTGTGAAAAATATCCAGCCACGCCATCCTTATTTTTTCTTCCTCTTCTCTCTTCTTTTCCTTTTTTTCCACTTTCCCTCTCTCAAAATATTCCAACCTAATTATCTTTTCTTTTTCCTTCTATTTCTCATCCCTTTACCCACCTTCCTTCCTTCCTACACCTTTGAATTTTTTCCTCTGTCGTCTCATCCTTTCCCCCTCCTCCTCCATTCTTTTCCTTTCTTTCCCCTTCCTCTCATTCCTTCCTACTTCCATCTTCCCTCCCCATTCCTGCTTTCCTTTATTCCTGTCATCTTCCTCTTCCTTCCTCCTCCTGTCTCTCCTCTTTCTTCTTCTTATCCCCTTCTTTCCCTTCCTTAGATTCTTCCTTCCAGCCTTTCTTTCGTTCAGAACATTTAGATTACTCCTCCTTATATCCTTCTTTCCCTTCCCACCTCCTTTCCCTCCTCCTGTCCTTCCTCTTTCCTTCCCTTGCCCATTCTTTCCATCCGTAAGTCCCTCCTTCCTCCTCCTGTCCTTTCTCTTTCCTTTTCTTACCCAAACTTTTCCTCCGTACCTCCCTACCTTCCTTCCCTCCGCTTCTTCTCCTACCCATTCTTTCCTTTTCTACTGTACCTTCCTTCCTTCCTCCTCTCCTTCTTTCCTTTACTTACCCATTCTTTCCCTCCTTCCCTCCTTCTCTTACTCATTCTTTCCCTCCTTTCCTCCTTCTCCTCTTCTCTCTTTCTCTCCTTCCTCCGTCTTTCCTCCAAAACATTCCAGCCTCACCTCCGTTTTCCTCATAAATTGTTGTCCCTTTTTCCCCCCCTCTCTCTTGTCAGTTCAGAGACATTTCAATATCTTCAAATTTCGCCACAAAGAGACAATTTCGGCCTCTCTTCCTGGAGATCTCGTTTCCCGCAACCCATCTCGGCCCCCTGTCCATCTGGTGTTTGGATAGATGAAGGGATGGATGGATGGATGGATGGATGGATGGACAGATGGATAGGAAGTTAGTTAGACAGGTGAATGAATGGATGGATGGCCAGGTAGTTACATAGATGGAGAGATAAATAAAGAAATAAACAGATTGATAGATAGATAAATATAGATACAGATAGATATATAGATAGATAGATAACTAGATAGACGGATGAACAAAATATATATGTAACTTGAGTGGGGTATGGGAAAATATAAGCACAGTAGGGAACTACTGTAAGTAGGAAGATAAGTAGGCAGTGTAGGATGTAGGTAAGTAGGGTACCAAGTAAGTAGATAGGTATGTTAGCAGACAGAAATAGAAGCATGGAAAGGGAGAAAAGAGGCAGTTTTGGTTTGGGTGTGGTATGGGTAGAGGTGGCAGGATGGATTGGTAGGACAGTAGGTATGTAGGTAGACAGACATGATTATATACAGGTAATTAAGCAGGTAGGTAGATACAGATGATTGGTTAGGTAGGTAAGGAGGTAGGTAGATAGGTGCTGGAAGCAGGTAATTGTGTTGAAAGGATGAAAGATGTATGGACAGACCAAGGTAGGTATGTAGGTAGGCAGGAAAGAGGTAGGGAGGTTGTTAGATAGGTACATACTAGAAGAGGAAAGGAAGATGGACGGATATTGATATATGGACAAAGGTAGGTAGAAAGGTAAGTAAATGGACGTATATGGATGAACAAAGGTAGGTGGGTAGGCAAATAGGTAGGTAATTACAGTAGGTGTATAAAGAGATAGAAAGACAGACAGGCAGAGAGGAGACAGATAGATAGACAAATAGATAGACGGATAGGTAGAACCCGATTGACAGTGATGTTGACATACAAAAACAGAAAAAAATAAGAAAAAGACAAACATCGGCAGACAGTTGAAAAGGACAGAAGAGAGCGGAAAGTGACAGACGCAGACAAATTAGTAAAATCGACAGACAGATAAACAGACAGAATAAATAAACACAAAAATAATGGACAGGAAAAGAATGAGAGGAACTTATGGAGAAAAAACGCAGAGAAATTCAAAATGTGATATACAGGTAAACAGGTAGACAGAATAGGACAATCCAAGACAGCGGTAAACAAACATATTGCTGCACTGAACTGGGATACGTCAAGCCGGCGAGAGAGAGAGAGAGAGAGATACTCCTTCAGAGATATATACGCCTTTTATATATCACCCATGTTACTGCCAGCCGTCTTTATCTATCTTTAAAAAAAGAAAAAGAAAAAGAAAAAAATAGAAGGAATAAGAAGGGAAAGGTTAGGACATCACCAGTAATCTTTTCACTACAAGATCTCTTCCATCCCACCAAATATAATTGACTGATGGTAACAAAATAAAGGATTCATAGTTTTACGGGATTTATAGCAACACCTATCACTTTCCCTATCACTTTCAGCACAGTACTTCCTCTCTGATTAAATTCTTTCGGTCTACTTCAGATTTTTTATTTCATATTAATTGGCCATCTCGTACTGAAGGGGAATGATATAAGCTCCATTACTTCACTGAGTGCCGTGATGTGCCTTGGTAGTTTCTTCTTCCCACCACCAGGAGGATTTATTCAGCTCAGAGACATGTAACACTGAAGCTTTTACCTCCCTCATTCCGATTATAAAATTTTTCTTTTATTCTTGCAAACAAACACATGATATTAGGCAACTTAAACCTTCCAGTTCCATGATAATTTCAAGACTTTTTTTTTTTCTTTTCACACCCTTTTTTCTTTCATCTTACGACGGACCTCTAGTAGTGATGGGGATAAAGAAGGCTGAACAGGATGGTCAGAGTAGAGCTCTCCATTAGAATCTCACTTGGCGGTATTTTACGAGTTGTAGGAATAACCCAGTCTGCTGGTGTGGCCCTGGGTGTGAAAGTGGAAGTAGGAAATAAAGAAAAATGCAGGACGGACATTTATAAAGCCGATTCAGCTGCTGGTGGAACACATGAGAAATAGACCATTGGAGTGGAAAAGTATTATATACGGACGACCCTGTATATCAAGCTCCTCCATCTCGAAAAGTATGGCGATTGAAAGACTAAATTAAGAATAAACTGATATACGCCACTGGACTGAAGAGGTTAAAATACCTCTTAGTAATGAAGGGGTTAATGAAGACTATTATTTAACCTCTCCAGCTCGTAAAGTCTATCCTGTGCTGAGTAATAGACCGTATAGTAGCAAGATTTCAGTGAAAAGTACATGGTTTAGTGATCAACAGGACATAAAGAATATTGGAAACATTAGAATGGGAGTGGATAGATAGACCCTGAATTTAAATATGGGTGACGGAATGATACAGAAGACAGAATGAATAAATAAGGAGAAATTGATAGATAGACTGATGGATAAATAGAAAGATAGATAGGTAGATAGATATGGAGAGAGAGAAGCTGGTTGGTGGGTAAAGAGACAAGACAGACAGACAAGTAGGTCGGTAGAGAGACAAGCTGTAACAAACAGAAACATCGACAGATCAAAAGGCAGACACAAGTACTGACCAACAGATTGTCATACACTGTCTGACACACACAGACAAAAGTGTGTGTGTGTGTGCATATATACTGTATATATATATATATATATATATATATATATATCTACACACACACACACACACACACACACACACATATTTATATATATATATATATATATATATATATATATATATATATATATATATATATATATCGTTTCGTTTCGTTTTTAAAGGCTCCAACATGCTTGCATGTGTCGGCCTTGGTCACCTAATGGCGGCTCTCCACGCTGCACGATCCACTGCAGCCTCCCTGTTCAGTCCCTTAACCCTAAGGTCACACTTAATGACCTCCTCCCATGTCTTTCTCGGTCTACCCCTCATAACCCCACCCCCAATATTAACACGTCTCACCTTCCTCACCCAATTATCATCCCCCATCCTCTCCACATGTCCAAACCACCTCAATCTACCTCTCCTCATCACAACACCAATACACTCCAGTCCCATCCTACCTCTCAACTCTTCCATTGTAAACCCAGCCCCTCCAGGCCTTGGACGCAGGGACGCACTGCACATCCACCTAATCATTGTCATTTCTGTACGTCTGAGCCGACGAATATCTTCCTCCTTCACTGCCCAGGTCTCACTGCCATACAGCATTACACTCCTAACACATGCTGCATACAAAGACCCCTTAGCACGTAGGGAGAGCCATCTCATTGTCATGAGAGGCAAGAGCTCCCTGAACTTCTTCCAACCACTTCTCACCCTAGCCACAGAGCTAGCTCCAGCCCCACCTCCAGCACACAACATGTCTCCCAAATAACAAAACTCTTCCACACACTCAAGAGATTCACCAGCAAGTTCAATCCTTTTACGTCTGACAATCTCCACCTGCTCACCCCGGCACGCCGTACACATAAAATCAGCATTATCTCGCAGTCTACCTCTGATACCACTACATCTCTTATGCACCCATTTATCACACACACCGCACAAGATGGAATTACTTCCCACGCCCTTGTGGCAAACTGCACATGGCCACTCTCCCTCGTCTTTGACAGTACCGCCACCAACCCTAAATATCATCACTTTTGTTTTATCTGCATTTACCCTTAAACCCTTTTGCCCCATACCATCTCTCCACTTCCTAAACCTTTCCTCTGCCTCCCTTTCATTCTCTGCAATCAACACCAAATCATCAGCATACAACAACTCCCACGGGAGTCCGTTTCTAAAGTCACGTGAAAGGGCTTCAAGTACCATGATAAACAACTTGGGACTCAAGACTGACCCCTGATGCACACCAACATTCACGGAAAACTCATCACTCAAATCTCCATTCACTCTCACCTGGGTGTGAGCACCCACATACATGGCCATAACCACCCTAACCAGCCACTCCTCCAAGCCAAGCTTTCTCATTGCCCACTTCACCACCTCTCTAGGGACTCTGTCAAAGGCCTTTTCCAAATCAACATATATATATATATATATATATATATATATACATACAGTATATATATATATATATATATATATATATATATATATATATATATATATATATATGTGTGTGTGTGTGTGTGTGTGTGTGTGTGTGTGTGTGTGTATGTATATACATTATACATAAACTAAGATAAATTCGTCAAATGGCAACATTAATTTATACAGGTAACCTGTAAGGTACTGTGGTGGACCGGTTGAGATGCAGATAAACAGAGAGGAAGATCGATGGAACGGTAAACAGACGAATGCAAAACTGATTAACACTCAGTAAGAAAGCGATGACAGCTGGAGAAAAGATCTAATTAAATGAGAGAGAGAGAGAGAGAGAGAGAGAGAGAGAGAGAAAGATGAAGATGACGAAGACGAAGAAGCACCCACCCAAGGAAAAACAAGCGTCCATATTTCCTTTCCGCTCGGCCTGGCGCGCGATACACCCCTCGTTTTCTATAAGACGCAATATATCATGGCGAACTAAAAAGAAAACTCGGAATATTCACCTGAGAAGGAATGGTTGGGTTGGGGGCATCAATAACACTCCCGTTTGTCTCTGTCGCTATCCTCCTCCCCTCCCTCTCCCCTTTCCTCTCCCCCATCCCCCTCTCCTTCCCCACCCCCTCCCCCTCTTCTATCTGTCTCCCTACGTCTGTTTTATTGCTGGTAAAATTTCAAAACACTGCTAAATGGACAACTGCAGTTCGATAACAAGTTTATTTTTTTGCTGATTTTTCTTGTTTATTATTATTATTATTATTAGTAGTAGTAGTAGTAGTAGTATTGGTAGTAGTTGTAGTAGTAGTAGTAGTAGTAGTAGCGTAGTAGTAGTTGTAGTAGCAGTTTTTCAAGTTTTTCCATTTTTGTTTTACTCTAGCTACTGGCAATGAAGATGAACCGCTTCGTTAGTGAAATCGTTATATCATGGCGGCTTCGCTGAGGGTTATACAAACGTCCCTCAACTTCCCTATCTCCCCAAAAGAATGCCGGTGGACTGCTGGAGAAGGGCAACTTAAGCTTGACAGAAGCCTAGTGGGTTCACGTTTCAGATGAGCCTGGGGCCAGAGCAACAAGCAGTTCTGGCAATTGTATTAATAATTCAATAAATCCTTCAGCCCATGGATGTCATCATTTTACTTTACAATCCCTACCATTAGACGCTTAGTATTCAGCACAGGAGAGAATTTTAACATTGGAGAGGTCAGATATAGCCTTCATTAACCCCTTCACTATAAGAGACGTCGTGTAAGCTGAATAAAATCGTCCGGTGGAGACCTGATTGAGAAAGGAAATACGTCATCTGAGTAGAGGACTTAAGTTACAGAAACATCATCTGTAGTTAAAGGGTCTGGAATGAAGCATGTTGTGCAATGTTCTTTCCATGTATAATTAGTACTATTATGGAACTATTACGGTATGTTAATCCTAGGACAAGCCCTTCACCGCCGTAGTAGTAGTAGTAGTAATAGTAGTAGTAGTAGTAGTAGTAGTTGTAGTTGATGTTGTTGTTGTTGCAGGCTCATATGAAAGTGAAAAGGCTGCACTGCAAAAATCCAGCTCCTTCAATCGGGTTCTTCAAGAGATGTTATACTGAGTTATGCTGAAGGACTCTGTCTTGTGAGATGGATGTTCGTGAGACGGGTAAATTGTTGTGGTGGGAGAAGCGGCATAGCAGTGAGGGCAGACTGGACTGTTGCTAAGCATTTTTTGTGTTAGCATTGTGTGTGTGTGTGTGTGTGTGTGTGTGTGTGTGTGTGTGTGTGAGAGAGAGAGAGAGAGAGAGAGAGAGAGAGAGAGAGAGAGAGAGAGATGCCATGTGAACTGTGTGGGCTTAAATGTGAAATAGAAATAGTTTCAATGGTACCCACACGTAAGAAAGACAAATTATACATAAAATGATACCACTACACACACACACACACACACACACACACACACACACACACACACACACACACACACACATACACACATACGAGTAAAATGCAAAAACACATGACCAGTTGCCCTTTTTAGTTCGTCGCACTAACAGTAAACAACAGGGAATTAAAAGTAAACATTCATTGCTCCTGTTGAAAAAATGTAAGCAAACGGTATAGCGAAAAACATATTGTGAGCATACATGACACTGCCTAATGGTCGTTATATCAGTAATTGCTGCTGAGGTTTTTTTTAGTTTTAACTGTCCATCTGTTATATTTTTCACTTCAAACCTGGTCATAGTAATCATGTTCCATTTATTTTGCTGAGACTAATAAAAGATTTTGTTTAACTTAAGAAGGGTCTCTGATAGCGAAGGAATATTGTTGCTGTTGCTGTTGTTGTGGCGCCAGGATCATCTGAAACGTAAACCCGGTGGACTGCAGGCCTAAGTTGTCCTTCTCCTATAGTGCACCATCCTACTTTACGGGGATGTGGAAATACGTGATAAAAGTTTGCATAACCAGGCATTTGAGCAACGAGGTTATATCAATGCCACCACAAGAAGGCGCCCCTCTTCAGCACCAAAGGGATCATTGAAGGTAATAGCTAACCCTTCCAGTTCGAAAAATCTCTCCTAAAGTTGCATAAAATTATCTGATGGCAGCAAGAGAAAAATGGGAAATACGTCGTAGGATAGGTGTTTGCCTCTACACACACACACACACACACACACACACACACACACACACACACACACACACACACACACACACACACACACACACACACACACACACACACACACACACACACACACACACACACACACACACACACACACACACACACACACACACACACACACACACACACACACACACACACACACACACACACACACACACACACACACACACACACACACACACACACACACACACACACACACACACACACACACACACACACACACACACACACACACACACACACACACACACACACACACACACACACACACACACACACACACACACACACACACACACACACACACACACACACACACACACACACACACACACACACACACACACACACACACACACACACACACACACACACACACACACACACACACACACACACACACACACACACACACACACACACACACACACACACACACACACACACACACACACACACACACACACACACACACACACACACACACACACACACACACACACACACACACACACACACACACACACACACACACACACACACACACACACACACACACACACACACACACACACACACACACACACACACACACACACACACACACACACACACACACACACACACACACACACACACACACACACACACACACACACACACACACACACACACACACACACACACACACACACACACACACACACACACACACACACACACACACACACACACACACACACACACACACACACACACACACACACACACACACACACACACACACACACACACACACACACACACACACACACACACACACACACACACACACACATACATTTACAGTAGACCATACGTTCATCGTCTTCAAACGAGCTGCGTGAACTAACGTATTCTTTATCAGTGTCATTAATTGTTTATATTACTTGCTCTTTCCAACATTCATTTATTCAGAGTGATTAATAATTCACACAACGTCTCTCCAGTCAATATATATCCATCAGATGAAGTTATATTTTTTCATTCACACAGTTCACTTTCCCAGTTAACTTATATATGCATTTTTCATACACAATTTTAATCTATCTATATGTGCATTTTTTTCATTCATCATTTTTATCTAACCTCCCATCCTGTCGACATATAACCCAATTTGTTCATCTACATATCTAGTCTTTTTAAATGTTTACTACATCCTTACATATTGATTTTATCCACTTTTCCACCAAACTCATTTAGATTAATCTATTACATCCACAGAGTTATCCTTTCCAAACTTCTATCTTATCCACAAATCCATCCTATTCATATATTCATTCTATGCACACGTCCATTCTAGCCACACATTAATCCTATGCACATGTTACATTTTCCACACCTTAACGCCATCCAAAAATTCATCCGATCCACACCTCCACTCTATCCACACATTAATTCTACCCACATATTCATCCTATCCACACGTCCATCCTATCTGCACATTCATCTTACCCAATCACACATTCTCTGTAGCAAAACTAATATATACATGATAAGATATTGCAGAAACGAAGACAAGGAATTGAGAAAATAATGACAAAAGATGAAACCTGTATACAGTATTCAGTTATGAAAGTAAATAAAAAAGTACAATATTTGCATGCTCATTACCTTGGATAATGGTGAAGGAGACAGATGATTATTATAATATCTCAACTGATTATCTTGATTCCCTACTGATTCTCATTAGAATCTGGCAAACGAAATCAGTGCAACATTACCACTAACTATTGTAAACATTATCATTTGCCACTGTTAACATTTTCTCAGAATTTCCAGCAGTACATACAATATGCATTTCTATAGCGCTAAAACCTACAAAGGCGGGCAGTTCTTTTCAGGCCTCCCCTTAATTTGCAATCTGGCCAAACTGTGCTACCATTAGGCTACATTATCCTTAATAAATTAGATTAAATTAAGCTATAAAGTTATTAAAGTTGCGAGATAAACGTGCAGTAAAGGAGAGCTACAACACGACCATAAAGTTCCACGCCAAAATTATATCCTGTACTTACCTCCAGAAGTCAGCAGAGAGGCGAGAAAGGAAAGGAGAGGGGAAACTTGGTCAATTCTTTCTCGGCCATTTGACTTAGGTTGACTTTGGCTCGGCTGGTAGGGTGCTCTGCTGTGGTTGTGAGGGTCAAAAATTCGACTCCGGGGCCTGGATCAACACCGGAACTTACCACCAACTCCCCATCGTAACACATATTTTGATTTGCAGGAATAAGGGGAGATATGAGAAGTTTCTGCACTCTTCTTTTCTTGTCCTTCCTGAGAAAACTAATCGCAGTTAAGAAAGGGACGTAATCGTAGGTGTGTTTGTGACCGGCTACAAGTCTTTTTCAGATCTTGGTTGCCCTTTGCCTCTTCACAGAAATCTCTTTTATTTATTTGCGTCACTGCAGTATGTTCCCTTGAACATTAGGGACGGCCGGTGCTTTGTAAGTTGGTGACACGAAATAATAATAATAATAATAATAATAATAATAATAATAATAAAAATCATTGTCATAAATTAAAGATAATAATAATAATAATAATAATAATAATAATAATAATAATAATAATACTCTTTTTTTTTCAAATAACACTTCAATTATTTGACTGACTCCAGAGGCCTTGTTAGACATCCTTCGTCGGTAACCAAAGCACGCAGACGAAATAAGCACTAGAAACAGATGAAGAGTTAGACTAATGTTCATCGATCTCACCTGGGTAATTTATACAATATCAAGGTCTTGCCAAGTCTCAGTTTTCTCCTACAACACGATCTCCCATCGTCTGTTTATGTACAAGTCACCTGTTGTACCTAAGACTTTCAGGGACAAGAGGGAAACACTCTGAGTTCGCCAGTCTTATTTGTCCGAGAAAAATCACTGAAAATACCGACTTATATTTTTCAAGGACAACACCGACTCGTCTTACCACCGCGGCAAAACATCGTTCTAGAGATGCCGTCCTTTGCTTATTCGGATATCTGCGTACATATAATTTCAAATCTGACAGAGGATTTTGTTTTATCAATAAAATACTTGGCTTAAGCTGGAATGAAACAATAATTTCTTCATTATTTATGAAAACTTTCATCGAAAGCGTTGAAACATTTTGTTGCAGGAAGTTTCTCTAAACTAAATATAAACGTCTGGTTTAGAAAAAAAAATAAATTTGTTTTTTGTCAGCTAAGAGTTTGATCTATAATGTTCATCTATGTCGTTAACAATGTAGGAAATATTACAAAGGGTAATATGTGTGACTAAAATATTTCTTAAGAATCAGTTGATAGCGGTAATCATGGAGCTCCGAAAAGTTAAATAGGTTTATTTACTAACAAGATCCGCCATCTGTTGGTTGTTGTTGTTGTTACTGCTCAGCCTCGGTCATGCCTGGCCCGGCAAACCCGTCGACCTTCTCTGTTATAACTTTTTCCAGGTATTATGGCTTATCGAATCCTTCCGTCCACCAATAAATTATTATTAACTCTAATGTTGAAAAGGGGATAGATGTGGATCACTGGATGTTAATATGTTGTTTTCTGGTCCATAATCTCTAGCTATTCATTTCTCTGCCAGGAGCTCCGTTTCTATCTAGTTCTTCAGCGACCCACTTTTCTATCGTTTCATCTAACTATTTATGAAGATAAAAATAATTACAATAGAAAAACTTAGGGTAAATGCCTGCTTCTACCGTCTCATTCAGTCCCTAGAGAATGACTTGCAAAAGCACCTGAAGTAGCCTGAGCTTTATGGGGATACCTGATATGGAGAGAGAGAAACAGATATATAAACTCTAGTACGTTTAATCTTACAAGCCAAAGATCCGTAACCCATCTCAGATCAGTTGTTGGCCACCTGCAGTCAGATTGGAAGATTGATTTTCACTATACCGTTTGATAACTAAGGCACAACGAAATTTAAGCAACCACTTCAATTTGAGTCTTAGTCCCGTTCCCTCAGGTGAAAAACAAACCGACTATGGAGGACTGTTTATATAACCATCCACATCTACACCATTTTCACACTGGGAGTTATTAATAATCTCTCAGTGGATGGAGGGAGCCGAAAAGCCGTAATACCTAGAGAAAGTTATAATAGAGACGTTGGGAGGATGATATTAAAAACTGTGGCCTTAAGTTATTCTGAATTTTCGTGATATTAGGCTTGTCTCCCCCCACCACCACCACTTGTGGATCGAGATGCGGGTAAAGATATGAGAGAGAGAGAGAGAGAGAGAGAGAGAGAGAGAGGGAGGTATGATGGAGACCACAGGAAACCCAATCTATTGTTTCCCTTTAAAGTCAAGGATTCAATTAAGGAAGTTTTAGAGAGAATGAGAGACAAAGGAGGTCAATGGGAGAGAGAGAGAGAGAGAGAGAGAGAGAGAGAGAGAGAGAGAGAGAGAGAGAGAGAGAGAGAGAGAAAGAGAGAGAGAGAGATACTGAATATTATTTATATTGAACAGTTGTGTAAAATTAGTAGCTAAACAGCCGATGTAGGTTTAGGAGAGAGAGAGAGAGAGAGAGAGAGAGAGAGAGAGAGAGAGAGAGAGAGAGAGACTTTGTGTCATTAGCAAGCTGGGGATAGGTGTGGTATACTGTAGAGTATGGGGCGATGGATATTTATCATTATACTGTACTGACAACTACTCTGCAGGAGCGATATTTACAGACACACACACACACACACACACACACACACACACACACACACACACACACACACACACACAGAGCTGGCCTGTCATGAAGGTATACGTTTCGGCCAGGGTGCATGTAGCATCACAAAACAATGTTTTTTACTTCTTAAAGTATCGGTACCCCTCTCCTCTACGCTCTCCCCCTCCACTCCACCACTGTTTTTATTAACCGTGGAGCAAGACAACGCGAAGATGAAGACAGAAATCGATACGAAAAAGGATATTAGCTCACGATTCTAAAGATTCCACACGCAAGTTAAAGTTAACAGGTTCCAATATTTTTTTTTCTTTCTTAGCCTGGCGGACTGAGCTCTAGAGGCAGCTGAAGTACTCTGGAATAGCATTAAGCTTCTAGAACCACGAATCCTTACTTTGACTCTCGTACTCTCATCTCTTGGCTGCCTAGGGATTCAAAGCCACTGGAACCTCAGGGCGATTCCTTCATCAGCCGAAAAATATTGCTTAGAAGGAATGGTTAAATTCTCTTTTTAGCATTAAAACTGAAAAAAAGAAAACATTACTAGGTTATTAGAGTTCCTTTATTATTTTTCTATATGAGAAAAATCGTGGTTTAAATTAGTTCTCTGCTGCCTTTTTCCTCATGAAAAAATAGCTCTAAAACTCTGGCGAAAGTCTTCGGAAAAACGAAGGACCGGTCTCATAATCGGAGTGCCCTGAGCGAACCTGTTTCACTGAATTTTCGAGCTATGGCTCGCCTAAGTGAGCAATTTTCACAGGAAAATCACAGATATTCAATACACGACAGATGCACAATAGGTCATAGTTTCTACGATAAGCAAATCACAGCATTCATTTAGTATCAGGAGTAATTTTGCTTTGTCTTATTTTAAAATTAAATCTTCACCATAATTTAGCATACTCTCACTGAAGTAATCTAAATTAGCATGAAATAACTCTACAAGCAAACTCAGCTTAGATAAGCATAAACTTACCCCATGGAAACTAATTTAGTACGAAATAATTCTCCATAATCAAACTCAAATTAATTAAATATAATCTTACTGAACCAAATCCACTTAATCTCAACGAAATGAAGCCCAGGTAAGTCATTCTTCCATGGACAAATCCAATCCACTTTCTGTTTAAGTAACGATTCTTACGCAACTTGCTCTTTATTACCTTGATATATTCAGGCATTATACAGTCTTGCGTAATATTGCGTAATAAGACCTAATCAAGCGCAACTTATCTGACTCTAATTTTGCTGAACATCAGGAGTAATTTTGCTTTGTCTTATTTTAAAATCAAATCTTCACCTTAACGCGTTGAGTGTAGGTGATGTACTTTTCTATATATTCTTGCTACATCCAGGCGATTTTATTCGACTTGACCCTTTAGACATGCATATATATATATATATATATATATATATATATATATATATATATATATATATATATATATATATATATATATATATATATCTATCTATTGCCAGACGCCTCAATCCCGTTTGGGGTGGCCACAAACAAATCGCCTCCAAGTCGCCCTGTCCCCCGCCATTTCACTGCCCTGCTCCCAACTCACACCCCCCTCTCTCATATACCTCTCCACCCCATCCCTCCATCTCATCCTCGGCCTCCCCCTCCCTCTTCCCTCCTCCACCTCACTCACATACACTCTCTTCGTCAGTCTTTCACCCTCCATCCTCTCCACATGGCCAAACCACCTCAGTGTGTTCCTCATAACGCTTCCTATCACATCCACATCCACACCACAACGCTCCTTTATATCCTCATTCGTCAGCCTGTCTCTCCACGTGACTCCACAGGCTCCCCTTAAATAACTAATTTCCACTGCTCTCACTCTTGACTTGTGTGTGTATATATATATATATATATATATATATATATATATATATATATATATATATATATATATATATATATATACACTGTATATAGAATTGAAGAAGGTGCCTCACCTAAATTACTTAACCTATCAAAACTTACCCTAACTTCTAATACCACATTATAACTTTGTGACAACAGATTTCAGTTCTCTTTCTAGGCTCCGTGAAGTTTGGTGTAGGCTGGAATATGAGATTACAACATACAGTATTACATTTTCAAGGCGTCTACAAGTTACATTAGGCTGGGTAAGGTACTGTACCAGTTGTTTATGATGGATGTGCTTGTAAATATAAGATGACACCATAGTCTTTTCCTCTTTATTTTTATTTTATCGTAGCGACTCTGAAGTGGACAAAGGGTTAGTGTGTGTGTGTGTGTGTGTGTGTGTGTGTGTGTGTGTGTGTGTGTGTGTGTGTGTGTGTGTGTGTGTGTGTGTGTGTGTGCGCGATTTTATGTTTGCGAGTAACTGTGCTGTGCGTATGTAAGTATGTATGTGTGTTCGGGGGGAGGGGGTTGAGGAGTGTTTAAGAATGAAGATACATAACTGAACAATGTTTTAATATATTTTCTGAAGATTATTTACAGGAAACAGTTATGATACTTATAGAAAATACGTAGATAAGTTACGTACGCAAATGAACATGATGTATAGATCCTGAAACATCTGTCAAAGAGAGCAGATAGGAGACCCAGCTTCCTCAGATACAGATCTATTTTAATCTGTAAAACTTGGGAGAAGGTAGATGGCTTAGAAAGTAGAGTTTGAAGGAGAGGAGAAAAATGATTGGTAGGAGGAAAAGGTGGAGGAAGGATTGTTAAAGAGAATGATGGAGAGAGGAATAAATAACAGGGGAAAAGAAAAGTGGGTTGAAGAGTTTGAGGGAGGAAGGGAAGACTGACGGAGAAAAGACTAGGATATTCGAGGCCGGAAGGCAAGGAGGGGAAACCCAAGGATGAGAAGGGTAGCAGGCTAGAAATAAGGAGTAGGGAGGGAAGAAGGGAGGGAATGGAGAAATAATAAAAGAGAAAAAGATTGAAAACAGGGTAGGATAAGGAGGACCTTTAGTGAAAATAATAAACAAAATATATATATAACAGACGAAATGCAAATCTGACGGAGGCAAAAAAAAA
Organism: Coenobita brevimanus; assembly: GCF_032717465.1. Lineage (NCBI taxonomy): Eukaryota > Metazoa > Arthropoda > Malacostraca > Decapoda > Coenobitidae > Coenobita > Coenobita brevimanus. The sequence goes on along the minus strand of NC_137049.1, from coordinate 26,537,139 downwards.
AAAGAAGAAGAAGAAATGGAAATAAAACAAGAAATAAGGAGGAGCAAAGAGAACAAAAACACACAAACATGACGAAAGAGGGAGATTTTAGGGAAAAGTGAGGGAGTGCGAGAGCTATGAAATATTGACACACACCATTAGAATATAATTGCAATACATATTGTACAAGGTTACACAAGAGAGAGAGAGAGAGAGAGAGAGAGAGAGAGAGAGAGAGAGAGAGAGAGAGAATCATCATACTGCAAAGCCTGACTACTGGAACGTCAAATATTAACTCATATACCAGAATTCCCAAACCATTTTAAATACCATCCCTGGAAAAAGAATGCACCCACAAAAAGAAGAAAAAAAAAACGCTCTCCTAATTCATTATTCAAAAAGAAGCCCGGGGGGGATGAGAGGGGGAGGAGGAGGGAGGGAAGGGAGAGAGGAAAGAATGGAAAGAGGGAAGAAGAGGTATAGGATGGCAGGAGGGAAAGGAGGTAGGGAGGTAGGTCGAGAAAGAGGAGAGTTGGGAGGGATAAATTAATGGAATGATGTTGGGAGAGATGGAAAGAAGAATGAGGGTGACAGGAAGAATGGAAAAGTACGAAGGAACAGAAAGGAAAGAAAGCTAAATAAGACTTGCTGATCCTTCAGAGGTTATTTTTTATAGGATGTATTTTAAATAAGACTCCTTTCTCATGAGTCTAAGGTCGGCAGGGCAACGCAGGACGACCTTCCCATTCAGCAGTCTATCCAGCACAATCCAAAAAGAGAAAATGGGAACCAACACCATGCAGTTTTGAAAAGTTAACATTTCGGGGAAAGATAACATTATGTACTTAATGATCGTTTCCTGCGGTTGTCTCCTCCATACTTTGTCTTGTAGAAACATTTTATTTTTAAGTGCGATATGATCACATTTTTGTTGCTGGGAAAAAAAAAGTATATATATATATATATATATATATATATATATATATATATATATATATATATATATATATATATACGGAAAGAGAGAGAGAGAGAGAGAGAGAGAGAGAGAGAGTATATACTTATTGTGAAGAATTATTCCTTTGCCATATTGCCATTCTCTTCGGAATTTTTTACTCGGATTTAATCCCATTATAGTCAGCGTTTAGTTATAGTAAATAAAACAATTTCCTCTCAATTTATGTACAGTATTATTTTTATCACCCTTTGCTGTACTTTCTCGAGCTTGCCTACTTTGTTTTGTGTGTGTGTGTGTGTGTGTGTGTGTGTGTGTGTGTGTGTGTGTGTGTGTGTGTGTGTGCGCGCGTGTGTGTGTGTATGTTTAATTTGTGGTACCTTGAATTCATTACCGATAATCTGAGAAGCTTTACTAAAGATTCTGATGATTTGGTCTTTACTTAGTGGATTACGTTATCTAGCTCAGGTGTTCCGTTGACATTAAGGTTACTGGCTGTCAATCATACATCTCTCACTAATCGCAGGTTCACCAAGTATGTCACCCTCTTCTAAATGAACTAGAGATGCAGCAGAAAGTATACTTTTGTTTGGTCCCACAAAGCCAAATACAAATAAAGTGCTACAAATCCTACCCTTTTACAATCTTTTTATCAGCTTCCTTTCAGTTATCTGTTGTGGCTTAGTGTTAATAATTTTCTGTTTCGGGTCTACCTAAAAATTATTTTACAGTTTCTCTCTCTCTCTCTCTCTCTCTCTCTCTCTCTCTCTGACCCGAGATCTTCCTGGTTCTCTAGACGATGATAAATATTTCTATCGTTTTGCTTCCTGGTGGCATTATGATTATATTGCACATTTTTCTTTTAAGACAACGCGACCCTGATGCACCAATTGGGAGGAGAATCGAAGAAGGAGAGAGGGGGAGAAAGGAAGGGAATGAGATGGGGAAGAGGAGGAGAAGAATGGGGAGAGAGTGGGAGGGATGGAGGAAGGGAAAGAAGAATAGAAAGATATAAGACAGACTGCGAGAGGAGAGGGGAGGGGTAATGCCGGAAAAAGGAGATAAATGGATAAGGGTAAGAAGGCAAGGTTGCAAAGAGGGAGAAACTTATGAGGAGAGATGAGACAGGTGCAAAAAACAGAGAGAGAGAGAGAGAGAGAGGAAGGGGGAGGGGGCAAGAAAAATATATGAACTGTAATCCTCCTTTTCCCTGCCACAATGAAATATTTAAAATTCCTTCCACTGGTCTGACGTGTGGTTCTGAATACTAGATGTAGCCTCCCTCTCTCCCTCCATCCTTTTCTAATCCCTCCATCCCTCCTTCTCACTGACTTTTCCTCCTTTCCTCTTTCCTTTCTCTTTGTCTATATAGTTTTTTCTCCCTATCTGCTAACGTCGATTTCTTCCACCTTCCTTCTTTCCTTCTGTCAGTTTCTCTTTCTTTCCGCCTTCCAGTCAGCTCTCCCTCCCTCCCTCTTTCCATTTTTTTTCCTTCTTTCCTTCCGTTCTTTCATCGTTCTATCTCCTTCCTTCTTTCCACACAGCACTTTCTGCTAACTTCTTTTCTCTTCCCTTCTTCCTCCCTCCTAATCCTTTAATACTCCTTCCTTTTCTCCCTCCCTCTGTCCTCCCTTCCCTCTCTCCTTCTTTCCCTGTCTACCTCTCTCCTTTCTTTTCCTTCCCCATTCCTTCCTTCTCTCCTATTCTCCTTCTTTCCTACTCTCCTTTTTCTCTCATTTTCTCTCCATTCTTCCCTCCTTCCCTCCCGTTCTCCGTTTCCTCCCCCTGTTTTACCTTTATTGATATATTTTCTCTTCCCTTCCCTTTCTTCCTTCCCTCCCTCTCTCTTCCTTTTCCTACCCCTGTCTTTCCTTTGTTTCCTCCCTCCTCTCCCACTCTCTTCCTCCTTTCGTCTCTCGATCTTCCTTTTCTTATCTCCACCATCTCTCCTTCTTGTCCTCCTCCCCTCATTCCTTCCTTCCTTCGCAGCTTTCTCCTTCCTATTCTTATCCCATCTCTCATTTCTTTAGTTCCCCCTCCCTTTTTCCTTACCGTTCTCCCTGCTTCCATTCTTTCTTCCTCCTTTCCCAGCCTCCCCTTTCCTTCATTCATCCTCTCTCTCACTTCAACCTCCTTGCTCTCCATCAACCCCTTTATCCTCTCTCTTCTCTCCTCTCCTCTCCTCTCTCCATCCTCCATCCTCTTCTGCCTCTCCTCCTCCTCTTGCCTCAGTGAGTGGAAGCATAGCCTCTTCATTAGACCCACCAGCAGCTACCCACAGTACCCCTCTCACTGATATATAGCCCATCCGTGTGCATGTGTGTGTGTATGTGAGAGAGAGAGAGAGAGAGAGAGAGAGAGAGAGAGAGAGAGAGAGAGAGAGAGAGAGAGAGAGAGAGAGAGAGAGAGAGGGAAAGAAACGACAAGTGGAAAGGAGGGAAAAGGAAAAAGAGAAAATGTTATAAGAAACAGGTTCAGCGGATGAGGAATGGAAGACAAAAGGAAGCAAAAGGATGGATGGTAAATCTGGGAGGAAAAAAGCAAAGGTAGAGGGGAGGGAAGTTAGGTGAAAATGTGGAGGAGGGAAGGGAGGGATAGGGAGAGGTGTAAATAATGGGTAGGTAGGATAAGAGTTGGAGACAAGGGGAGACATGTGTAGAGTAATAATTTTCAATTGTTTTTGTTACAGGGCACCCTAAAAAATTATCAAATATTTTAATGACACACATACCCCTATTTTTCACTAAAATAGTAATGCAGAAGGGCTTTATATATATAAATATATATATATGCTTAATTATATTTATATTAACACACAAACGTACCTCAATAGTGAGACAACTGAGCTGGACTGGATTTGCATATCCACTGATTACTCGTAGCCTACTAGGAGGAATTCTGGACAAGAGCATTCTCAGTAGTCCAATATGAGGTTGTTTATATTAAGGGAACGACAGTCATTCATTATAAGTCACCATAGATAAAGAGAAATGACAATTTACAACAGTTTAACTGCACAGATCTACTACATCTTTAGCAAATGTTTGCGACACACTGAGGATGCACCTGTGCACTCTAGGTTGCCGCGACACATAATTTGGGAATCACGGGTGTAGAGAGTGGAGGGCTGGGATGACAAATGAGGGAGTAAGCGGGGTGTGTTGGGAGTTGGGGAGAGAGGGGAGTGGGCAGGAGGAGGGAGAGGAATGGAGAGGAACAGGGAGACGTAGGGGAGGGACAGGAACAGAGAGTGGATGAGAAAGGAAGTGAGTTAAAGGAAGAATGATTAATAAGAGTAAAAATGGGCTGTGAGAATGAGAGGTGCAGAAAATGGGGAGGGAGGGAGAAAGAGGGAGAAGGGACACACGAAGTAGAAAGAAGAGAGGTAGGTTAAGGGAGGGAGTGGTCAAAAAAGAAGTATAACGAGATGAAATAGGAGCTGAAGGAAGGAAGGAGAGTGGGGGAGGGAGAGGAAGAGGTGAAAGGAGAAGGAAGAGATTGTGAAGAGGGAGGGAGTGAGGAAGAAAAAGGAGGGGGTAGGGAAAGAGGGTTAGAGGGATGAGGGGATGAGAAACGATACACATAGACAGAGGATGGAGGAAGGGGAAGTGGGGGCGAGCAGGGGTAGAGCAAGGAAGGGATAAAAGGGAGTGGGGAGAAAAAAGAGGGGAGAGGAGGAGGATGAAGGGGGGTGAGGGAGGATGCGCGAGTAGAAGGTGGGGGAGAAGTAGGGAGGCAGGTGGTATCTCACTCTGGACTGATACACTGAAGTGGTTTAAGGGGGGGGGGGATTGAGGAAATTGGATTGGAGAGAGGGGAGGGGGAAACAGTAGTGGGGAGGGGAGTGGTGGAGAGGAAAAGGAGAGAGTAAGTGAAAGAGGGGAGGGGAGGGGGTGAGACTAAGATAGGTAGGTAAGAAAGGGAAGAAGATGAAGAAGAAAAAGAAGAAAAAGAAGAAGAAGAAGAAAGAGAAGAAGAAGAAGAAGAAGAAGAAGAAAATGATGATGATGATGACAGTGATGATGATGATGATGATGATGTTGACGAAGGAGGAGGAGGAGGAGGTGGAAGAGGAGGAAGAGGAGAAGGAGGAGGAGGCATGAGCATGAGAGGCAAGGGAGAGAAAGGGAATAAGGAAGAGGAGGGGGGTAATGAGGGTGAGAGCGTAAGTGAGAGGGGGAGAATAATAAAGACAAGGAAAAGATAAATGAAAAGAGTGGAGGGGAAAGATGGAAGAGGGGTCATGTAAAAGAAGGGGAAAGTAACAGAAGGAGGAAAGAAAGGAAATCAGTAAGAGGGAGAGAGAAGTGAAGTGAGAGAGGGAGTACGGAAAAAGAGCTGAGAGGGGTATAGTAAGACAGGAAGGAGATGGAAGGAGGAGGAGGGGAAAAAAAAAAGAGAAAGATAGAGGGGAGTGGGAGTGGAAGGATAAGGGGGAAGGAAATGAACAGAGACAGGGTGACGGAAAGGAGAACGGGAGGGAAAGAGGCCGAGAGAGGGGAAAGAAGGGGGAGGGGGAAGGAAAGAGGAAGGGATGAGAGAGGGAGAGGTATGGTGCGATATGGTAAAATATTGTGGGATATTGGAGGGGTGGGACTGACTGGAAATGATGGGTGTTGTTGGGAGGGGTAGTTAAGATAGAAGGGGGTGATTTATGGGGAGGGGACAGGAATGAGGGGGGAGGAGGAATGGGAGGAAAGTGGGAAAAATAAAAAGTGAAAAATGAAAGGGATACGTGCATGAGGAGGGAGAGGATTTGAAAGTAGGAGGGAAAAGGGGGAAGAAAAGGGAGGGAGAGGGGTAAAGAAAATGGAGGGAAAAGGAGGGAGGGAAAGAGGAAAAAAAAACAGAGGGAAAGGAGAGGGAGGGAAAAGGAAACGGCGCGAAGGGGGGAGGGGGGGAGGGAAAGGCATAATTAGCCTTTCCACGGTCTCTGCAACTTAATACTCAACGACTTTTTGCAGCATCATAATAGCCTCGGAGACAGTATTGGTACCAGGAACCCTATCCTGGTTGCGTCTTCTCTAGTATTTCATTCCAGCTAAAGCAAGATCATTGTATCCAGCTAAGATCGAATTTCAGGAGCCTGAACGTGTTGAGAAAGACGAGAATATAAGGATCTGTGAGAAACCATAGTCGGATATAAATGTTTGAAATGTTACACCATCATTCCGTGACAAATGACGGGAGAAGGATAGTACAGATTTTGAGGTCGTCTTCCCCCCACTTCCATCCATCTCTCTCTCTCTCTCTCTCTCTCTCTCTCTCACTCCTTCCATCCCAACACCCTTGTTTGGGGAGAAGCAGTAGAAGGGGCTAACACCAAATAAGGACCTGTTATCAAACTGTTGTTGTTGTGGCTCCAAGCTCAAATAAAACGTGAACCCTGTGGAGTGAAGGTTGAAATGTATCTTTTCATGCAGTCTGCCATCCTCCTTTTAGGGGGGCGGGAGGGAGTTGAGAGACGTTTGTATAATCGTACAGTGGAGCAGCCCGGTTATCTTAGTGCCACCACGTGAAGGCGTCCCTTTCTAGTACCCTTATCAAATGCTAAGGTGCTAGTTCGAAGCTTTGCGTGACTGCAATAAGAACAGCTCGCAATAACACTGTTACGGGGTTTGTCAGAGAAGGGTTCGAACCATAACTGCTGCACTTTAACCTGGCCCAGACTTTCATGCTATTGGAGCTTCTTCCATGCAGTTCGTTGGTAGAAAAAGACAATGACATGACTCTACATTCTATGCATAACACTTCTTTGTGGATAGCACCATACAGTATTCTATTATGAACCTATTAATGCAGTTTAGCACTCATGATGTAAATATGGCAATTGAAGGCCAAGTAGAGTAAAAACCGTATGCCAGCAACAAGATTGAGGTTGGTGTGTATCCCTGGCTATGACTATTCCTCCAGTCGACGGTAGGGAGAGATAAAGAAAGTTAGAGGAATTATATACCCTACGGCGCAGGATGAGGACATCATTTAGTAGTGGCCTCCGCACTAAATGGCAGTGGGGTCGATTCTTTCGTCTGCTGCTGTGAGGCGGGAAGGCGCGAGGTGGTCAAAAATGTAAACAAACTAGTCGCCGTATCCACCATGCCGCCCTCATACTTCAAGCATGCGTGCTATGTATGTGGGGAAAAAAAAGAAAAAAAGAAAAAAGAGCGCCAGCCAGAACTGAAGCTTCATTTGTTCCCCAGAGACGCTAGCAGGTGCGTATTTATGACTGAAATTGCATTTTTGAAATGGACAAGTAACTAACTTATCATATTTTATTGTTTATACTGTTTTTGTACGCAGGAGAACCGCAAAGGATCAGATTCACTAATTTTTGAGGTAAAGGGCATGATACATGTCCAGGTATTTATAATTTCATGAATAGTTGCAAGCTCTTCAATATTTGTACTATGTGTATGCATCAAGTGCATTAAATCTTCTGGTATATGCCCAGTGTTCAAGCGTGTACTGTACGTACGTGTACTGCAATATTGTTTTCTGCAGGAAAGCTGTCGCTGCTGGTCACATACTACGACTGATGCAGCATGTGCTGTAAGAAAGTTCTTAGCAAATGCTATTATGTGTCAGAGCATGTAGGCTTATTGAAAGAAACTTTTTTCGTTGTGCAGTGTATTAGAATATTTCTTGGTAGCAGGTGTTTTGCACGTGCCTTGTTATTTTTCACAACATGAATCACTGCGAAGGTTTCTGTCTTGTGTTATGTCCTGGTGTGAGTTCTGTGCTAAAGCATGTGCTGCATCAAAGTTTTTGGCATCTTTTCCGATGTGTGTTTCATTGTGTATTGGAAAGTTAAATGCATTAATTATTATACTTTAAGACTTTCGCAAAAACTTGTATTTATGCATGTGTTTGTTCAATTCTCCACATATATATGGCCTTGCGATGCGATAACTATATTGCAAGTTAACTGTTTGCCAATAGTTTACCTTTAGTGCATGACACAATGAGTATCATAACTCAGTCATGCAACTATATTCAGTCTGGGTTTGGAAACTGTGTTATGAATGCAGTTGTAATTAAGGAGTGTGTGTGTGTGTGTGTGTGTGTGTGTGTGTGTGAGTGTATTATAATTTATTAGGAAACTGATGTGTTATTTATTGCAAATGAAATGTTATACCTTTGAACATTTGTCATTTCCCCTTGCATTCAATACGCTTATAATTCTTTACATGACTAAGAATCAATATAGTAAATCTTAAGTTTTCTTAGAAGGTAGAGTGTGCCTTCATTACCTACCACCATACTGTTGGTCCCAACACCTGAGGAAACACAGTCATTAAAGGTTACAAAGGATTAATGAAGTATTGGCAAACAGTAAAGGATGGGATAAGGAAATTGGTAGTAAGATATGTTTACGTTTATCCTCAAACCCTGACAACCTTCTTTCATTTCCCAATGGCCATTTTCTTTATCCAGGTGTCCCACTCACGAGATGGCAGCACTGTGGTTTCCTCCAAAATTTACTTACAGTTGGGCCTTCTTCATACCTCTAGCTTCCTTGGGGAAGAAGGTGCAGAGAATCTATGGCTCACGTCTGTACCACCTTAGTTACATTTTATAATTTTTTCATGACGGCCAGTAATATTTTAGCAGGTAATTGTTAGGTCATATGGAGATGTGTTACATAATGTAGAAACTACAGTGTAGTATGTAAACTTATATCCCTTGGTTTTTATTAATATGTTACTGTCATACTTTTTTCATGCGTACTTAATTAATAATATGATTTCCTTTGTTTCAGACAGTATTCTGAGCTGGTGTACTTTTTTAAGTACCACCTTTATCCAGCCTGAAGTTTGCTCCTTTACTCAAAAGTAAGTTGATCGTTTCACTCAGTTCTTTACATCTTTTCATTATTTGGATTATCCACCTCATTTACTAACAGATTTAGCCCGGGGTTGATCTGTTGAATGTGAGTGTAAAGCCACTCTAAATTTTTGTCTGTAGTAGAATTATGTTTGTTGAAGGATAGCTCAGGCTTGGCTCCATAGATTTGCCGTGATTTTTAACTGGATGGACAATATTTACTCATGTTATAGGACTGTATGTGGTCGTGTGTGATGTATCGTGAAGGTGGGAGAAGGGGAATTATGTACTGTCTTCGCATCAGTCTCGATTTTTTTTTTTTTTCTTTTAAGTGGAGGATGCCCGTTTTGAAAGTTCTTTACTGGGAACATGCAACACTTTTTTACGCGACGTTGATCTTCAGGTACGAGTATTAATAAAAAATTGAACACATGTGTTTATAAATACGTACCCGGGTGAGGAGGAAAGACGGGGAGGGGGGCTCAGGAGTAAGAGAGGACGGGGCAGGTAGGGAGGGCGCCCAAGGGTAAGAGGGAGGGAAGTAGCGGGAATAGGTAGAAAAGAAAATGGAAAAAGGAACGGGACATAAAGGAGAGGTAACGGCAAGCATTACCTAGATTATGGTTCATGAGACTTGACTGCTTAAAATTATATCAATAACGCCAGAAACTGCATATTCGTCCTCGTAGAGTGAGCATTGACTGTCGTTAGGTGACTGTACAGCAGGAAGAGTTTAAATGCGATTATTAGGCCAATCAGACTCTTGGATGAAGTTTGTTTGCTCCTCTGTCCCATTTACTCATCAGCACCATTGAGGATTAGGAGGTATTGTAGACAGCTGTTTCGAGTCGCATTCTGCAGTATGATAGGGGACTTAGAAAAAAATAACATTTATCGGTAGGGAGGAGCTAGGGAGAGGGTGAGGGAGAGGGGGTGAGACGTGAAAGAATGGGAAAGGGAAGGGGGAGGGGGGATTGGGGATGGAGGACAGCAATGGGGGAAGGGAAGAAGAGAAGGTATGAGGGAGACGGGAGGAAAGTAGAGAGAGGGAGGAGGGGAGAATGAAGTCACTGGGAACAGAGACTATAAAAGATAACAGTAATGGATCTTCTATGGTTGGACAATAGGTCTTGCTTTCCTTTGTATGTGGGTAGGATGGGTAGGGGGGAAGGGAACCAGTAGGGAACGATGGATTGTAAGAGAGATAATGGTTCTTCCATTGCAAGACAGTAGGGCTCAGTTTCCTTTCCATCATGTAGGTAGGGTACATCTCATTTCCTTGCTGTTTACATATGTCTTCCTTCCTGTTTACTTCCTTCTCACGTCCTATTTGCTTCTCCCTTAGTGAAGACAGTGGGAGAAAGGGACTATAAGAGGGAAGGAGTGAAACCACTTTGGAGAGAGAGAGAGAGAGAGAGAGAGAGAGAGAGAGAGAGAGAGATGGGGAGGCTGGGCTATAAGAAAAATAATAAATAATCTTTTTTTAAGTATACAGTGCTGTATTTCTCTTGTCTTACTAAGGTTGAAGGAAGCTATGTTGCGTAACCGTGAATATTATATAAAATCCAGACATACGATTTTGAGCCTTCGTGAGAGTTACAAAATCGATTCTTTGAACGGTACAAATTGCAGTAACTGAGGGGAAAGGTGTAGCAATCATGGGGAAGAGGGGAGGTGAGGGGCAGGGGAAGAGGGAGAGAAAGGGGAAATTGGAGGGAAAGAGGGATGAAGCCAGTGTGGGAAACAGAGATTTAGGAACGATAAAAATGAGACTTCTGATGAAGGTTCATAGGGCTGCTTTTCCCTTATATCACCCAGGTTCAGGGAGGCCGCCATGTTACGTCACCGCTGAGTCGCGTCGCCGTCGTCGTGGCAACGGGTGAGGGTGTTACGTCAGGGATGTTGCGGCGTGTAAACAAGTTATTCTGACCTCGCGTGAATGGAAATGAAAAATAAATACGCAATTATTCGGTGTCGTTCCGGATTTTTCCCCCTTCGATTCTCTTTATTCCTATTTATTCAGTTCCATTTGCTTCATTTCTTTGGATCATGCTTTTTTTTTTTTTTTTTAAATCTTCTTGAACACAGCGACTTTTTATAGATTTTTTTCACCTAACGGAACTGGGTCATTACCATAGCTCGGAAACTAAATCGTGACTGCAAAAAATTCGATGAGCCATAGTAATGAGGAAGGAATGAGTATCCATGGTTACTGGCCAAATCGACCCTCAAATATAGCAACATAACTATCACCTGATTTGAAAGAGGTTAGGGAGCTTAGGTACGCTAACATAAACGAGCAACAGTTCAACATAAGGAAGTTAAAACACCGTATTTTGTTTCTCGTTCTGATAGCAGACTTCTAGCAATTCTTCCTTGCTATTTATTTATCGCTATGGATGATGAGTAATGAAGAACAGTAAGGCAAAGTATGCAAAATAAATAGCTGAAAAAGAGGAGTTAGGAAGAACAGTAAAGTGCAGTATCCAAAATTTATCGCAAGGGAAGGGGTGCTAGGAAGAGTCTGAAGCCCTCTAAAATATAATCCCATAGAACCGTATTAAATCGCCTGAGATAGCGAATACGAAAGGAAACCCTCTCTTTATGTACATATCATTACATACCAGTATTGAAGCATTCACCATTCACGATTCCCTGGGCTTGAATGGTGAATGACTTTATTTGCGGCTCATTTATTTGGGCAGTCTTTTATTAGTTCTCCTTCGATCAGACTTTTTTTTTTCTCTCTCTCTGAACCCACCTCACCAAATCCTTACGTAGGAAAAGAGGTCGAGGATGATGATGATGATGGTGATGATAATTCCCGCCCAGTCAATTTTCAGTACGAGAAAGAATCACTTCCGTTTAACACAACACAGGGCACTAGAAATTTCAGTGACTGGTTTTAATACGCTCATGCATCAACTCCAGACTGCTATACCTCATTCTGATTTGTATAAAATAGTTCTGATAAAATATTTAAACAGACCATAAAACTTAGTGGTACAGTACAGTACCTGAAAGCTTTATACCATCGTGTGGTGTTAGCTAGAGTAGAATACAAGGGTTATCCCAACAAGTAGAGAGTTTATCTTACCGGCATTAACACTCCCCAGGCCCCTATGAATTACTCTCTTCGAAATAAAATCGTCTTGTGTTAGTTGGTAGACAGTATTAGAGCTGACACAAATATGAGAGGGTTAGGATGGTATGGACTTGTTAAAAAAAAAAAAAAAAGACGGAGGGGTAGAAGATTGGAGCATTGGAAGATAAATGAACAGAAGCTATATTATTATTCTCTATAAATATTGTCCCTCTCTATTCATGCTGTTGCCAAACTCTTCCATTAAGACATGTTATTCTGAAGCAAGATTCCAGCACTCATTCAAAATCTTGGTGTACGGTGAAGGGCTCTCTTGTTCCTGCTATCTTCAGACCGTTTTTAGAAGAGGGAACATCTCTCTGTGTTGCCCAGTTAGTGGGTCATGCCTTAGGATTATCACACACACGGAGGTTCAGTCCAGTGAAGCCCCATACCGTGATTCCCTTTGGCCCCCTGAGGATTTTCACACGCAAAGTCCTTCACTCTGGCAAAGCCCCATGTGGCCCCGCGTGTCTTAATAGTTCTTTTTTTTTTAATTCTGTATTTTATCTATTATTATTATTTTGGCGAGGTCTCTTATAGTCAGGGGATTAAAGCTAGTCTCCAGTAACTTCTTTCTTTGTTACTTTGCGTACATTTATTGATTTTGCTTATATTTTCTGTAGTTCTATTTCCACCTAAATAATTTGTTTACTGTTCATTTTACATTTATATTTACATCTTGAACTCGGTGATGTGTGTGTGTGTGTGTGTGTGTGTGTGTGTGTGTGTGTGTGTGTGTGTGTGTGTGTGTGTGTGTGTGTGTGTGTGTGTGTGTGTGTGTGGGTGGGTGGGTGGGTTGGTGTGTGTGTAGGTGTGGGTGTGAGTGTGAGTGTGTGGGTGTGTGTGTGTGTGTGTGTGTGTGTGTGTGTGTGGGTGGGTGGGTGGGTTGGTGTGGGTGTGGGTGTGAGTGTGTGGGTGTGTGGGTGGGTGTGTATGTGTGTGTGTGTGTGTGTGTGTGTGTGTGTGTGTGTGTGTGTGTGTGTGTGTGTGTGGGTGGGAGGGTGGCTGTGGGTGTGGGTGTGGGTGTGAGTGGGTGTGGGTGTGTGTGTGTGTGGATGTGTGTGGGTGTGTGGGTGGGAGGGTGGGTGTGGGTGTGGGTGTGGGTGTGGGTGGATGTGGGTGTGGATGTGTGGGTATGTATGTGTATGTGTATGTGTATGTGTATGTGTATGTGTATGTGTATGTGTGTGTGTGTGTGTGTGTGTGTGTGTGTGTGTGTGTGTGTGTGTGTGTGTGTGTGTGTGTGTGTGTTATGCTCCTTTGGTACCTTCATACACTTTTATTCAGCTTTGGCAGGTTCTCTCACAGTGAAAGGGTTAATGAAAGTTACAGCTAAGACTCTCCAGTTCGACAAATCTCCCTTAAGCTGAGTAAAACTGTATGAAGATAACATTAATATAAAAAACTGGGTTGAATTGTTTATACACTGATTCATTGCTTTTACATTGATTTAATTTGCTGTCACGTCCCTAAGTGGTTTATATTAAGTGGATTAACCTACACCCTATTTACTGGGTTCTGTCAAGTTAATTCTCTCCAAGTAATTAGATTTGCTTCCACATGGTTATTTTGCCTCTGACTCTTGCTTTCTTTACAGTTGGTCAGTTGAATACATCTATTTATCTATCTGTCCACCGATCTTTATCCATCTGTCTATATTTATTTTATTTATTTGACTAATTATCTTAACCCTATTTTACTTACCTACACAATGCTGATGCATTAATAACTTTTTTCTCCAAACTTTATTAGCACCAGTTTGCATCTTTGTTCCATGTTAGAAATGTATTTACTGTTTTTCGCCTTAGTTACTCTTGCTTTTAGTTTTTCACCTTGCTTATTGTTGCGTAATATGTTTTGCCTTGCTCACTGGTGTTTCCATCTTTATTTTACATTGTTTGCATAATTGTTTCCATTGTTATATTATTGCTTCTTATTACGTCTCATGTATTCCTTGCTTACACCTTGACACTTTGTTTATATCTCATTTACAGCTGTTAACACTTTTCGCACAAAAATTTTGTCCATTTTTTTTTTTACCTTTTTAGAAACATCATTATTACTTTATTAATATCATTACATCCCTCTTTCTTTTATGTCTGCCCCTTCAACACCTCTTGCTTAGATCCTTCTCTTTTGTTTACATAGCTCCCCTTCGTATTTACAACCCCTTCTATTTTTTTTTCCTTTTCTGTTTGCATTTCTCCCTTTTTAAATATTTCCTTTCCTGTTTGCAAATGTTTACTCATAGTTACACCCATCTCACTTATTTACCCCTTCCTCAGTTCCAGCTTCTCTCTCTCTCTCTCTCTCTCTCTCTCTCTCTCTCTCTCTACGTGTGTGTGTGTGTGTTCATTTACCCTCTGCTTCTTCACCGTTTCCTTCCAGTTATTGAAAGACAGATACTTAACCAACATTTTCATAAATTCTGTCTACAGAGTAGTGGCGTTGGATGGGCAGTTTTTTTGTGTCCATCTCTTGCATTTCTTTTTCATCTGCCTTTTCTGTGGAGATAGCTGGGGAGAGAAAGAGAGACGTGTATGAGACGTGAAAGTGAGTGAGGAAGAAAGGGATAGGGGAAGAGGGAAAGTGGAGAAGAAAGAGACAGATGAATGAGAGAGGAAGAAGAGTGAAAAGGAGAGGGAAAGGGGAAGAGGGATACTAGGGGAGAGAGAGAGTGAGATGAATGAGAGAGGAAGAGGAGTGAGGAAGGGAAGTAAAAAGGGAGAGAAAAACTGAGGGAGAGAGAAAAAGAAAGGAATGAAAGAGGAAGGGAAGTGAAGAGAGGGAAAGGGGCGGCTGGAACAAGAAGAGGGAAAATGAACAGTGAGAGAGAAGGGAAGAACTGACGGAGATTGGGATGAGAGGGAAAGGGAATTGAATGAGGGAGAGGGAGGGGTGTCCCTGAGTGGGAGGAGAGGGAGAAGTATGGTGAGGGGGAGGAAGAGGAAGGAGTGTGGAGAAGTGAATTATTTGAGGGAGGAAAGAGGGAGGAAGCAAGAAGAAGCTGACGGAAGCAGGGGAGTGAGTGGGCGAAAGGTGAAGGGAGAATGGGGAAGGCAGTTGAGTGAGGGAGGAAGTGAGGGAGAGACAAGGGAAAAGAGGGCGGGGCAGTGTGCTGAGAGATGGATTGAGGGAAAGGTGAAAGGGAGAGTAGTGCTATTGGAGTAGCAAGAAAAAACCAGTAAATGAATACCCACAGACACAAGTGTGCGGAAAATATTGCAACATGCGTTTGACTTAATAATATCGCGTAGTGGTCAATAGATTAGAGAAGGACGGGAAAGAGTACTTGTTTCTCTCTTTATCATTATGCCTTTCGATAAGAGGTCGTTAATATTATACTCAAGATATAGTTCAGTATCGATTTAGAGGGGTTAAATATAGTCTCCATTATGCACATTCAATACTAAGGTATTTTAGAAGTAGCATAAAACTTTCGTAATGGCAAGGAAAAAGGAAAAAATCAAGTCTTCGAAGGCAAAGGACTAACTGGCATAATGATAATGGGAAAATGAGGAAAACTGCAAGGTTGGGTTCTGCTTGCGTTTTCCTGCGTTTTACGTCATAGCACTTTCTCTGTCTCTCTCTCTCTGTCTGTCTCTCTCTCTCTCTCTCTCTCTGTCTCTGTCTGTCTGTCTGTCTGTCTGTCTGTCTCTCTCTCTCTCTCCAAGTTTCCAAGATAGACACGTTCTTATCCGCACCACTTTCCTTCCTATTATCGTCTTCCCTTTCCTGTACTCAGTAGTGTTCATTGCTAATTTACTGTGCTAGAATCCATGCTCCTATAACGTACATGAGGGGTAGAACTACATCGAAATCTTCCTTGTACTCTGATTGCTAACGTTTTATTATTATTATTATTATTATTATTATTATTATTATAACTATTATTATTATTATTATTATTATTATTATTATTATTATTATTATTATTGGGGATAGCAGTAGTAGTAGTAGTCGTAGTAGTAGTAGTAGCAGTAGTTTGAGGGAACAGAATGTATTAACAAATAAATCATCCGTTATAGTGGAAAGGCTGAACACGTTACAGATTGGGAATCTTAACTAGAGAGTAAGGCAGACTTGACAAGACTATTTCAGAGCTGACCAATTGTGAATATAGAAGAATAGAAATATCGATTTACTCTTGCGCTGAAGAGAGAGACATAGTATAGGTGTAGATTTGTATACTCGTTCATATAAAAATAAAAATACGTACATACATTATATATACTAATAGGTATACACAAGTACGAGTATATGGGTAGATGTGAAGAGAAATATAGATATAAACATACACAGATAAAGAGACGGATAGATACATAGACTGATGGACAGACAGATTCAGTTGCCTCTGCTTCCAGATTTGATTCTTTCATTAAAAGAATGATACTTTTTTGAAGAAAGGTCAAATCCTCCCGCTGTGCATAATAGCATTAATTGCTAAGCCAATTTTGCAGACAGGCCAGCATGCCCTAGTTTGCAGAACAACTGGTGATACTACCAGTGGTTATACAAAAACCTAACCAGCAGCGAGCACACACACACACACACACACACACACACACACACACACACACACACACACAAGAAGAGAAAATATATGTTATTCTTTACATTCCCTCACACTCATGATTTACACACACACACACACACACACACACACACACACACACACACACACACAGAGGCGAGCGAGCGCGTGCGACAAAGCTGAGCCATGTGTCTGGTGACAGGAAACTAGAAGTGAAGAGATTAGATATTTGACCTGCGAAACAGGATCTGGAGTGTGTGTGTGTGTGTGTGTGTGTGTGTGTGTGTGTGTGTGTGTGTGTGTGTGTGTGTGTGTGTGTGTGTGTTTGTGTTATAGGTGCCTTGTTCCTATTACATCGAAATCTCTCTCTTTATCTCTGTCTCTCTGTCTCTGTCTGTCTGTCTGTCTGTCTGTCTGGCTCTGTCTGTCTGTCTGTCTGTCTCTCTCTCTCTCTCTCTAATCTCCGGATACACATCGTTAGGTCGTATCTTCAGGATTTAACCTGAAGTTCGCTCGAGAAAGAAGGAAAACTCTCGATATTTTACGATATGATAATTCTTTTTCTTTCTTTGTATTTGGCTCTCATGTTTAAAAGTGGGAATTCTTGGGACTCCATTCCTTTAATCGTGATGAAACTGTTAATAAAAATAAGCACTAAAAACCTCTCCGAGCGCTAATGTTCACCAACGCAAAGAAAATTTATGATATGCTGTTGCAGTTCCGCTTCCTACGAGACATACAGTTTTACAGTCCCACATAGTTAGTTCTTAGGTCATACTCCGCCGTCTTACGCAGTCCCAGAGTGCCAATAACAGCCATTATCTTTGCATCCAGATCCGGATTCACTTGAAAATCTTATAGACTCTTCCTTGAACCACTGCCCTTTATCCAACAGATTTTATTGAAAGCCGATAACAAATTCTTGCGTATCTTGTAAACAGACAGACTAAAAGACAAACAGGCACGGGCAAATACATAACCTCCGTCCAATTTCGATGGCGGAAGTAATGACGAATTCCATTTTTCTTCATATATTGTTACGTAACTAGTATATGAAACAGTTATTAGTCTTACGGTTTATACCATCCTCTCCCTTGTTGTGTTGATAACGTCTCTCCTTAACCAACTTACCTTTCTCTCGTCTCTCTCTTCTACCTATCTTTCCCCCTCCCTTCATCTCACTCCCTTCCTCTCAACCCACTTCCCTCACACCTCCATCTCAACTCAGCCCCCACCCCACTTCCTAGTATTCATTTCATTTTCATTTATTCTCCATGCCTCCCTCACTTCTCAATGCATCTCACTTCCTCTCCCTTACTCACACTTATCCCCATCACATCCTCCCTGCTCCCGGTTACGCAGTTCATTTTCCAATTTTCTCCATTGCTGAAGTCCTGTCCCTTTTTCCTCATTACCCTTTTTCCCACTCAGTTCCCCCAGACCCCATTAACCCATTCCAGAAGCTCATCATTTCATCATTTTTCCATGTCATATTCTACTATTTCTCTTCTTTCAACCTCATGTTCATTCCCGATTTTTCCATCTTGTCCACCTCATTGTTCCTCATTACTTCCCAATTTCGCTGCAGTTTATTCAGCTTCCAAACTAACCATTAACAATTTTTCCCATACCTGTTTTTCCGACCACATCTCCATTATTTGCTTCCCATTGCAATAAACCATCCTATATATTCTCGTCCTCAAAACCCCGTCACACATTTCCAGTCACTTTCTCTCCGTTATTCCCCATTTATCATCCAATCCTCCCCTTTTACCAATTCCCCATTCCTTTACATCCTCTTCATTATTCTTCATTTTCTAACTAATTTTCCTCATTTTACAATCCCACTTTTCATTCCACCCTACTCATTATTCCGCATTTTCGTCCCATTTTCCTCAGTTCCCCATTACTCAGAGTCCAGTCCAGTATACTCATTAAACAGTTTTCGATCATATCCCGCTTCTACTCATTTTCTTTTTTCTTTTTTTAACTTCTCATTACCACATATCCTTTTCCATTCCATTTTATGTAGTGTCCATTTTCCCCGCCCCATTCCCTACTTATTTAATGTTCAATCCCATGCTCCCCATTATTTCCCATTTCCCGACCCATTTTCCGACCTCATCTCATTTCCTCCATTTTTTATCCCTTTCTCCATTATCATTTTTTTACCCACCAATTTCCAGTCCCATATCCCCACTCCATCCCATTTCCCCATTCTTCTCAGCTCTCCATTACCCAGCCCCTCATTTCATTTTACCCATTACCCAGTTTTCACATCCAGTTTTACCCACTTTATGTTACCCATTATCTCATCCCACCCTTCCCACTGTCATCATCCCCATTTTTCCGTTACTCACCATTCCCTACCATTTTTCTTCATACTCATCCCTGTCTCCTCAATCTTGTTCCCTATTATATCTCGTTTTCCCGTTCCATTCCTTCGTTCCCAACTCTATAATGCCCATTTTTCCACCCTATTTTTCCAGTTTCCCATTTTCCTTCATTCTCCTTTTTCACCACCCTCTTTCTCCAGCTTCCCTTTTGTCTATCACTTTATTTTTCCACCCTATTATTTTACGCAAGTTGCCTGTTTTTTTTCTTTCCCCTATCTCCTACCTTTTTCCCTGTCAAGCAGTTATATCTCTTTCCCCCAATTCTCACCATCTTCTCCCCATCTGTCGATTATCTTCCATCCCCCATTTTCCCACCCTTTTTAATTCATCTCCCCATTTCTCCCTTTCCCCATTTCCCACTCTAGTATCCCCACCTTCCAGTTTTCCCGTCCTATTTTCCCCAATTTCCCATTTTCTCACTTTCCCCATTTTCCGGTCTCATTTTCCACCCAATTTTCCCCAACTTCCCATTTTCCCGTCCCATTTTCCACCCAATTTTCCCAACTTCACATTTTCTCCCTTTCTCCATTTTCCGGTCCCATTTTCCACCATATTTTTCCAACTTCCCACTTTCAGCCCTATTTTCCCCAACATCCCATTTTCTCCCTTTCCTCTTTTTCGACCCCATTTTCCACCCTATTTTCCCCAACTTCCCATTTTTCCTGTCCGATTTTCCTCGCCCATTCCCCGTGGCTGGCATCCTAAGCATAATTAATTCCTGTGTCCCTGTAATTTTTGAGGGGTTGTGTACTTTCTAATTATATATTTTTTCAGACCTGGGCTTAATGGAAATCCGTCGCCCCAGTCCATTAATATTTTAGGGAAGAGTGAGGAAGAGAAATGACGATGATGATGTTGAGTATGATGATGGTGTTTAATTTTAGCGTAATGTATGGAGGATATGAGGATGAGGATGATGATGATTATGATGATGATGATGATGATGATGATGGTGATGATGATTTCTAATTTTAGTGTAATTTAAGGAAGATATGATAAGGATGGTGATGACGATGATAGTGATGATGGTTTATAATTTAAGTTTAATATAAGGGAACTATTACAAGGATGATGATGATGATGATGATGATGATGATGATGATACTATGAACTAATGAAGAACTAATGATCATGATTTTTAATTTTAGTGTAAAGTAAAAACTGATGATGATGATGATGGTGATGATGATGATGATGATAGTGGTGGTGGTAGCGATGATGATAATGGAGATTTGCTGAATTACTGGATGCAGTGGATACAAGAAATGGTGATCATGATCATAATGATGATGATTATTTGGAGGAGATGGCGGAAGAAGATGAGATAGAAGATGATGAAGATGAAAAAGAGGAAGTGGAGTAATAGAATGATAATACTGGAGGTTACTTTAATTTCTAAATGGAATGATGACAAGAAATGATGTTGATGAAGGCTTGCATAAAATTCGGGTGAAATGAGGAAAATAATTGATAATGATAGTGACGATAACGGTGATGATGATGATGATAATGAATAGGCTTCTGGTAAACTACCAATATGCTGGGAATCGAACCAGGGACTCTCAGGTGAGAGCCAGGCAGCATACCACTACACCACGACCAGGCAAAAGTTAACTAACGTTGTCACAATCTTGTAACCAACGTCCCTCCGCCCCCACTGTGGGCATCAAGAGGATGAGTTAACCCCCTGGCACTCGGGCAAGTAGATGCTTTTTAATCTATCCCAAGCACTTACGGCAAGTCAGAATGAAGAGGGAAACCTGTACACACCTGAGAGTCCCTGGTTCGATTCCCAGCATATTGGTAATTTACCAGATGATATTTCCTGTGTACAGTACAGGTTTCCCTCTTCATTCTGACTTGCCGTAAGTGCTTGGGATAGATTAAAAAGCATCTACTTGCCCGAGTGCCAGGGGGTTAACTCATCCTCTTGATGCCCACAGTGGGGGCGGAGGGACGTTGGTTACAAGATTGTGACAACGTCAGTTAACTTTTACCTGGTCGTGGTATAGTGGTATACTGCCTGGCTCTCACCTGAGAGTCCCTGGTTCGATTCCCAGCATATTGGTAATTTACCAGATGATTTTTCCTGTGTACAGTACAGGTTTCCCTCTTCATGAATAGGCTTGTCTTTTAGGTTGAAATAACTCTCTATATTATGCTGCTTCTTTTTCTCTTTTTTTCTATTTTCCAGTTCATGTAATTGAATTCTGAGAAGATAAATCGAAGTGGTGGGATATAACCTTTACAAAAACCTTTATCTTATCACAGTGAAGCTAAGCGGTCAGAAGGTGTCAAAAAAAAAAAAAAAAAAAAAAAAATATATATATATATATATATATATATATATATATAAAATCACAGGTCATTGTAGTGAAAGAAGATAATTTGAGTGATCTACGGTTTTCACTTAAAATTGCCTTCAATTTGATTATGAAGTGTTTTTAACTAAAGGAATGAAGAAAAAAGGATAAGAAACAAAGATATGCACTACTTTCGCTTTGTACACACACACACACACACACACACACACACATACAGACTTCCAGCATACATTCGCATGCAACTGCTACAACTGCAGCATCCAAACATTCCTTTGCATTTTACGCGTGTGCATACAACTGCAATAAGCACATGACACAAGCTATCGCAACACACACACACACACACACACACACACACACACACACACACACACATGGATGGACATGTTAA
This sequence comes from Coenobita brevimanus, assembly GCF_032717465.1. Classification (NCBI taxonomy): domain Eukaryota; kingdom Metazoa; phylum Arthropoda; class Malacostraca; order Decapoda; family Coenobitidae; genus Coenobita; species Coenobita brevimanus. The sequence goes on along the minus strand of NC_137049.1, from coordinate 26,515,591 downwards.
AAGGAGTATTATATGTGAATAATTGGGTTGTGTTGCCGATAGTTTCTTCTTGCTGCTAAACTTTCCTGGCAATATAAAGCCTGCATCAGTGGGAACTGCCTATGGCTGTATGTTTGTCTGTTCCTGTGATAATTAACCCATTCTACACGAGGTGTCTTCCGCTAAAGAATATTTGTGTCTGGAACTGTTAACCCTTTCTATCACGAGGTATTTTTACGTTTTATTTGTGCTGTTATTAGACGATTTATTCAGCTTGAGAGACTCCTAATTTGAAGGGCTAGATAGCTTTTTAGTTAGTTCCTACAGTAGATAGCAAGAATAGCAGGAATACAAGAACATTAAGTCGTCAGAGTGATGTGTTAACCAGTACAAGATATTTCCTCGTTAAGTGAACAAATTTTTATTCAGCCTGAGATAAGCTTTTGCAACTTCAATGGTTAAAAATAGCCTTCATTAAGCTTGTATTGCGAGAGAGCTTCCCTCCATGCATAGCAAGTTTTTAATAACAGATGCGCCGTCCGAATGAACTGGTTGATTCAATATGGTAAGAGATGTTGCTCCCTATAGGAATGGAAGCGTTTGACAATAGCAGAGAGTAAAATATCTGCACATACATACATAAAGAAAGAAAGAAAAAAAAAACTTACTACTGCTATTTATGTAAATGCTTTTTAACTCTCCACACACGAGGGTCTCTCCCATACTCCTTCCCCCCAAATAAAAAGTATGATACAAGCAAGAATGAAATGAGAAAACGTCATCATAGTGAAGAGAATAATGTGCCTGTTTTGTTTGACTCTGTTAACCTCTCAATACCTAGTTCCTACCGGGTACTACTTGATTTTACTCAAATTCTTTCTCTTTATTTTGTTTACTTGGGTGATATAATTGGTCCAACACCAGAGGATGTAGTCCTTTTTAGAGGAATAGTAGCAGTAAAAATGCTTTAAGACGATTTCAATTAACTATTCCTCTGCTACTTGCACAGTAAGACTAAAAAAATTAAAAACTATTTATAAACGATATCCCGGTAACTATTTTGCTCAGCAGAATAACCTCACCAGTCAAAGGGTTAGGAAGTAGAATACGATGCCTCTTTTATGAAGATTTATTATGTGATAAAGTTTTTCTCAAAGCCGGAAGTTTTTGGAATAAGGCTGTTCGATTTTTACCTTAATATTTTAGTGATTAGGTTAGCTTTATGGGAGGAAAAAGTTTGTCTTCTCTGTAAATCGTGAAGGGAAAGGTTGTCGCGTATCATGACTGGTTAATTCAATCTCACTTCCTCTTCCAGTCCGTGTTTTATTTTATTTTATTTTATTCTTTTTATGATTTCATTTCTTGTTTCGTTACTTTCATTTTATTTTCCTCGTCTTTCTTTTTCTTTCTTTTTTTTTTTTTTGTTCCTGAAAATAATTCTCATTGCCTCTTACATCTCTCCTTCTCTTCTTCCTTCTCCTCCTCCTTCTCCTCCTCCTCCTCCTCCTCTTCGTCCTCACCCTCTTCTTTTCTTCCTCCTCCTCTTCGTCTTCACCCTTATATTTGTTCTTCCTCCTTCTCTTCCTCTTCCACCTCCTCCTACTCTTCCTCTTCCACCTCCACCTCCTTTTCCTCCTTTTCCTCCTTTTCCTCGTCCTCCTCCTCCATCTCCTCCTTCTCCTCCTCCTCCTCCTCGTCCCCCTCAACCATTCGTCTCTCCTTCCACCCAATTAAGCTTCCTAATCACCAATCGCACCTCATTAGTCGGGGTGATTTTCTCAAAGGTTCGTCCACTAATAGCGTTCATTTAGCAACTCCCACTCTCCCGCCGCCTATAAGGTATTGGAATCTATTATTTCGCCGATTTAACTTTTCTTCTTATAAAAAGTAGTTTCGCTTGGGGAGAAGGGGAAGGGTAAAAAAAAAAAAAAAAAGGCAAAGAGAAAAAGTGAGGAGAGAGAGAGAGAGAGAGAGAGAGAGAGAGAGTCACCACTGTGCAGCAAAGAGACAATTAAATTTCCTCGAATTTCACTGTAAAACAAATGATGAATGTTACTGCAATCGTTCACCTATCTTCTCTCAGTTATTTGTCTTTTTCTTAATCATTTTATTCCAGCTATTTTATGGATATTTTGTTCAGATTAGGAAGGAGTTTTCGAAATGATGGAGCTAGCTGTTGCCTTCCTACGACATAGTCTCCTCCTCTTCTTCCTCCCCCCCTCCTTATTCATTCTCCCCCATCTCTTTTGTTTCTCTTCCTTTTTTCTCCTCCTCCTTCCTCTTAAGCTAAATAATCTCATTTGGAGGTACCATGACTGAAATAAACTAAGGTCATTGGATTAAGGACGTTTATTCCCTTATTTTCCAGCTGCTCTGCACCTCTTCATATCAGTTTTCGTCTCTTCATCTTCCCTCTCCATTCTTTGTTTTGTTTTCTTCTGATTTCTTTTTCTTCTCCTCTTTCTGTAGTTTCTATTTCCTCTTTCTTCTCCCCTCCTTTTTCCTATTTGGCTCCCACTTTTATTTTGCTTCCTACTTTTTTTGTGTCCTCTTCTCTTCCTATTCCTCCGACGCTCCTCCATTTCAGTCTTTATTTTGCTTCCTTGGTTTCCTTCCATTCTGTTTTCCTCCTGCATGGTCCGTTTTGTCTGCTTTCTCTCTCTTTCAAACTTCTCGCTTTACCCTTGTGCTCTCTTCTTTCCCTCACTCCCCTTTCATCTCCTCTTCTGTTACCTCTGAGTTTTTTCTTCCTTTTATCATATTTTTCTGTATCCCCTTCCTCCTCCTCCCCGGTAATGATTTCTCCCCCTCTTCTATTTATTCTCGTTTTCCCCTTCCTCTTTCATTTTTTTCCATCTTCTCTTCCCCTCATCTTTCTAATCTTCATCTCGCATCTTTTCTTTTGACCGTATTTTTTTTTCTTCTCTCACTTCTTTTATCTCCTTCCTACCTTTTCCCCATCTTTTTCGTCCTTCCTGTCATCTTTCTTCTCCACTCCCTATTCATGCTTCTTCACTCTTCTTACTCCTCCTCTTTCTTTTCCTCTGACAATGTGCGTTTAACCCCATCAGCCCAAAGGCGTGTACCTTCTTTCTAACAAGTATCAAATTATGCTCCTCAACATAGAAACCCCTATTTTTGGTGAAAAGATTAACGAAGGCTCCGTCTATCACCTGCAGTTCGAAAGGTCTTCCCAGAGCAAAACAACACGGCCTAGAGATGGCAAGAATAATACGAATGACGTCATTGCTGTGAGGGGGTTAACAAAGGGTGGAAAATAAAGGGTGAAGTGGAGGAAAGGGTGCCAAAGGGAATTTACATATACATGGAGTGTGTATTTAAGATTCCCAGCCCCCCTGACCCACTTTCAGTTTAATATTAACCATCTGATGTTAGCTGGAAAAGAATGCTAGAGTTCATTTTTTTTTCTATGGGAGGATAAATGGTGACGGTATTGATTCTTCCAGGTTCCTATAAATGATTCTCAGTTTTATGAAGATGTGTTATGTTACCTGAAAAAACAACAGAACTGTTCCTCCCTCTCGCCCCCCATCTTTATCCCAACGGCTCAACCTCATCCTTCATTCTCACTCCTCATTTTCATCCTCATCCTCTACCTTCGTTTCTCAGCATCAGCCCTCACTGTCACCACTCATCCCCACCCTCATCTTCATCCCTCATCCCCACCTGTCATCCTGACCCCCCGTCCTCACTCCTCCTACTCACTCTCATCCTCACCCTCATCCTTTAGCTCAGGGGACCGTATTCAGACCCATTTAAATAGAATGGACACCTCTAACCCAAATCTGTCACAGTTCTCTTTCATCTCCCTTCCCCTCTCTTTCTCTCTCTTCCTCTCCCTTCTCTTCTCTTCTCTTCTCTTTATTTCTCTTCTCCTCTCTTTGTTTCTCTTCTCTATTTTTCTTCTCCTCTCTCTTTTTTCCTTCTCTTTCCTTCTCTCTCTCTTCTTCCTTCCTCTCTGCTCCCGTATTCTCTCACTTCTCTAACACTCTCTCTTCATCGCCCTTCATCCCAACTCCATTCCTCTCATTCTCCCTTTTTATTTTCTCTCTCTTCTTCTCTTTGTTATTTCGTCGCATATGTTTCCTCTCTTGTTCTCTTTCTCTTGTTTCTCTTTCTTTTCTCCTTCGTTTTTTCTTTCTCCTTTCCTTCTCTCGTCTCTCTCTCTCACTTATTTTCTCTTTCTCTTATACCCCTTTCCTCTCTCTCTCTCTCTCTCTCTGTTCCTTCCTCTCCTCTTCTCTCTCCTCCTCCCTCTCCCTCCTCTTTCCCTCCCTCTCTCTCTCTTTCTGCTCTCCCTCCTGCACCCCTCATCATCTTCCAAATCACCGACCATCAATCGCAACCCGTTAACTTCTCTGTATTCATCAATTTAATGAAACTAATCTGTATTGCCAAAGTCTCAGAATTTCTAGACGAGTTTACCCAGCCTTTGTACCCAAATGCTTTTCCCTTTTCTACTTATACTTGATACTGACCCTGAACTGATTACTTATACTCTTGAAACTGATACCTGATAATACCCTGACTCATACGTGTACACTCAATTGTCAGTCCCCTTTCAACTGATGTCTTATACTGATACCTGATACTGAACCTGAAACTGATATTCATGTCCCTAATACCGTTATACTGATCCGTGATAGTGAAACTGAAACTTGTCCTTATATTCCTGATACTGATATCGGACACCGAGTCTGAAAATCTGTCTACTGATATCAATACCTTTGATTCTGCTACTGATACTTTATACTGTTACCCGATACTGACCCTGGTAATTGTACTGCTGATACTGGTACCCTTATACTGATATTTGATACTGATACTGACCCCATTCCACCTATCACCACAACTACCCTCTTTTTCTTCAACACCATCACAATTACTACCCCACCTACGACCACAACCACCCTCGCTCTTTCCACCACCACCACAATCACGTCTGGCACCACAGCTACCTACATATATCCACCAACACCACTGCTCCACCTACCGCCACAACTACCCTCACAACCTTCACCACCACCACCAAAACTTCACCCACCACTACAGCTATCTTCACAGGCTCGTGCTCCATCACTCTCTCTCTCCCCATCACGACCACTCCATCTTCCACCTCTTATATTACCACCACCATCTTACCCCTACCTCTCCCTGTTACCACGACCCCCGACACTCACTGCAACACCACCACCATCACCACCACTCTACATACCACCACAGCTACCCTCACAATCTTCATCACCATCGCCTGTGTTCTTACCCATCACAATTTTGACCATCACCACATTTAACGACATCACAAGTCTCATAATCTTCAACACACTCACTTCGTCATTTACTACCAGGACGACTCTCACTCCACCACCACACTCATATCCACCACCCCTACCACAAACAAAACTCCCAACACCAGCCTCACCATCATCACAACTCTACCTATCACTTCACTTACTATTTTCTCATTCCAACTCCTCCAGCTACCCTACCCCTACGACCGAAACTTTCTTTTTTCCATCATCACTATCCCATTCACCTCCACCAACGCCTTCACTTTCGTCACCACCTTCACCACACTCACCTTCCTTACCACAACTCACATTTTCTCCACTACAACCACCCTCACCAGAACTACCCTTTGTATCGTCACCATCAAAACCATCACCACGACCCATTCTCTATTTCCATCTCATCAGTATCGTTTTCTGCACAACAGTCATCATCCTTCCCCCACAGTCCCCACCACGACACCTGTTCTTTCCACCACAATCTCCCTCCACACCACAACTCTTACTTTCAGCTCCACAGGCACTGCAACCACTACTACCCCCACCAGCACCGTTACCGTCAGTATCATTACAACCACAGTAGCCATCTTAAGCACACTCTTCTGTCTTCACCACAACCACCTCCAAAGCCACCACCACCATATCCACCCTTACTTCATGTCCCACATTCGCCATCCACATTACAGCTCTTGCCCTCTCCACGACTATCACCACCACAACCACTTTTTTTTTTTTTTTTTTTTTGGGGGGGGGGGGTTCTTTATTTACCATTCAGTACAAACCCCAACGTTCTGGGGAACATTGTTGTTTAAGGCCAAGCAGGAAAAGGTGCGTTAGAGCAAAGGGTTACAGTGACACAAAAATAGGATAAAAGGTTTAGAAGTTTTATCATCACAAGCATAGTAATGAACAAAGAGATACTATGACACATACATAGTACGAAGTTGTTGCAGTAATTATCAATACAAGTTTAGGAAGGAGCAAAGGGATACATTGACACACACATACTTACATGCGTATGCAGATAGTGGCACATATGCACACTACATATACCTGTATATCAATACTGTACACATATGTACATATGTAGCCACAGGCATACTGTATGTACAGGATAGGTACGCATGTATAAATACATGGGTATGTTCACAGACGTGCATATATATATATATATATATATATATATATATATATATATATATATATATATATATATATATATATATATATATATATATATATATATATATATATATATATATATACAGGGAGACATATATATAAATACGCACTCTAAATACTGTGGATATATATACCATGTCACATAGTCAGTTAGGTAGATTGACAGAAACGATACGCAATATAAGGTCATCTCTTGATTCACTTCTTACTTTCTCCGCTATAGTTACCCTCCACATCACTCCTGTTACTCCAGCACTACAATCACCACCTCCATCACCACAGCACCCCATATTCTTTCCTTTTCATCCATCACAACCACTCTTACTCACTCCACCACAGCCACCTTCCAAATCACAGCTCTTACTCTCTCCACCACTACCACCAACCTCCACCCCTAATTAATCCCTCCTGCCGTACACCATCGGAAGAGATGTTTGCTCCTTCGAATCTCGTTTTCTTTCCCCCGAGGTTAAAGAAAACTAGTTCCCCTAAAAGCTTTTCGGAGGGGCTCCTGAGTTAAGTTAATGACGCGTCCCATTAAACTTCCAGATTCAATTGGGCAAGTTAGGAGGGCCGGAGTCAACTTCTGGTCATTTCGGCGTAATGATTTTCGGCCTTTCCAAACACCTCGGCCATGGGGTGGGGGATGGGGAGGAGTGTAAGGTTGGGAGAAATGATGTTGGGAGTGTGGGAGCAGAGGGAAAGGAGGGGGTGGGGATAAAGTTGTTATGACAAGAGAAGAAGGAATGTTGGGGACTGAGGTGAAAGAGAGAGAGTGGGGAGGTTCGGTGGGATGAGAGTGGCGTGTGTGTGGAAAGCGGTGGGAATGGGGGGGGGGGGCAAAAGAGGGTATGGTTGAAAGTGAGAGGCGATGAGGAAGAAGTAAGATTTAGCGAAGGATCTAGGCAGGGAAGAGGAAGACAGGCAAAGGAATGCGATGGGATAAAACCGGTAGGAGAGATTAGAAAGAAGGCAGGAAAGAGAGGTGATGAGGAAAAGAGTGAAGGTTACGGATGCAAAAAGGATACGAAATGAAGACGAAGGAAGTACCAGTGACCACTACTACTAGGAAAATGAAAAAAGAAATTGGGAAGACAAAGGAAAATGGGAAGAGTGAGATAGATCATTAAGTTGAAATCAGAAATGAGAGGTAATGAGTCAGGACGTGATAATAAGTAAAGGAGAATGTTAGTAGTGAAGAGGTAGAGAAAAGGGCGTGAAATAAGGAAGAGGAGAAGATTAATCAAGGCTTGGGAGGGATGGGGTAAAGGTTAAGAAATCGAGAGAGGATGGGGCGAAGGGGAGGGCAAGTGGGAAAAAGGAGGAGAAATTTGATATACTGATGAAAATGGAATAAACTGACTAAAAATAACAAGATAGATAAGAAAGTTGAAGGGAAATAGATTAGACAACAATTGGGGAAGATGAAATAGAAGAAAGTATAGATAAGAAAGGGGGTAAAAAGGAATCGTAGGAGAGAGGGGGAAGGAAGAGGAAGACGAAAAGATAACACAATGGACAGAAAGACGAGACGGAAGAAATAAAATGTAAAAGAAAACAAGAAAGGTTCAGGAGTGAAAAAGAAACGGATGCTAAAAGGGAGGTAAGACAAGATGCCACACTGGGTCCAAGAATAACTAAATTTCCTGCCATTAAAGAACAAAACAAGCAAGAAGCGAAAAGTTAGGGAGGTCCGGACTGCGAGACGGTGGTGTTGTTGTGACGTGGTTATCTGTTTGCCCAATTAGGCCCAAACTTTCTTTAATTGACTTTCCTCTTGTAAATTATGTTTAGGTAAAGGAAAGAAACCCGGGGCAAAATTTGTCCAGGTGTGTGTGTGTGTGTGTGTGTGTGTGTGTGTGTGTGTGTGTGTGTGTGTGTGTGTGTGTTTGTGTGTGCGTGTGCGCGCGCGCGCTCTCCTTTATTTTGTTGTCTTTAATCTTCGCTCCTGTGTATGAATTCATGTATTTTGTGCTTTTATTTTCCCCCTTCTCTCCTTCTCTCTCGGTGTTATAAGTGTGCCCACATAACACTGTCTTGCTCTACCTTTAGGCTACTCCTTCAGATCTGCCGTTACCTCTCAGCAAAATAATATTCACAATGACAACAAAAGCATCAATTAAAAAGACTGAGCGCGCGCGTGCTCACATTACGTTATAAACAGTAAAGAAAATTTGTGCAATATTTTTCATTTTGGCAAAGTCCGCCGTCTTTGCTGTGGTAGCTTACCTTCGCGGTAATTACTGTATGCTTTTTAATTTTTTCCCCTCGATAAACATTAAACAAAGTCAAATTTTTGCTTTGGTGGCTTTAAATGTTTTTAGATCGTTAGACTTTCCGAGTGCGAACTCTCAGGCCGTCCACGTGTGGATGCCTTTACCAAGTAATGATAAGAATATTCGTAATAATAATAATAATAAAGTCTCCAGAGCTTCCCTAGGACTTTTCATGACAGAATAGAGTAATATCTTCTACCATTAAAAAGAAAAGAGTAAAGAAGCCATTTTCTCACTGAAGAGATTATATAAGCCATTTTTTTCTTCTTCTCTTTGGCTCCCTCAAACAATACCTCTCGAACAAAACAATTACTTTAAGATAATCTATTGTATCTTCTCAGCCAATCCCTCCCCACGAGATCTGTCTTACTACCCTGCCATTCTCTCCGTAATCTACCTTTCTCTCCATCTCTCTATTCATCCAGTCATCGTTCTATCCATCTATCCCTCCATCTTTTTCTTCATCGTTTTCACCGTCCTGCTTTCCATCATTCCCTCCTTCTATTTCTCTACTTTTCCTCCTATCTTTCTTCTGATGTCTCACTCACTTTTCTTTTCCATCTGTCTCTCCATCCCTCCCTTCATCTTCCTTTCTCCATCCAACTATCTCTCCCTCCATCTATCCTATATCTTTCCCTCATCTTTCTTTCCACATTTCTTTTTATCTTTCTCTCCATCCACCCATTGTTCTATTCATATATCCCTTTATTTTTTCCCTCAGTTTTTATATCTGTGTTTATACCTGTCTTTTCCTCCATCTTTCCATCATTCCTTTCATCAATCTTTCCATCTTTCTCTCCATCCAGCCACTTAGGCATCTTTCCCTCTATCTTTCCCTCCATTTCATCGTCTTGCTCCACAACTTTAATTCATCTTTTCCTCCATCTTTCCTCCATCTTTCTCTCCTCCTAGCCTTCCTTCCCTCCATCTTTTCCTCCATCTTTCTTCTATCTATCTCTCCAGCCAGCTGTCAGATCAAAGAACATCCGAGTATTTCCAATCTCATTAAGCTAGTGATGGGGGGGGGGATAAGAGAGGGAGGAGATGGGTAGGGGGGAAAGGCAGGAGGTGAGGGGAAGGAGGGAAGGCAGAAGGAGGGGGAGAAGGGAGGAAAGGAAAGTGAGGGATGGGAGGGGACGGGAGAGGGAGAAGGGAGTAAGGGAAGGGATGGGAGAGGAGATGGAGGGAAAGAGGGAGGATGAGTGGGAGGAGAGAAGTTAGAGCTGATGAGGAGAGGGGGAGAGAAGATAGGGAGGGGGAGTGGATTGGGACAAGGACAGGGATGATAGAATATAGGTAGGTGCGTTGAAAGGGGGAGGGAGACAAGGGGTTGGGGGAGAGGGGAGAAAGGAAGGGGAGAGAAATGGGTGGGGGAAAGGGTGGAGAGGTGAAGAGAAAGGGATGGATGACATGGGAAAAGGAGATGGAGAGGAGGGTGAGTGGAGAGGGAGAGAGAAGGGGGAGAGGGAAGGGGTACAAGAGAGTACAAAGGAATGCAAACAGCTACAGTCTTTATGATCCCTTCGAGGCTGTTAGTTACAAAGAAGACTGTGACTATGATATCTAATTCTTTAAGCTGAAGATAAGGATAGCAAAGCTCGAAGGAGAAGAAATAGGAATGGAGAGGAGGGAGGGGAGGAAGGGAAAGAATAGAACAAATGGAGAGGTTGAAGAGGTAGAGAAGGAAAGAGGGGAAAGGTTAGGAAGGGGCTAGAGGGCAGGGAGAAGAATGGGATAGAGAAGATGGTAGAAGGGAGAGGGAAGAAAAAGAGAATGGGGAAAGAAGGGATTACAAGATGGAGAAGTGGGAGAGGGAGGGGGAATGAAGAAAGAGGATAAGGGGTGAAGAAGGGATTGTGTAGTGTTGTGAGTGAATGTGAGAAATAAGAGGGACAGTTATTATCAGTAGGGAAAGAGATTATGGTGGGAGGCAGGGCTGAACTATAGCTAAAGGGAAGGGTAAAGGGAGAAGCAGAAAGTATGAGTAGTGAGAAATTGGGACGGAGAGACTGAGGAAGGGTTTTGGAACTGCAGGCACTTTTCATTACATCATATACACAATTGCATATTGAGTCATCACAAACTAATCTGGGCAAATGTTATTCCTTTTTTATTCCGAGCAGGTAATAATTCTGAGTACATGGCTCAGACTCAGTTAATGAAGGCTATATGAAAAGCGCAGTTTGATCTCAGAGAGATTTAACTAAAATAGGATCACACCATGAATAGATAAGCACTGATTCATTCATTACAGACAGATAATCCTAGTAATTTATATCCAAATTAATTCACGTTCAGAAGAATTAAAGTCACAGTGATATTTAAAAGAACTAATAGGTATCATCTAAAGACCTAAGGAAAAATTTAATCCCATCATTATCACAGGCGCACGTGGGCAATTTATTCTGACAGACGCCCTATGATTATATTCAGCATAAAGAAACTTCTGGTTCTTAAAGCGTTAACAGTAATCCATTAAATAAAACAATTCTCTCTCCCTCCCTGTGTGTGTGTGTGTGTGTGTGTGTGTGTGTGTGTGTGTGTACCCAAAGCAACAGTAAAAACATTAATGAGAGTGACACCCTTGCCACCATCACAACAAGAGCAGCAGCGACAGTGGCAGCATCCAGAGCCACTACCACCAGCACTGCAATTGGTTCAATCACTCACTTCTACCACAGACAAATAATACTCATAACAGCACTATCATCACTACCAACAAAACAAATATCCAACATTCCTACCACCACCACCACCACCACCACAACAACAACAACAACAGCAACAACATGTCCCACGATCACTGCCAACATCACCGATACTCAGCACTACCACACCACCACCAACAACACGATCACTACCACCACCGACAACAGCAACAACAACAAGAACAATATCACCAGTACAACCACCAGCAACAACAACAACATCACCACAGCACCACCACCGCCAACAGCGGCAACATGACTATAACCATCACTACAACAGAAACAACAACATCAACACCAACAGTCAGCTTCGTACCAATATTGCCACCTGTAATGAGTGAATTAGCAAATGTTGATATTTAATACTTCTGCTTGTGTTTGCCTGTGTGATTGTTTATGTGTTTGCTTTAGCTCGTTCTGGCCAGGGATTCAGGAGGGATGGAGGGGAGGGGGAGTGGATGGGGGAGGATAGAAAGTGAGGTAAAGGAGGAGGAGGAGGAAGAGGAGGAGGAGACAGAAAGATAGACAGATCAACAGAGATGGTATCCCTCTACTTATTTTATATTTTATCTTACAACCACCATACTGTTGTAATTAATTTGTAGAAACATGGTGGTGATAGGATTGAGGCTTATCGCTGATAAATCCTTCGCTCTGAGAGGTGTACCTAAAGCTGAATAAAATCATCCGCGGTAAGCAAGAAAGAAAATAAGCGTCAACATTCTAATGAGGTGAAAGGTGTTGATAAGGTGTCAAAAAAAAAAAAAAAAAGGAGGGCGGAGGAGGAAGGTAGGACGACGCGGAGGTAGTCTCAGACTGAATAAGAAAGAAACGGGAGGTTGAAAACTATGCACAAGGATGAACATTCATACTTCGGTTCCTATGGTTTCCTGTTAGCTGAATGAGACCAACAAGTGTTAGCTGAAACGGAATACTTGAGCTGTGTCGATCATGAACGGGCTAAAAGCAAATTATGCAAAAAAAATATTGAATAAGTGAGAACGTAATAGAGATAAAAAAGCCAGCAAGATCTCAGCAGGTGAAGAATCTAATCAATCTGTTTACCTGGCATTTTTAATTGCATATCAGTCAACCAGTAATGCTTCGTATCGTGTCTGAGTGGATATAACCTGTACTGGTGGATATTAGAGGATAAAAATAAGTTTTCCCTGCATCTCTCACTTCTCTGCCTGTTTTTGTACATATGATGATATGATGATTGTTTGGGGGGATGCACGTGTATGCACATGTGTTGGTGTAGGTGTGGTTGTGGGTGTGGGGTATGGGTATGTGTATTTGTGTACATAGAGTATGTATGAATGAATGTGCACGTGTGTGCTCGCGCACGCCTGCCCCCATATGCTGGCGTGCCTAAGAATCCCTAATTAGCAAAAGTCTTACCAAAAATGTGCACATTTTGCATTTTATGTGTCAGTGCTCATTGCAGGTACGAGTAAAGTATGCTTACAGGGATAAGACGGTGTGTTCATGCTTGGAGGAAAAATGTAAAACATTAAAGAATATATTAAATTTTTAACAAAAAAAAAAACTTTATATTCAAAACCAAACCTGACGAAATTTTTTTTAGATACATATATAATAAAAGTCCAATACGGAAGTGAATATAAAACAGACAAACATATGTTAGTGATTTCAGTACCAACAGCGGGCAGTCCAACTCTTGCGGTCATCAATATGCAACACGACCACATACATACATGCATTGTGCCGTCACCTTCCCCTCACACACACACACACACACACACACACACACACACACATATACGAGCTATAGCAACTGGACATATTTTCCATCTAACACTTCTTTTTCCCTCACAGCTTCATACTTTTACCTTGGTACAATTTCAGAATACTTTGAACACCATATTCCTCTCTTTCATTCTAACTCTATTTCATTTTTTTCTCACTCTGTTCCCCACTATATCTTTTGCTTTCACTCCCTCACTCACGTTTCCCTGCTCTCACAAACTTTTTAATACTCTCACATTCTCACACAGAGTAAAACACACTTTTCACACTTTCATATACACTAACAAATTCTCATACATTCTCTTACATTCTAACATTGTCGCTCATTATGTAAACTGACGTACTCACACACTCTCACTCACTCTCACTCTCACAGAATCTCACACCCTCTCAGATACTCTCAAACACGCACATTATCTCACACACACACTGCCACATACTTTCAAACACTGACGATACATAGACACACCCAAGAATACAAATAGGGTGAATTAGGTGTTTTGTGGATAAGGGTATGCATATGGGATATCAGTCAATCAGTATGTCTGTCAGTTAACCAGCTAGTTGTTCTTTTATTTAGTCAGTCAGTCAGCCAGTCAGTCAGTGAATCATGTATTAGTTAGGTTAATCAGTCAACCGGTTAGTCAGAGTATGTGTGTGTGTGTGTGTGTGTGTGTGTGTGTGTGTGTGTGTGTGTGTGTGTGTGTGTGTGTGTGTGTGTGTGTGTGTGTGTGTGTGTGTGTGTGTGTGTGTGTGTGTGTGTGTGTGTGTGTGTGTGTGTGTAGATAGATAGAGAGACACAGAAAGACAGACAGAGAGCACCACCCAGATAGCTTCTTTCAGTGCAGTTTCTTCAGTTAAGTTCAAGTACATGGTAAGGACAGATATTAAAGCTGGATCTCCTCAAGCACTGGAGAGCCAGCCTTTATTCCATCACTTCCGGAGGTCGCTCCTGAGCTGAATAAAATTGTCAGGGAGTGGCACGAATGTTGGAGTTCTGTCTGTATGTTTACCAATCAGTGAACCTGCCTGCCTACCTACCTATCTATCTATAAATAAATATATCAATACCTACACACACACACACACACACATATATATATATATATATATATATATATATATATATATATATATATATATATATATATATATATATATATTTATACTGTATACTGTATATATGTATATATATTTATACTGTATACTGTATATATATATATATATATATATATATATATATATATATATATATATATATATATATATATATATATATATATATATATATAAGAAACAGGGAAGTGAGCATGGAAGTGAAAGAGTTACTACATGACAGTATTGTGATACCATCTCTAACGTACGGAAGTGAAGCTTGGACATTGTTGGAAGGACACAAGTCAAGAGTGAGAGCAGTGGAAATGAGTTATTTAAGAGGAGCCTGTGGAGTCACGTGGAGAGACAGGCTGACGAATGAGGATATAAAGGAGCGTTGTGGTGTTGATGTGGATGTGATAGGAAGCGTTATGAGGAACACACTGAGGTGGTTTGGCCATATGGAGAGGATGGAGGGTGAAAGACTGACGAAGAGAGTGTATGTGAGTGAAGTGGAGGGGGGAAGAGGGAGGGGGAGGCCGAGGATGAGATGGAGGGATGGGGTGGAGAGGTATATGAGAGAGGGGGGTGTGAGCTGGGAGCAGGGCAGTGAAATGGCGGGGGACAGGGCGACTTGGAGGCGATTTGTTTGTGGCCACCCCAAACGGGATTGAGGTGTCTGGCAATAGATAGATAGATAGATAGATAGATTGGAAAGTAAGGCACAAACGAATCGCTTCCTTGTCATCCTGTCCTCTGCTATCAGTCTCCCATCTCTCCAACTCACACTCATTGACCTTGCGTCTTGCGTCACAAGGAAAAATGCGTCACGAAAATAAAGTAGTTAACCTATTAGCGTCAGATATGTATGCCATGACTGCTGGTCTCTGATAACTGTACCACTGTCGTCCTGAAACAAATTTCCCGCGTATTTTTTCATAGTGTTGCCACCATCACTGTCCAAGAGATAATAACCAAATGATATTGGCGATATATTTGTTAATGTGAGCTATTATTGTACATACGGAGATTATATCTGCATTCGTAAATTTAGGGAGAAATCCTAACAATGAACCCCGACCACAACAAAGAGGTTTGCGTGAGTCATTCACTTTGGAAGCGATGGAATGTAAATAAACCGATAATGAGATGGTGCTAGGCAACTCTTATAATTCCATAATGAGCACTGTTCCCACTGCATCTGAATACAAGTGCTCTTACTGAAAATATTGGAGGTAAAAGAATTTGCCGGTGAATTAACATAAACTCCCCATGTGTCTCTAGCGATTCCAAGGACACGGGAGCTTGGGGGAGGGGAGTAGAAGGTGGAATGTGTATGAGAGGGGAGGAGGGGGAAAGAGAGGGGGAAAGGAAGAAAGAGAGGAGGGGATCATGGCAGGAGAGGTGAAAACAGAGACGGAAAACAGAGGAGGGAATGAAAAGAAAGGGGGAGATAAGAGAGGAGGGGGAGTATTAGGAAAATGAGAGGGGGAGGAGGATGGATAGGGAGGAGGGAATAAGAGAGGTAGGGAGGCAGAAGGAACCCAGGCCTCGCCTACTATCTCTTCCCGTGTGGAAATAACCAGTAATAAGGCCGGCCAGGCGTGGATCTGCATTTTCCACCAATATTCCTCATTTCCCGGCTGCTGATAAGTAGTGAAGGTGTGTGTGTGTGTGTGTGTGTGTGTGTGTGTGTGTGTGTGTGTGTGTGTGTGTGTGTGTGTGTGTGCGAGCGGGCAGGATTGTGCTGGGCGTTGACAAGTGTTATAGTCATTTCCCTCCTGTAACTAAGACTTAAATTAGCACTGGCCAGGCGCGAATACTCACTTTCAACCAATATTCCTCAGTTCCCTGAAGCTAGTAAGAAGTAAAGGTGGTGTGTGTGTGTGTGTGTGTGTGTGTGTGTGTAGACGGGATTGTACTGAACTATAGCTCCCCCCCCCCCCGCAAAAAAAAAGATGGTCGTTAGAAACATTTTTTTTTTTTCTTTTGCCCTTGAATGAGAAGCCTAATAGTTTCCTGTAACTCGGGAAACAATTTACAACCCTGAATGGTAACCATATAACCAAATTTCAAGATTATGTGGAGCCTACTATGGTGCCATATTATCTGGGTGGAGAGTCGCAAAAACGCCACATTCTTCCCAGCACCTTGCTGTTGCGAGGTGCTGTCTACCTCAAGAGAACATCTATTCATTGCACGACACAGCCCTGCAGGGACGGTTGCTTGCCTGTGGTTGATGGGTTTGCTTGACCAGACAAACAGGGGTTACTGAACAGCAACAACAAATACCCCTTCTCTGGTACTGGAGAAAGACGCCTTTATGTGATGACACAGGTATAACTGGACATCTCCACTTCTCGGTTATACAACCCTCAACTCCCTATGGTGGATTGATTGCAGGTTAGTCGGGCAGCAGATTGGTTAAGCTAATGACATTGGGAAACCCTTGCTGAAAGGGATGAATCCCTATTTGTTCTGCTGTTCATGGCTTCTCTGACTTTCATTCATCACTGAATTGCAGCCTGTCAGCAATTATTGGCACTTGTGAGTACCTAGAATGAATGTGATTCGTTTTAAGGCGTTGCCAATGTAATAAATATGGTGTTAACTGCCGTACAATGACAAGTTTGCTCAAATATTCAATTCATTCTCGACTTTCTTTCGCAGAGTGGCTATCCTTGTCTGTATTTCTCTTCCTCCATTTTTCTTTATAATGCGCTACAAAGATTAAATTGATTTTAAATTGTGGATCAAATTTTATTTTTTACTAAAACGAGATAATTGACGAATCACATCCAGATTGTTAAGTAGAAAAAGATCGCGTGAGTCCCGATTTGGGAGGAATAATTGGAGAAAATTTTTAATCGTCAAGAAAATATATAGAGAAAAATCACGAAAGAGATTTTCCCGACCGCTGATCTCACACTGTTGTTGACATCGCGATAAGTCACCAGGAGATCTTAGGTACTCGGAAAAACTTTTGTTTTGTCACAAGCAATCGTTCCATCATCATCGCCATCATCAGCAAGACAACTGTCTTCCCCACTAATGTATGGCGTGGGAACGTTCCAGGAAAGACAGTACGACATTCAAAAAAACTTTAAAACTTTCAAGCATTGCGCCAAGAGAAATGAGCTACACAACAATTCACTTATCTGACAAGTCTTTGAAATTTTTGGCTCCACTAATTGTGCATCATAATGCATGTGGGATAAAGCCATTCCTCTGACTGTCAGGCAAAAAAAAAAAAAAAAAAAATGAGGGGGAGAGATGGCATGCAATCATTGTTATCTACGTTTTCATACATACTCCATCCTTCAATTTCTAGTCTTCGTCTGTTATTTTCCTTCCCCATTTTCCATACCTCGCTTATGTATACTGTGCATATACATATATTATCCACTCATCTTCTTCTCGGCCTTCCACACCTTCTCCTACCCTCAGTCACGTTCGTACCTGCCCCTCTCACCATCCTATTTGCATCCATTCCCACTATGTGGCCATACCACCAAAGAACATTCTCTCCCACCTAATGATCGACAGACTTCCTTACTCCACACCTGTTTAGAATCCCTACATTTCTTATCCTCTCCAACCTTCCCAGTCGATATATGTTCATTAGCAATCCCACATCTACTTATCATTCTTGAATATTTATATTGTGCATTCCAGCATCTCACAAGTAACCTTTTGTGTGAGTACTAAGTCTCTTTCACAGAAGAACAATGGGTTGTTGTGTAGGAGGGATGCTGAAATGCCGTAGGAGTAGTGACCATAGTTGCTTAGAGAAAAATGGTCTGCATATCTTCTTCTCGAATTTGTCCCTCACAAACTATATCAGACAATGGACATATAGACAGGTCAGATATTCTTCATTTCCAACAACTTCGTCTCCGACTCTACTGTGTTTGGTTAGGATGAGGTGCTGTCGTTAGATGCTGCCTAAGACCACGTAATACAATCCCTATTGTGAAAGTTCAGCTGTATCATAGACGAATATATAGGGATATATGATGCCTGGGAGAGAAAGTGGTAACCTGGCTAGCTGGGAGGTCAAGGTAGAGGAATATATAAGGTATGGCGAACTATCGTAAGGGGAAAGGGTGTTACCTTCGACAGCGAATGCTGGAGGTGGTTATGTGTTCACCCTTGTCGGTCTGTTAATCCCCATGATATTTCTAAAACTTTTCAATGGATTTCAATGAAATTTTATGGATATGTGGCTAATGGACCATGGAAGAATTTATTAATGTTTGGTGGTGATCCGAGTTTTCTGTCATAGGCGTTGGCGTCGGTATGCGCTCTCTGAGTACGCTTAATTTGTTAGTTGTTGTACAAAGAAAAACAATTAAAAATAAAAGAAGAAAGCAAAAAGACGCTTCGAGGAACTACGTCTTATATTCTGGGATGTCAGGCAATGGACAGAGAGGAAAACCTATTATTCCCGACTCCTATCAACCTCCTCGGCCCCGCCTCCACTGTGTTGGCGTTCTATTATTAGTCTGCGGGGAGCCGGAGAGCCGAGGGATTAGCGTGGGGGGAGAATGAATTCGGTGTGTTTGGCTTGGTGTATGATCTGGTACTCGAGAAGGGCTGGGAGGCGAGGGAAGATAGAAAGTACGAAAGGCTGTTAGATACATCTCGTCAACAGCTCTTAGATAGTGTGGAAACTCGTCTGGTGCTATGCACAATAAAATAGTTAAAATGTGCAAAATAATTAATGTCAGGTCACTTCCGGAATTTACAAAGAACTGTAGGGGAGGGGGAGGGAGGCTGCATGTACAAAATCCACTTACATGTCTGTCTCATCTTAAGAAAATCGTCTGCAGTATCGGGAATAAAATAGACTCAGTGTGTTTGCCCAGGTGTATGGATCTGGTATTTCAAAGGGACTGCAAGAGGACATAAGGTTATCCGCTCAAACATTCTAACTATGATGTCTTTCGAATATAAATCTTGTTACTTTCAAAGGCTTTATTCAGTTTAGGACTATTCATTCCATATAAGTTGGATATAGCCTTCATTAACCTTATTCAGTACGAGAAACCTTCCTAAGGGGCTGAAGGATATCAAGGTAAAGGAGTTAAACATCTCTCTCATCGGAATATAATCGTCTGCAGCTTGAATATAGAAAAAGTCAGTGTGTCCGGGTCGTTGAATGATCTGTCACTGAAGAATGGGATGTACTTAGGATGCGGAGTATATGTGTAGGGAGGAACTGCAGTCAAATATCTCTCATCTACTCTTCTTGAATGCTGAATAATATCGTCTGGTGTTACCTTTAATATATTAACCCCTACTATTCCATGACATAATTATTATTCCATTCTCGCTGTCTCTTAGTTATTTTGCTTAGCATTAGATATCGCGTGCAAATCGGGTTAATGAATGCTGCTTTAACCCCTCCTGTTACAAAAGTCCTTCATAAACCAGATAAAACTGTCCGAAATGAGAAGTACGTCAACGGAGTAAAGTGGCTGTTTAATCCTTCAAAGCCAAAGTTGCTGCACGTGGGATTTTGTGGGAAGGGTACTTAACGCACCACTTTTCGCCTATCGGTTAAAATTCGCTAAGCACATATGCCCCACTTAATGCTTCCTTCATTATTTAGGCATTTAAAATGCATCCAACCCTCACCCTTGGAGGACACTGGGCTCTAGAGGGTTCATCATTGTGTTTATCTCTCATCCGTAGTTTTGAAAGGATGAATTGGAGGAGAGGGATGAATTATGAGATGACTAAAAAAAAAGAAAAAAAAAAAAATCTGTCACCTAAGGCCCTTTAAAAACTGAATAAAGTTGTCTCATGTGAGCAAAAAAAAAAAAAAAATGGCCGGTGTATCTTTAGCTGATTCTATCACGTGTGAATGAATGGCGAGAAGGTAGGGGAGGAAGCGGCTATAGGGCAGTGGCACTCAAATGGCGGACCGCGCAAAGAAAGCAATTGAAGAACCCTGCTGTATGTAACTGTTCTGCATAATCCATTTGGAAGTTGAATGAAAGCGTGTGTTGTCAGCTGGATTGTTACGAACCTGTGTGTTTGGCTGGGTGCATGATCTGTCATTTGACGGATGCTATTGAAAGAAATTGGGATTAATTTTCCAGCACATCTGAAGAAAATCATATGCCGTTGCTGGAATGAATTAGACTTGATGTGACTACGGGGAGGAAATGGGGTCAACTGTCTGTCTCATCCAATCCCTTTAAATACTGAATAAAATCGTCTGATGCAAGGTAGAATAGAATGAACCTTAGCTGTGTTTCCCTGCGTTGCGTATAATCCTTTTACTTGTGAGGGGATGGAGGGGACAAGAGGGAAGAACTACGAAATGGGATAAAGTTGCTAATCCTTCCTTTATCCTCTGACGAATGAGTGAAGTGGTTTAGCACTTAGGGGAATCAAAAGCGTGACTTTGACATTTTCAGTTGCAGCATTTAAGTCATTTCCGTGCATCGCCCTCCTTCTGAATTACTTTTTTTTTCTATTCTATTTCTCCCTTCCTCTCTAATCTACTCCTTTCGTCCTAAAATGTACTTCTTCTCTCATCTGATTTAGTAGTCCTTTCCTCTAACCTGCTTTTCCCTTTCTCAAGCTATTCCCTGCCTCTGATTTACTCCTCCCTTCATTTCTAATCTTCTCTTTCCGTCCCCTAATCATCTCTCTTCCTTTCAGATCTACTTTTCTTTTCCTCCAATCTACCACTCCCTTCTTCCAGTCTACATCTCCCATCTGCAATCTCCTCCTCCCTTCGTCTAATCTATTCCTTCCTCTAATCTCCCCTTTTCTAATCTCCCTTCCTCTAATCTCTTTTCTCTGATTCACTTCTCCCTTCCTCTAGCCCGAGTCCCTTCCTCCTCCCCTCCTCTTTTCCTATGATCCACTTCTCCCCTTCGCTTCTGTAACCCCTTTCACTGTTGCCTCTGAGCTAAAATTCCTGTCATGTAGTAAGAAAAAAAAAAGGAAAAAAGAGCAAGAAAAGATAAAAAAGAAAAGACGTAATCGAACTAAAGGAATTATTGGACATACATAAGAAGACCATAGGAAGAGAGGATAACTGCAGTAAGTCGTTTGGCCCATGATAGGCAGCTCCTGAAAGACTGACAAGGCTACTAGAAAATGACAAGGATGGCAAAGTACCGTAGTTTCTAATCCCCTCACTACCAAAGCCACCCTAAAAGCTAAATATAAATGTCTGGTGTAGCAGTAACGAAGTATGAATTGTAATTCATCTTACTGAATGAAATGAGGAAAGGGTTCTTTTACCACGAAACGCCTTCTAACAGCTGAAGGAAATCGTCTGTGGACGGCACTTATACATTATGAAAAAAAAAAAAAAAAATGCTTGTAACCGAGATCATTTGCACATAACACCAAAACTAACCCCTGTCCTACGGGTATATAAAGGTCAAAGTATGAAACAAGGAGGAAAGGAAGAATGTAAAGCTTGGTAGATGAGAAAACAATAAACCTAAAGCTATATGCAAGATATGGTTAGTTTTCACCAACACTTTTTCAGCTTTACGTGGTACCTTCTTAAGCATTATAGCCTTTATCTACCTGCAGCTTAGTAAGTGATGAAGAAAGCGAATTTTATCCCACATAAAACTTAAAAATGATAATGAAAACGAACCTTATTTTACATATGGACAGGGGTCAGAGTATCAGACAAGGAAACACATAAAGCCAGAACGAACACAATGAAAAACGAACTCAACGCAACAGGTCGATAAAGGCCAAAATATGAAGCAAGGAAAAAAAAAAACGTAAAAGCTTGATAAATGACGAAAAAAAAAAAGCAGACATGGATAGGAAAGAGAGCTGAGAGAAAGATTGCGAGATAGATAAACAGATAAGAGAGATTAGGAAGGGGAGGAGGACAAAGAGTGAGTAAACAATGGAAGAAAGAGTAGAAAAATGGAGGCGAGGGAGAGAGAGAGGGAGAGAGAGAGAGAGAGAGAGAGAGAGAGAGAGAGAGGGAGAGAGAGAGAGAGAGAGAGAGAGAGAGAGAGAGAGAGACAGACAGACAGACAGACAGACAGACAGATAGATAGAAACAGGCAGACTCACTGGTCCCAACAGACAGGCAGCCAAACATAATATGCATGTGTTTATAAAGCAACATCTGTGTATATTGGCTCGTGACATGAAGGCAGAATATGTAAAATTAATAAAGAAATAAAGGAAACACTCTACACACCCTCACGACATCTCTCCCTCCCTCTTATATTTCGTCGCCTGTCACTCCACCTCGTACATATTCCACCATCTCTAATCAACCAGCAATATCATCACCATCTTCTACGTCAGTATCAGTAGCAATATCAGCATCAATATCAGAGTAACAGTAGCAGCAACATTATAGTCATAGCAATATCATCATCAGAAGTTATTTTGTCAGCTCAGCATCAGTGTTAGCAGAAACATTATTATTAGCTTGAGCATCAGCAACATTGGTGGAAGCATCACCACCATCATTAGCAGCATCAGTGTCAGTTCGAAGGTCTGCGATGTTGTGTCAGCGCCAGCGGCAATAACAGTATCTGAATCAGCAAATATCAACTTTACCAGCAGTGCCAGCAGCCATTCAGCATTAGTAATTTCAGCATCAGTTTCAACAATAGTGTCAGTTTGGTCTTTTTTTTCTGTGTCAGACTCTGAACATAGAATTAATAGCTCCTTATTCGAGGCCTGGCAGCCCTTCATGCCGCACAAATTCAAATGTCACCGCGTCGGCATTAATACAAGCTGTCCATATTGAAAACATATCATCGATTTTCAAGACTTGTATGATGGAATTAGCCGGGATATTAAAAGAATGACAGTGAGCGTGTGGAAGATTAATAAAATTTATTTTTAACGAAATTCAAATCTTCATAATGTTCCCTGTCCCAGCATGAGGTCGAAATCGCGTCTTTTTTAACAGCAGACCACTTCTTTAAGCACCTGGCCATCTCTTCCCCCTTTCAGAAGCATGAAATCAACAAGAAAGCATTCCCACTGACATTAGCAGATGCGCCAGTGCCAGTATCATCACCAGCATCAACAGTGAAACGCTTCTGATAACCGTCAACTAATTATTACGTGCTTTTGTACCTAATAATCATTACGCCCTTTTTGTAGTTTTCTTTTGCTCTCTACTCCTCTGACCTCACGCTTCTCACTTGCTTTCATGCTCATTGATGCGTAAGCCATCAAAAGATTTATGCATTATGCTGGTGTCATGAATATCGCCAAATTATTCATATTATCATTATGACATAAGGAGATTATTAGTCCTTTCATGGTCGGGACCACTCTTTTACTTTATCACGGTTGACTCCAGATGGTTACATTCAGCTGATAATGTACAGACTCCTCTGAATATTATTACCGGTATCATTAAGCTTTTTTCAGTCGGGGCTGCTATAGCATTTTATTCCAGCACACACTGGACAATTTAAGTGATCTGAAAGTAAGTAAGAGGAGCTTCAGAATATTGAGGGAGAACTGATAACCTGGGGAAAGAATGCATGTAAGTAATCTTCTCAGGGCCACCTCAACGCACACAACACTGGTTATATTACAAAGACAAAGGGAGAAATAGAATGAAGAAGGGACATCAGGAAACTAAGTGCTGATCTGATCATGCAGCAAATAAATTACTGTATAATCCCCCTAAAACAGTAAGTCAATATTTTACCTTTTGTTACCGCCACTTTTCTCAAATTTTATGCCATCTAACTCCTCACGATTATATTCAGCTTAGTATAGAAGCCTGAGAGTGTTAATACTGTTTCCATTAATATCAATCAACACATTTCATTACTTGATGTTTTGGTATTTTTCGATTTCGGTATTATACACCTAGGATGAAGCTGGAATTCGGTCAGTGGTGTTTGGAACAGCTGGTCTAGGTCCCACGGGATTGAGTTTAATAGCCGTTGCCCATATAAATATTTCTGTCATGATGAGTCGCGTAAATTCTGTATTTTACACTAGTATCAGTGTTAGAGGCATTTAAATTTCCTCACACTACTTACTGCGTTATTTGTAAAAACAGATATTATTCTATGTCAATGTGTGATATGAATTTCCTGCCTCTCCCGGAAGTGAAAATAGCTAAAAAAAAAAAAAAAAAAAAAAAGCTAATTACAAGATGTTTTAGCTGAAGTTTTGTTACAATATTCTTTCCAATCATTTAAGATCCATCTGAACTATCAAGTTTCTTACACTCAGTTATGTTGATATGTTCTGTCTACAATAGAGTTCTGTCTACAATAGAGTGAGATAAGGTAAAAGTGAGACAAGATAGCACGAACAGAGGAAATAGAGAAATAGTTATATGACATACAGACGATAAAGGGAGAAAATAAAATGGAAAAACAAAGAGAAGAGAAGGGATCATTTTTTTTTTTTTTTTAATGAACGAGAATGGAGGAGGAGAAAAACTAAGGACAGATCGAGAATGTGAAATACAAACTAAGGAAAAATTAGAGGTAGGATGTGAAAGAACAGCATTGTGGAAAGAGGGAGGATGGGGAAAAGAAACTGAGAGAGAGAGAGAGAGAGAGAGAGAGGGAGGGAGAGAGAGAGAGTAGGAGAAATAGAACGAAATCGACAGAGGGGAAATGAGAATGAAGAGAAAGAGAGGACAGTAGGAAATGGGAAAAAGAATAACGAGAAAAAAATGTGATGGAGAGAGAAAAAGAAGGCTAGAGAAAAAACAGGGGTGGGGGGAGACGTGGAGGGAAGGTACGGGTCAAGAAGGAAAAAATGCAAAGTGAAGGAAATTGGGTGACTAACTTTGCCCCTCATTTTTTACTAAACTCCGTCTGTCTGTCTGTCTGTCTGTCCACGCATCAGTCTGTTTGTCTGTCTGTCCATTCATCCATATGTTCGTCCATATGTCCGTTTGTCTTTCCTCATATCCGTCTGTCTGCTTTTATGTCCATCGATTTATATACATCAGTCTATCTGTTTGTGCATAACTCCTGTGTTTGACCACATGTGCATCTGTCTTAAAATACCCAAAAGTTAAACCCTATATCTGTCTGTCTGATAGTACATTCATCTCACCGTCCACCTGCGATTCTGTCTGTCTATAATTTCATCTACACACCTTTGATTCTCTGCCTACACGTCAGTCCGTCCACATACTCGTAACCGTCAATCCGTGCTTTAGTCTTTCCATATATTCATCTGATTTTCTATACATCCGTATGCCCGCTAATCTATATATACGTCTGTCCGTCTCTATATACCTGCCTATCTATATCCGCCAGTCCTTCTACTGTTTCGTTCATATACCCTGTCTGCCCATTCTTATATCCGTCTGTTCGTTTATATTCCTCTCTCCACTCTGTCCGTTACCCTGTCCGTGCCTCTGTACTGGTATTTCCTTTCGCCTGTTAATGTCGCACGTTCATCTGTGTCTGTCAGTCTTTGTGTTAGCAAGCCTTCGACAACAATACCATCAATTTTCTACTGTCAGTTATAGCTTTTCGCATGTGGATGTTTGTTTACTTTCCTCTGTGTTGTCAATTTATGGCCCCGTAAATTGTAAACACTCGGGCTTCAATGACTCACTTTCAGTTTAATGAAACTGTCCGACGTAAACTGGAAGAGATTACAAGAGGAGTCCAAAGAATGAGGCTCCTAGTACTCACCCTCAGCTCAATTAATCCTCTGGCGTTACCTGGAACAGAATATTAAAGCTGTCACGGTACTTGAAGGGTTATTTTGTCATACTTTTTTCTTTGCCTTTTCCTCTATTTTTAAACATTTTACTTTCCACTTGTCCATCATTCTTTTCCACTCTCTTGTTTTTTTGCACTCACATCTTTCTTTTTCGTGTCAGATGCCAACTGCAGAATTGGAGACAGATTTTTATTTTTCCGTTTCCTCTTTCGCGTTCAGTCAGTTAGTGTGTGTCTATGTGTCTCTCTGTTTGGTTGTCTGTTAGCTTGTTGTTCTGTCCATTTCTGTCTTTCTCTCTGCTTAACAGTCTTCTCGTTAGTTGACTCGTCTGTCTGTTCTGTTGGTCTGTCTGTCGGCTTGACTCCCTCTGGCTGTCTATTTTTTTTTTTTTTATGTGACCGACTCTGGGCATAGGCTTCACAGCCTGCTTTCAAGGCCCAGTAGTCCTCCCACGTACCGCACACCTCTACATGTCACCACTTCGGCGCTAACACCCACCGTCCATACTGAATACATGCTAGGGCTGTCTCATACAGGACTGGTGTATTGGTATTAGCGGGGGTATTTTTACGACATGTCGGCGGGCCTTCTGGTAGATCAGTAAAGTCTGATTTTTCAGAAATTCAAATCCTTAAACTGTTCCCTGCCTCAGCGGGATTTGAACCCGGGTCCGTCAGGACTGCAAGCCAACTCTCTACCGATTGAGCCACCGCCTCCCCCTATGAGGCAGTCCGTTTGTTTGTCTTTCTGACTGTTCGTGCCCTGTTAGTAAAGTAGTCGGCTGTCTCTCTGTCTGCCTTTTTATCTGTCAGTCTGTCTACCTTACTCTCTGTCAGTCTGTTTTTCTTCCTATCTGTCTGTCTATCTGCCAGTCTGTCAGTCTGTCCGTCTGGCAATTTCTTCATGAGTTAGCTTACCTGTCTTGAGTGTGTTAGAAAGTTCATTTACCTTTCTCCTTTTTGCGTCCGAGTCTGTCGATTAATTATTTTCCTTGTCTCTTTATTTTTGTGATGATGAATTACGTACCTATTTAATGTGTCTGTGCATCTGATAGTGAGTCAGTCGATGTTTCTGACCTTCTGTTTATTGGTGAGTCAGTCTCTGTGTCTATCACTTAGTAAATTTATGTTTGTGTTTGTCCATTACTGTATCAATCAACCTGTTGGTGTGTCTGTCAGCCAGCGATGTAGGTCGTCAGCGTTCCTGTCTGTTAGTATGTCAGTGTGTATGACAGAGAGGTAATCACTATGTCCCTTTATCTGTCTGTTGAGGACTTTGTCTCTCCGTTTGTATAAGTCGCACTTCACTCAGACACACCTCTCTGACTCTCCATCTATTTCTGAATCTATAATTATCAGTGCATATAACTATCTGTTAGTTCATCTCTCTCCCCTCTCTCTCTCTCTCTCTCTCTACTGTATCTATCTGTCTGTCTGTCTGTCTATACACGTCTATCTATCTTGTCATGTGAATAAGAAAATATGAGCAAGGGAAGCAGACGAGCGAATAAAATGGGGGACACGCCCCCCCACCCAAGCGGAAAATACAGTCACCACGCCTCGCTGTTAGAGAAAATGAGAGAGAGAGAGAGAGAGAGAGAGAGAGAGAGAGAGAGAGAGAGAGAGAGAGAGAGAGAGAGAGAGAGAGAGAGAGGAAACTGATTAGGATACGAAAAGCAGAAATTAAGTTTCATTCTTGGAGTGGCCCTGTCCGTCAGTCACTCTCTACGGTTTTTCAGGATATGAGGTGCTTCCTTCCTTAGAGTTCAGCGATTACCTTTTTCGCTGTCCCGATGGTCCCGTATTAATCCAACATTTTTTTACTTGTTTTTCTCGTATCCTAATCATTCTCTCTCTCTCTCTCTCTCTCTCTCTCTCTCTCTCTCTCTCTCTCTCTCTCTCTCTCTCTCTCTCTCTCTCTCTCTCACTCTCTCAATTCCTCTCACGTAAATTCGTAAATGCAGAAGGCGAGGGTAAGTAAGTCAGCGAAGAGTGGAATTCCGACCGACCAGCATGGAGAGAAAGAGTAAAAGTGAGTGAGGAAGAAAGTGAGTGAAAGCGAGCAAGTGAGAGTGAGTGAGAGAGGGGCTGAAGAGGTGAAAGAGAGGAAGTAGTGAATGAGGGTAGAAGGGAATGAGTGAGCGAGCGAGGGGGAGAGAGAGTGTGAGTGAGGCTGAGTGAGTATGAATGAATGTGCATGAATGTAGGTGATTGTGTGAATGAAATGTGACTGCGAGGATGTTTGGGAGATTAGGTGAGTGAATGAATGTACTTTAAAGTGATTGTGTGAGTAAGTGTGCGGATGATTTTGAGGAGAGTTAGGTGGATTTGTGACTGAGTGTGTGAGTAAGTGTGTGGGTGATTTTGAGGTGAGCCAGATGGATCTGTGAGAGAATGAGTGAGTGAGCGAGTGAGTGGATGATTTTGAGCAGAGTTATGTGGGGATGTGAGAGAGTGAGTGAGTGGGTGATACTGAGAATTTATATACAAGTGACTGTGGGAGAGAAAGTGCATGTGGGTGTGACTGTGGGAGTGAGTGAGCGAGTGAGATGAAAGGTATGTGAGTGTTTGATTTAGAGTGATTAAGGATGAATGAGTTAGTGCTAGTGCGAGCTTGGGTTAGAGTGAATAAACGACTTAAAGTGAGTGGGTGAAAGGACCTGAGTTAGACTGAGTAGGAGAATGAATAGTGAATTAGTTAGAAAAAGTGAATAAGTAACTGAGTGAGTGGAAGAATCTGGGTCAGAGTGAGAGAATGATCGACTAAGGATGACTGAGAAATTTTCAGTTTTGAGAGTACTTGAGTAATGATGCAGTGAGTGAATGAAAGAGAAACCTAGATTTAGAATGAGTGACTGAGACAGTATTAGTGAGTGTGTGAGTAATACTGGATGCTTTTGAGACAGTGAATGAATGGGCGAGTGAGTGAGTGAGTGTATACGTGAGTGAGTGAAACACACAACAGGAATCCTCGGCTTTGCTCTCGTTCCATTTGACTGTCTGGAGAAATTACTATCACCGGAATCGAAGGGGGGGGGGAGGAGAAGGAGGAGGAGGAGGAGGCACGAGGAGTGGAAGAAAGCTGAGAGAAAGTAGAGGAAAGGTGAAGGATAGAGCATAAGGGTAAGAGGAGGGGAAACGAAAGGAAATTGAATGGAGCAGGTAAAGGATGAGATGAGAAGGAAGATGAAAAAGAGGAGAAGGAAGAATAGCAAGAGGGAGAAGAAGGAAAGGGAAAAGAGGAAGAGGAGAAGGAAAAGGGAGGAGGAAGGTGGTTGTGGAGGAGGTAAATAAGTGGGAATGAGAAGGAGGAGGAAGAAGTTGAAAACGTATTTAGGAGGAGGATATGCAGAAGAAAGACGAAGAACGAAAAGGAGAGAAGGAGAAAGAGAAGAAAGAAGAGAACAGTAGGTAATAGGAGCAGAAGAGCAAAGACAAGGCAGGAAGAAAAACTTGAGAAGTACAAAGTGAAAGAGGTGACAACAAAATAAATAAATAAAGGGGGAGGTAGAAGAAAGTTGGAAACATCAAAAGCTAAACTGATGGAAAGGAAGAGGAAGAGAAGTAGAGAGGAACAGAAAATAGAAGAACGGAGGGAGATACAGTGAAGGAAATTCCATCGTCAACCACTTATCCATTGTTCAGTCCCTGCTTCCACCTCTCAGATATTTATAATCCATCCATTTTCCACTCTTAATATCCATCACCCACCCAGTCCTCTTCAACTTTTCACTCATTCCTCACCCACCTCACACCCACCACTCACCCACCTCACACCCCTCACCCAACCCTCACCCATCCCTCACCCACCCCTCACCCACCTTTCACCGAACATTGAACGACACACACACAAGAGGAAGTTAATCAAGATGGCAAATATTGGTTAAGGAACCCTTGGCGAGTGAGAAGGTGGAAGGTGCTCTCTCTCTCTCTCTCTCTCTCTCTCTCGCTATCACATCATTTTTTTCTTTTTACCCTAATTAATCTGTACTTAACATGTTTTATTATTTCATCTTACAGAACTCAGTTTAAAAATATATCTTTGTTTCTGTAATCTTTCTTCTTTTTACTTCTTATCCTCCATGTTTCCATCATCTTCTTCCTGTCATTTTCTCCTTTCCTACGTTTTTTTTTTTTTCTCTCAGTTTTATAACTTTTACCTTTTTAATGCTCCTCCAAAACAGGTGTAAAGACAATCAAAGGTATAGCAACAAGCAATAATGATTAAGGAAGGAAATGATATAAAAACACTTGCAAAGTCAAATTAGCTGTCTTGTGGGAAAAACTGGAAAAGGCAAAACACAAGGGACAAAAAGAACTAGTAATTAAAAATATGTTATGATGTTCTCTGAAGTTAATTGGTAAAAGTGGATGTAATGGCTCTTGTTTCTTCTTTCTTTGTATTTTTCTCTGTTATTTTCTCTCTCTTTTTTTTTTTTTTTTTAATTGAGGAGGAAAATTTTAGCATGGATGTTTTCTGAATCTGCTCGCCGTAATTTTTTCTTAAAGTTCGTGTACTTTGACAGAAAATCCTCATTTTTAAGGACTATGATTATTTTTATGGGAGGTTTATGCTCTTCCCGAATATATAACGTCACCTTGAGTGCAGAGAGTTATTTAGCTTTTCCTTCCATCTGTCTATCTATCTATCCATCTGTCTATCTGTCTTTTTATCTGTTTATCTATGTATGTACGTATGCATGCATGTATGTATGCATGCCACTTACCTTTGTATGTACCATACGTACCTACCTACTTTTCGTGATATCTCTAAGCATCTAGTGTGACTCCCTCCAAAATTTAGTCACTAGTATTTTATCCATCCATCCATCCATCATCCAATCCTACATTGCCCCATGAGGAGCGTAAGAGCCCGGGGCTAAGCAGTTGGTACCATTTAAGATGAGAGTGACCAGCCTCACTCATCCCTGAGTGGCATTACATGAGCAATCAACCCCAATCACCCCTTGGATATAAACCTTCACAGGCTCAATCCTATTGGAGCGCAATAATTACCCACTAAACCACCAGGCGCCAAAATCTGGCTATATGGTTACCACCCAGCGTAGTAAATGGTTTCCTGGTGCACAGGGAACCATTTGGCTCGTCACTCAGTGTAGTCACCCACAGGCTGAAGGAAGTGGAAAGAATGAAGGAAAGAAAAACAGAAGAGGGAGTGTAAAGTCACCCGTAGGCAGAAGGCCAAGGAAAGAATGAAGGAAAGAAAAACAGAAGAGAATGGAAGGAAGGAGGGATGGAGAGGAAAGGGCAGACACCCGAGAGCAGCACTACATCGAGTAAGTGGATGGTGAGCGCCCCCACCTACCACATACATAGTATTTTATTCCAACTCAAAACTTCCCCTTCCCAACCGTCCAAGTAATCTCGCGCTGTCATCTTCCCCTCGTTCTTATCGTCTCTACGCATTTTGCATGATTTGATACGTGATGCTGGGCTTTGCTGGGTGATGGAAAGAGCTAGGATAGTATACTCTCTGGATAAGACGACTTAGCACCTATAGCTTGCCAGTTAGTCTTATGCTTACCACACGTTAACCTATTCTCTTTGATGGTGCCTTTTTATCTGCGCGGCAAGACCAGGGAAACGAAAGCAACACGAGTTTAACTTGTTCTTGGATAAAAATTTTAAGTGAACATTCGCTGCACTCAGTAATTAATTCTACAGCTCCTATTTTCACTACATAATCTCTCTTGGCCCCTCGATACACCCCTCCCCTCTTTGTCTCTCAACCATCCCACTCATTTCTTTGTCAACCTCGCTCATTTCTTTCATTCTTGAAGGATATTTCGGAGCAAACGTTCACTGGACTCAAACCACTAGTCATACAGCACCAATTTCCACAGGATAAACGTTCCATTCCCTGCAATTCCTCTTCCCATCTCACCGATCCTTGCCCTCCAAGTCCATTTTCTTATTCCTCTTTTGACGGTTTCATGGTACGACGCAGGTCACGCAGTCGACTTTTTATTAGGTATACTTCTGCAACGACCACACCAGTTTGTTCGAATTAGGAGAGATCTTTTGTAGTGGCTGGGCTAATGGAGACTTTTTCTATATCATTTTGCTTTATACGCACATCAGAGCTTCTTCAGTTCTATGACATTTTCTACGTCTTATTTTCTTACCACCAGACAATGTTGTTTATTAACGAGTGATCTCAAGGTATTGGCATATTTTGACCACGTTTCTCTTATACCTCAACTCGATAAAATTCAGCTTGGAAGTTGCTCCCCATCCTCAGTAGAAAGGAGCCTATTTCACGACGAAAGAAACCTTAATCATTTTATTCTTGTTACTTTCCGTTCTCCAGGGGGTATGGGAGAGTAGAGTGGCATAATGTTTGCTGTACATGTTGGAGGGAGCAAGTGTCACGTGAAGTTCTCCAGACTCACTTAGGAATTTATAAGCCAGATTTTAGAGTTAGTTATTTTCATTTTGCGACAAGTTTAAAGAATATGAGCCAAGTTTTAGGGATAATGTAGAAATACTAGTAAAACTTTTAGCGATTTTTGTGAATAGCTCAAAGGCTAGGCTACTGCTAACCCCCGCCAGTTTGGAGGTAGGGAGTGTTATATAAGATATCCCCGGCTTTAATGGTTAAGGGAAGGGTATGGTAGTGTAATGTTTGCTCTGAAGATTGGGAGTGGAAAGATGGGAGGTGAAGTACGCCGGACCCTATGTGGCGAGTGAAGTGAACCCTTGTTTACCAAACCCACCAAGACCAGAGATTTATCAAGATCGAACGGACATCCTCCCTTCCTATCACTCTCACTGTTTTATTTGTTTTTTCCCTCTCTTCGCCCTCTGTGCTCACCCCTTTTCATTTTTCCCAATTTTCACTGCTTTAGTCTTTTTTTTCTCTCTCTTCTATGCGTGTCAACCTCTCCTTACTTTTCTTCTTTCTCCTCTTCCATCTGTGCTAACCTCTTCTTACTTTTTCACACTTTCAGTACTTTATTCTTTTTCCCCGTTTCATCTGTGCTTACCTCTCTTTACTTTTCCCCCATTTACTGCTTTATTCTATTTTCCTTTCCTCCTATTCTATGTTCACCTTTCTTCACATTCAGCCACTTGTACGACTTGCGTCTCTTTCCCTTTCCCCTCACTCTATGTCCCCCTGTCCTCTCTTCCTTTTACTTTTACTTCTTTATTCTTCTCTTTACTATCTTCTCCATTTGTGCTCACCTCACTTCGCTTTCAACCACTTCACTTTCATCCGCTTGCGGTATTTATTTCTCTTTTTCTTTCCTCTCACACTATATCTACCTGTCCTCCCTCTCATTTTGCATTCTTCTCTTTTCTTCCCATATTCACTTTCATTTTTTTTTCCCTTCAATCTAATTATTATTTTTACTCGTACCTTTTCCTGTTTTCCTATTCTCATTGCCTGCATTTCCTTCTCTCACTTTATTTTTCCTCTCCTCTATATCTTGCATTCATTTTTTTTGTCTCCTCGCTCTCACTTCCTCATTCTTCTGTTTTTACTCTCGTTCAATTCCTATTCCCTAATTCATGTTTTCACTGCTTCACGGTCTACTTTAATCTCTTACTTTCACTCATTCATTACTCTTTTCGTCCTTTATTTTTTCATTCTCTCTGTCTCATTCTCTCTTCTCGTCATGTTGTCATTTTCATCTTCAGTTTCTCTCTTCTTAGTCTACCTGTTTCCTACTTTATCTCTTACTCCCCCATTTACATTTTTGTCCTAATTATGCCTCCTCCTCTCTTCATCCACGGTTTTCCCTCTCATAGTTTTCTCTCTCGTTGTTTTCCCTTTTTTTTTGGAGGGGGGGAGGATGCTTTCACATCTTGCTGCTTCCTTTTCTTTTCTTCTTCCATCCTCACCCGTAGTAGTGCTCCCCTCATCTCTCCCTGCTTACGTTCTCTCTCATCCCGTCACTCCCACTCTCATTTTATTTTTCCTCCCTTTTCTGGGTCACTCACTCTAATTGCCTGCTCTTCCTCCTCTCATCTCTTACTCCCACTCTCAGTTACTCATTTTTCCTTTAACTCTCTTCTGTTCCTCCTCTTGCATTCTCACTACCCTTTTCCCCTCCTCCCTTCTCTCCCTTTCACTCTCACTTCTACCCTCCTTTCCCCGACCTTGCAGTCCCACATCCACTGAGTCATCCCCTCATTCTCACCTTCTCTCCTCACCTTCAACTTTTTCCCTTAATTGAGTTCTCACTATAACTTTTTTTTTTTCGTCATCTTGCTCTATCCTCTTCCACTCCTCATTCAGACTTATTTCTTCCCAGTTTTTATTCTTACTTTTTTATTACTTCTTTCATCCAATCTCTTCACATTTCACTTGTTTTCTTCTCTCTTTGTCCACGAACTCTCACTGTTTTATTTTATTTTCCTTTCTTCCTTTTTCCTTTTATGAAATTTCCCTGTCTCTTTTTCCTTTCCTTCCTCTTCTCGCTCTCATATTCTTTTCCCTAATTCCTTGCCTCACTGCTTTCATTCTCGTCTTTCTCTCACTCTGTCAAAGTCTTTTCCTCCTCTATATTTTGTCCTTTCATTCTCACTCCCTCATTTCCCTTTCCTTTCGTTTTTTTTAATCCTCTTTCACTGCCTTCTTCTTGTCCTCCTCCTCTAGTTTCTTTAATAGACTGGGTAGTAAGAAAGAAGAGGGTTGATCAAGATGAAGCAAAAAAAAAAAAAAAAAAAAATCATCCTAGTTCCAAATACTTACTTTTAATTTTGCCATTAATTTTTACCTGTTTTTCCTTTTCTTTGTCCTTCCATATTTGCGATATTTTTCGCTCTTCTCTAGATCTTAGTCTCACTACATTCCCTTTGTTTTAGTCCTCTCACCCTCATTGCTTCCTTCTCCAACCACCTCTCTCTCTCTCTCTCGCTCTCTCTCTCTCTCTCTCTCTCTCTCTCTCTCTCTCTTTCTCTCCACATCCCGCGACCAGTTGGGTGAGAGTGAAATACGGGGAGTGTCAGGTTTTGTTTGTGTCCGACTTCGACGCACAGGTAGTAGTTGTGCTCTGTTTACTCTCTCTCTCTCTCTCTCTCTAATTACCTATGTATTATCTACTTAACTGTTCATCGATATAACTATCCATTTATCTATCAGTCTATCTATCTATCCATCTATTGCGGGTAAGCAGGAGTAAGACACATCCACACTTTAAGACCCTTTCAAGCTCACAAAATGATTTCTCCGGAGAGCCAGATTAATAACGTTAATTCATAATAGTTGAGCTTCCCTCAGGCGTTCACTGACCAAACAGAACCTTCCAATTCAGGTTTAAATTATTACAAGCATTGTGATTTCCGGAATTTCGCATGAGTCTTCTGCTGCTGGTGGTATCTGGTAAATGTTTTCTTAGTATTACAAGCATTAAGGCGCTCACAGTTTCGTATGAGCCTTCTGTGAGGCGGAGTTGTCTGTATAACATGACCTAGAGGAGCCACTGAATAATCAATCTCGTGTAGGTGTAGTTGAAATCAGTACATGTCCAACTACAGCCTCTCAGCTTTTACCACCTCAGCCACTCACCACTTCTCTCTCATTCCTCACTATTCCCCTCTCACCCCAGTGCTCCTTACTCTTCACCCCTCTCATCCTGTCATCCCTCATACCCCATCCTTACCCAGCATTCCTCACCCCACATTCCTCACCCGCTATTCATCACCCCTTAGCTCCCACCCCTCATCCCTCAACCCAATACCCTCATCCTTCACTCATCCCTCACCATCTCACCACCACTTCCCTCACCCCTCCTTGCCTCACCCTCTCCCTTCACCTCTCACCTCTCACCTCTCACCCTTCACTACCTCACCACCTCTCCCCTCACCCCTTACCCCCACAACTTCACCACCTTTCCCCTCACCCCTCACTCCCCTCTGTCTCCATTAGGCGGTAAGAGGGTGTAAGTACTTAATGTTTACCTAGGTCCTCCTGTTTATGTCTTCCCTGACCTTCGCTGATTGGAGGAAAGTAGGTAGGAAGGGAAGGCAGGGAAGGAAAATGGAGAAAATTGGAGGAAAGGAGAGAGAGAGAGAGAGAGAGAGAGAGAGAGAGATGGAATAATGAAAAATATTAATGTGAGAGGGGTAGGAGAACACTGTAGAAAAGATAAGCAGGAGGGGAAGGGGATGATGACGGCGAGGGACAAGGGAGGTGGAGGGGAGAGATAAAGTGTACGAGATAAGCAGGGGAGGGAGGGAGGGGAGAGAGAGGGGCAGGGAGAAATAATATTTTTTTCAGTCTCTTCCACCTTAGTCGTTCGTGCACACTCCTCCATTCACTTCGCTGCTGTTTGGGGTTTTTCAGAATCACCACTAACTAGTTCTAAGCCAAAAGCTAGAAGGAAAAGAAGAATGAAAAGAAACAGATATACTGATATTTCACTCATCCTGCTGAAGCTTTTGGGAGGATTTCCATATGTTGCCATCAGGGACAGAACACAGATCGTGGCTTCAGTTTCTCCCTGTGTCGACATCCCAAAGAACGAAAAGGAGGTGGATGGAAAAGATCAAGGCTATCCAAACCATCCTGAGACAAGGGATGGAAAACATCAAATCAGTCCACACCACACTGATGCAGAAGGCAAAACACATCAGACCGCTCCAAACCCAATCGACGCTAACGATGGAAAAGATCAAGGCAATCCCATCCATATCAGTCCAAAGGATGGAACACATCACACCAGTGCAAACCAAATCGACGAAGATCATCAACTTTATCGAGACTGCACGTGGCTTAGGGGTTGGTCGGCTATTGTGTGTGCCTCAATGGTCTTCTATATTCTAATGACATACGTCAGGTTTCAAACTTTGAAGAAATACATTGTGTTTAAAGAATACACCATGCTCATCGCCCACAATGTCCGGGATGGCATTACCAGCCCCACCATCATCATTATAGTCATCTACCTTGTCGCCAAAAGCTCCTCGGCGCTCGAGATTGTGAGGGAACTTCACCTCAGCGAGTTAGGAATGGAGCAAAGAAACCCCTTTTGTAACCCCCAGTTCATCTGCAGTGCACTTTTGCTTCTGAGCAGTCAGTCCTTAGTCATTGGCACTGCCTTTGCGTATTTTTCACAGTTGAGCTTACTTGCTTATGTCAGTCAGTCCTACGAGACTCACCTCTACTTCCACGTTATAGCTTTTGTTATGAGCTTCTACTACCAGGGCATACAGATATTGTGTCGTTCCTACCAGAAGTTGAGTCAATCACTCTCAGACATCATTCAAAAGAGACCCAGCGAGTCTCCCAGTAATGCAAAACAAGCAATCCTTAACAAGTGTCATTCCGGAACAGATCTCATTAATGATCATCAGACCCACCATCATGAAATCCCAGAAGAAATATTGCTGATGACAGAATCTAAGAACCCCAGCCTTTCAGTAAGGCAAAGGAAGATCAACGTCAGAGAGACGTTAGGAAAAGTTTTCCATCTCCACGATGTACAGCGACACCTGAATTCATACCTTGGGTTGCCCATTACACTAATTATGCTGACTTCGGTAGTGTACAGTATCCTCAGCTGCTTCTACTTGTCCTACGTGAGCAGGATGAGTGCCGCAATGAAACTGATGATTACTGGCTACACTGCCCTGGCCTTTATTCCACTGATCTTTCTCTCCAACATTCCTGTCCGACTGCAGATCGAAGTGAGTGTTGAGAATATTAGTTCAGGTCAGATGAGGGAAGGCAGGTAAAGTTTCAATAGGTTAAGCTGAGTCAGATCAGGTCAGCCAAATTTGGTCAGGCCAGGTTATGTGAAATTAATTTTGACAGGCGTAATCCTTCTTACAAGTGCTTCTTCCGAAATGACAGTAACAGTTATCCTACTTGAGACCAACTTCCAGTATGTCTGCTAATATTCGTCTTGATACTTGTACCTCGTAAAATGGGAGTGTGGGCCAGCCCCTTGCTGTGCTTTCGCAAACACAGCTTGAAGAATAATGAGGTGGGCAGTTTTTACTTAGTATAAAGTTGTTCATAACAAAGTTTAGGCCAGATGCAAACTTGGTAATACATCTGAGGCAATATATCTTATGGCAATATTTCTTAAGCAATTTAAACCGGTTTGTCAATAGCTTAAGTGACAGCCATCACGTTAATGGGAAATAACTGTAACCTTTGGTTAATTGTAGAAGTAGTGTTATTCAGGCTCCCATCAGTTTCCTAAGTATATCTTGTAATAATGATTTATGTAGGTATTGAAAGCGCCTCACAGCCCCTTGCATAACACTTCAAATGAGAGCCATTTCTGAACTGCACTTGCCCAGATAAAACCCGTCTCTTATAACCTACCACCACCACCACCACAGCTACCACCACCACAGCTACCACCACCATCATCAGTGGCATCGTTAGCCGTCTGGCCATGAGAGGGGGGGGGGGTCGTTTCGTGGGGAGTGAGGTTGACGTTAGGAGCAGCGAGGTGTCGGGACCAACTGCCTAGCCCCGGGCTCCTACGTTCCTCATGGGGCAATGTAGGATTGGATGATGGATGGATGGGTGGATATATATATATATATATATATATATAGATATATATATATATATATATATATATATATATATAGATAGATATAGATAGATAGATAGATAGATAGATAGATAGATAGATAGATAGATAGATATAGATAGATAGATATAGATATAGATATAGACAGACAGACAGACAGACAGATACATATAAAACTACATTGCTACTTGTGCTACTCATCGAAATATCACACAAAACCTTTAGAAATTAATACAACACTCGACAGCAACTGCTGATTTGGTTATGAGTGAAATTATTGTACATACAACACGTCCCAATTCTATGAAAATAAATAATATGGAAATACTGTAGTAATAGATTATATCCAGATATGCAGCAGGTCATATTTCATTAAAGTAAATAAGATATCACACACTGTATATGGTGTTCCTTAGAAATAAACTTATATAACAGTAATTAAATAATCAAGTTTCAGTAATAATGGAGACTATTACATTGTACCAATTCAACATAGCCTGCAGTTTACAGAAAATACTTCATACAATTGTGAAAATGTTACACGAAAGTAGTGCGCAATATATAGAAAATAAGGTAAACTTATTTATTTTTATCTTGTTTATGACCTAGAATGACTTAATAAATCTGTTATTGTCACTGACAGAAAACTTGTTTACAAACTCATCCATGTGGGCTGAGTGTGGGGGGTCTGGGGGGGACGTTAGCAATTTGTGGGGGCAAGCACCCCACGACCTCCCCCCCCCGTAGTCACGCTACTGACCACAGTTACCACCACAACCACCACCATTGTCATCACAGCTGCCACCACCACCACAGCTACCACCACTACCACCGTCACACCTACCTTCGCCACCACCATTACCACAACTACCGCAGATATCTACTGAATAAAATCGTCTGTTCGTAGCACTCCCCTCTTTCTCTCTCTGACTCTCAGCCTGCAGAGATGCATGAAACTCAACTGTAATACCTCGCCGTAATTTTCAGCATACGTGATATATAGCACCAGTGGGGACAATTGTTAGGGGCCAAATCACCCCTCCCAAAAAACACAATCGACATGAAATTAAAGCTGGCCCACCTGGGCACCAGTTCCAACCATCCTGCCAAGTTTCATCAAAATCTTTTTCCCAGTTTTGGCTGTGCTACACAAACACACACACACACACACTCATAGTACATTAGATTTTCCTTCCCGTTCTTCAGAGACCCTATAATTAATAAAAGTACCATGATAAACTGTAGACTTCCGATTTCCAATGGAGGAGTATATGCACTGCCGACAGCAATTTACCAAACACAGACAAGTTTCATTACCGGTCATGGCCGTTCTGAAAGGAAGGGAACACATTTTAATGGAAAAAAATCGTCAGCATGCTTCAGCATGTGGTATTTTTATTATATGCATAATTTTCCCCTTTAGGTATAGAGACCGAAGGCTAGGCTACTGCGGAATAAATCATCTAATAGCTGGGGACCAAACTATGGTTCTGGTCACTCTACATGATCGAAAGTCCTACAACTATTTCTGGAAGATTCAGACCAGGACGTGCAAGAAGAGACCATCACTCCAGCGAGTGTTCTGTATCACTACAACACCAAGCATCTAAAGAGGAAAAATCTTGATGACTGGGCAAAGTACCACTGTGCAGAAATCATTTACGATTAAATTGTAAACTATTTAAGGCAGTAATCATTGGTCCTTTTGTCACTATGAATCATTTTTCATGCTTCCATCAAGAGGACAACTTCTATATTTTATTCTTCCTTCAACCAAGGAATC
This sequence comes from Coenobita brevimanus, assembly GCF_032717465.1. Taxonomy (NCBI): domain Eukaryota; kingdom Metazoa; phylum Arthropoda; class Malacostraca; order Decapoda; family Coenobitidae; genus Coenobita; species Coenobita brevimanus. The sequence goes on along the minus strand of NC_137049.1, from coordinate 26,475,293 downwards.
AAATTTAGTGCACAAAGCATTTCCGAACACTGGACATTAGATATGGCTTTCAATAAACTATACAGTGATGAATAAAGCTCGTCCGTAGGTAGCAGGAACGAAATGAGTAAGACGTCATCGTGGTGAAGGGCATCAGAAGTATCATTAGTGTGAAACATTGAATGGAAATGGTCTTTGTTATTAAAACTTATATCTGGAAGTGAAAAGTTTGCCGGTAAATTTGGCAGACATTATTATTAGATTTGATCATCCTGTCTAACACTTTTCTAAGTGGAATCGACAACGACACAGAGAAACAATTGACGAAAGCTTGGTATTTCGCGTTTCCATTTCCTAGGGAGCTGTGTTGCATATTTGTTTATTACGTAGTGGAAAATGTTTTCAAGTTAGTGACAAACAAAAGTTTTGCCCCAAATTCCGCCTTTACTACAACCCAGGCCACACAGACACCCATGGACATTTAATAGTAAACATAGTGAAAAGTCTGGTTCTTGATTTCCACCCGAACTATTCTTTTCTAAGTGAGTCTATTATTAATGGGTAAGCCATTGTTGTTCAGCCGTCGCTCTAACATTCTTGGACTCCTGACTTGAGTGAGAAATCGTCGAAGAATCCAAATGACCCTAGGAATCCACACTTGCAGTTTTGATAATTATGTTTTTGCAGTTGGGACACTGTAAAGATTGGATATGTTTGCAGTTATTATGTATGTGCTGTTTGGGTACGTGCAAGAGCTAGATATTTGTATAGGTTGGAAATGTGTGCTGTAAGGTTATGTATACTGTTTAGATTCGTGTACACTTTGGCTATGAGTCTCGTTTAAATCTATGTGCTGTTATGATGCGTTTAACTTTGATATATGTCTTGTTAGGGTAAGTGTGCGGTTTGAGTGTTTCGGCTGCTTTGATATTATGTGCACAGGCTGAATGTTTGTGCTGCTTCAACGTGTGTGCTCTTTGGATATGTGTGTTGTTTGCATACGATACAGTTCTCATAGGGACTGTCTGTCATCCAACCTTATCTTTCTCTTTGCTCCTTAGTCTTTTTGTCTGCACTCCTCTTCTGTCTTCCACTCCTACCTCTCTCGGGATTCATCTACTGTCTCTTTGTATATCTATAAGTCTCCCTTCCGTTGTTACCTTTATGTCTGTATTTCTGTCTTTCTGTCTTTGTGTCTGTCTACTACTCCTACTGCACTGTCTGCTTGCCTGACACTCCCTTCTGTCTCTTTGAATGTCTCCTTACCTGTCTGTTTTTCACTCCTGTCTCACCGTCTGTCTGTTTCTTTCTATCCTTTTTTACTTCTGTATCTGTGTATCTATTTGTCTGTCAGTCCAACGTCACTGTCTCTTTGTCTGTCTGTCCGTTTTCAACGCCTGGCTGCCTTTTATCATTCATCTGTCTGTCTTTCTGCTTGTCTGTAACTCTTATATCACTGTCTGTATGTCTGTCTTCCTCGTTTTCCTCAGTATATGTCTGTTTCCCTATAATATGCACCTCTCTCAGTGTCTGTCTGTCTCTTTTCCTCCTCTACTTTATCTGCTGTCTGTAAGTTCTGCCTCACACTTTCACCATTTTTACATCTGTCTCACTGCCTGACTGTCTAGCAGTTTGTCTATTTCTCTGTCTGTCTGTCTGCCTATTTTTTTTTTTTTTTACTTCCTCACCGTATCTTTGTCTGCTTGTCATCTTTCACTCCTGCTTCTCTATCTGCCTGTCCGTTTGTCCATCAGCTTTTCACCCCTACTTCACTGTGCTCTCTCCTACCTCTCCGTCTGATTTTATTTTTTTTTATCTGTCCTTCTCCTACGTCACAGTCTCCTTGCCTCTCTATCTGAATATCTTCCTCTCCAAACTCAGCAGGTATCTGTCTAGATTGCTCTACTCTCTCTCTCTCTCTGTACGTCTGCCTCCCTTCCACACTTATATATTTCACTGCCTATCTTACCGTCTGTATTTCTTGTAGTCACCCCGTTTATGTGTCTGTCTTCCACGCTAATGTCTATTTGTCTATCGTTCCTACCTCACTGTCTAGCTGTCTGTCGATCTGTTTAACCAGTGGAAGTAGGACATCGATCAAGAAGGCCTTGTGTTGATCTTCACTACTTATATAAGTCTCTCTCTCTCTCTCTCTCTCTCTCTCTCTCTCTCTCCTCCAGCCCACCCATCTCTCTTTCATTTCCGCTCTCTTTCTTCCCCGATCCCTTCTGCTTCCTTCGTAGGTTGCTCCTGTCTTACTTTTTTTTTTTTCTATAGGTCCTTTCTTTGTCTGTAAACTATTTGTATCGATGGAACTTTTCTCTCTGGTATTTTTCGAGGCAGCATTTAGTTTATTATTTTTAATTTAGTATTTATATTTAAGTTCTCTCTGTGTTTATATATATATATATATATATATATATATATATATATATATATATATATATATATATATATATATATATATATATATATATATCAGTCTCTCTATCTTACTATTTACATATCTATATACTCCACTTATTCTATATAGTCCCCCATAGAAGTCTCCCTCTTTTTGTTTTATACCCACTAATTTCCACTTCTCTCCAAATTTCTTCCTGTTTACTTCCCTCCCTCTGTGTCCACTTCAACTTTCCTCCCTCCGTCTCTCTCTTTGTACATTATTCCAAGTATTTTTCTTCTCTTGTATTTATCATTCTCTCCGTCCTGCATCCTTAACGTCTTCCCTCTGTTCATTATTTTTGACATTATTCTTAGCGACACCAGACGAGTTTACTCATCTTAGGCGAAAATTTATCAACTGAAAAGGTCAAGTTTAGCTTCCATTATCACTTTCCCTACACTGTGGCCTCCCCATGTTGCGCAAAATCGTCTGGCAGCAAGAAGAATTTAAGAGAAAATACAAAAGTCAACGTACTTGAGTTTATTCCCTTATTACATCATGTAGGGATTTATGTTGTCTTGTTTTTTCTTTTACAGGTTTCTTTTTTTTTTTGTCATATTCTATTTTCCTATAAGCGCTGATAGCTGTTCTTTGCACTGTATGGTGATCCCTCTCAGCTTTTCTTATCAGTTTTCCTTTCTTTTCTTCCTACAATTCTTCTGTCGTTACATTCATTTCCTCTCCTTTTTTCTTCGTATCTTTCCTCAACCTGTTTTCTCCCGCATCTTCTCCTTTCTTCCTCCAATCCTCTTCTCAGTCCACTTCCTCGTTTTTTCTGTCTTTCCTTTTCTTATTATCGCCCCAATTTCTTACTTTCTTCCACCCATCCTCCTCATCCACGCCTTTCCTTCCCTCTTTCCCTCTCTTCCACCCACTTGCTCGGTCTCTTTCCTTCCCTCCTTCTCCCCACTTCTTCATGATTTTCTTTTATCCACCTTCCTTCTCCCATTTTATCCCCTTCTGTTCCTCACTTCTTTCTTCCACCCACTTTCCCTTTCTTTCCTTTCCCCTCCTCCTCACATCTTCTTTTCTCCCACTCCCCCTCCTTCTCTCCCCCTCCCTGCTCCACCATGGTAAACATATTGATCCCAGTGTCAAGAGGGCTGCAGCCGGCTGATCAGAGGGCTATAAGACCACGTCTAGCAACCTCAAACCCCATTACCTCCTTGAGATCGTCACTATCTTACCTCGTGATCAGATTCTAAGCTGTTTTCTCTCATTACCTTTTCGTGATCGGCACTGTCTTCACCTGGTGATCTGCTTCTAATTTACTTCTATTATTATCTCGTTTTGATCAGCATTACCCATGTCCAGTGATCTGTTCCTAAGTCTTTTCGTTCATTGCCTCTTGAGATCAGCAGTGTCTATAAATGGTGATCAAATTCTAAGTTACCTCTTGAGGGAAAAAACTAACACACAGTATTGTTGCTTCCCACATTGCAAGGCAGACGGATGTAAAACGTTCTAAGGATCTAGAAACAGTTATATATGGTCGAGTGCTGCGATTTTATATTTCTATTATATCCTGTTTTCAGTGGACGAAAATAGTAGGCACTAGAATGTATCTCTTACTTCAGATAAAAGTGTGTGCTTAATGTGAACACCTGTTTCGTACACAGGACGGGACAGTAGATGCCATAGCCTATTAGTTTGCTGACTGTGTGTAGATCTGGTCACAAATAGGACGACTACAACGTGTTCTCTATCATAACGAAAATTTATAACCTCTGTTGGTTCAGTTGATGGCCAACTGCAGTCAGACTGGATGGTTAGTTTAACATGTAACCGAGGGGAGTCCTTTCTATCCCGTGATTAAGGCTCATCACTTAGCATCAAGTTGTGGGAGTGGGCCAGGTCTGTTAGATAAAGACCGACTTCTATGAAACGGGGACTAATTTCCAGCGTTGACCTTCTTGCTGTATTTGCCATAAACGTGAGAGAGATCACAGGTCCTACTAAAGAAGCAATGGACGTGAGGAAGAGAACAGATCTCTCCCTGTTTTTGTTGAAGCTGCTGGGCGGGTTTCCTTTCAGAGAGTCTAGGGAGAAGTACTTTTTTAGGATGAAAGTTTCTCCCCACACCGAGGAAAGAGAGGGGTTACCAGAGGAAGGTGAGGGAAAAAAGGAGAAAATTAGGAACAATGAGGATTTTGTCGAGGGAACAATAGGGACTGCTTCATGTTCCTCCCAAAGTTCCCCGACACCACATGTTCTGCATTTCAACAGGAAGGTCCATCACTTCTTCACTGCCTTCTCCTCTCATCTCTGCTACCTTCTACCCCCATCTCCCTCCCACCACCATTTCTCACCTCCCTCACCTCCCCGTCAGTACCAACGAAGCGTGGGATGGGAGCTGTGGTCTTATTTTGTCATCCTCTCCGTGTTGTGTTATACAGCGGCGGTCTGCGTTTCGCTGTTTGGCTTCCCTGCTGACTACATCAAAAACAAGTTCATGGTCATCCTCGCCATCAACCTCAGTGATATCGTCTCTGGCATCTCCAGTATCCTCTTAGTGTTCTGCCTGTTTTCGAGGAGGTCTGTTGCCAAGGAATTAGCCACAGAACTCTCCAGACAATGCATTCTGATCCAGCGGAACAAGAATGATCTCTACTTAACCCTTTGTGAGGCCGCCATGCTTTTGTCAGTATGCTATTTATTGTTCGAGGCGGCCATGATCACCTCCCAACAGATATTATTGACCTACAAGTTGATGAGCAAAATGACACTGTGGTTCCTGATCAGCATCTTCATCGTGAATTTTTTTTACTGCAATGTGCAACTGATGGATTCACAGTACCGAAACGTAAGGGCTTCGATCAGTAATATATATTCAAGAGAGCAAAACCAGAAAGCAAACATACATTGTCCAGATAACGATCACTTCTTAACGACAGATGAGACACCAGATGAGACAATGGAAACTCCCAGGTATCAGATAAGCAGTGAGATGTGTAAATCTGAGGGCATATTCACCAATCACTTGGCCTCAAAACCAACAACAAGTGCGAGTGAAAAGTCTTCTGATTCATCCTTCAGCAAGACAGCCCTCACTGTCCATCAGTTTCCAACATATTCAACAAGAGGGCACAAGGCGAAGAGACTCGGAAGAATCCATCTAAAAAATCAGCACATTCAGAATCTGACGTCAAAAACAACCATGACTGAGCACGGAAAGCCTTCTGGTACTCCTTCAAACAAGAAACTCAGCCACAGACATCCAATTTTAACCAAGCAAATAAAAGGACTCAAGATGAAAGGACTCAGAAGCAGCCGACATGAAGTTCTGCGCATCCAGGATCACCATCTCCTCTTGCTCTCCTATCTCGGCCTCCCCATCACCATCGTCATGATTGCCTTCCTTCCCTTCACTGTCATCTCCGCCTTCTGTCTCTCCTACGGCAATGAGATGGCGGGAGACAAGATTGGAATATCTCTATCTTTCACCATGTTGTTTTCTCCGCCACTAGTCATTTTATCCAACATTCCAGTCACCCTACAGAATCGGGTATGTGAATTATTTGGCATGACACGGACTGATGTGAGAGAGAGAGAGAGAGAGAGAGAGAGAGAGAGAGAGAGAGAGAGAGAGAGAGAGTAGTAAACAGGTATATCAACAGACGAATATACAGACACATACAGATTGATAAAATAATAAATACAGTAGATAAACAATTAAACAAATATTCTTGCAAACAATATATGTGTACTTCAAGCAAGGTATTGCACACATATAATTATATAGAAAAAGAATGGACCTACTCGGGGACAAAGAGACACACAGACAGACCGAGAGAAAAGTGAATGAGGGAATGCGAAGGGGAAAGATGGGCGGATAGGGAGAGACAGAGAGAGGGAGGGAAGGAGGAATGGAAGGGGAGGAGATAAAAGAAGAAAGCATCACTGGGGAATAGAGATGGAAGAGGACGGGAAGGAGGGAAGTAAGAGGGAATGAAGAAAGAAGGAAATAAGGCAGGATATACTCAATACACAGGGAACAGGGATACAATTATTCGAGTGCAATAATGAAAAAAAAATGAGAAAGGAAATATGAGACATACAGACAGATACATAGATAGATAGATAAACATATAGACAGACAGACAGACACATAGACAGTGAATGAGACAAAGACTGATAGATATACATCCGATGAAAAGGATAAGTAGAAACAAATGAAACCTTCCCCTGATTAAAAAGAATAAATAAATAAATAAAAGAAATTCCCGTCCCTCATAATATTTATCAGTTAACTAAAAGAAAATCATCCATTCTTCTATGACTTTGCTAACCCCACCGAATATCGAAAAGTCAGACGGAAAGAAGCTGAGAGACAGGCACAGTTACACAGAGAGACCGAAACTGAAACCGTAATCAGAGAAAAAAATTATAGAAAAACTCCTTCTCCACAGTATATATATATGTGTGTGTGTGTGTGTGTGTGTGTGTGTGTGTGTGTGTACAGTGTGTGTGTGTGTGTGTGTGTGTGTGTGTGTGTGTGTGTGTGTGTGTGTGTGTGTGTGTGTGTGTGTGTGTGTGTGTGTACAGTGTGTGTGTGTGTGTGTGTGTGTACAGTGTGTGTGTGTGTGTGTGTGTGTGTGTGTGTGTGTACAGTGTGTGTGTGTGTGTGTGTGTGTGTGTGTGTGTGTGTGTGTGTGTGTGTGTGTGTGTGTGTGTGTGTGTGTGTGTGTGTGTGTGTGTGTACAGTGAGTGTGTGTGTGTGTGTGTGTGTGTGGAGAAGAGCATACAAACATAAACAGAAAAAACCGAGTACAAAATCCGGTAAAAAGTAATATCTCAAAACTCCATCCCCTCCTCTTCCCCCTCCCCTAACTCCCTCTCCCCCCCAGCTCCCTCTCCCCCCCAACTCCCTCTCCCCCCAACTCCCTCTCCTTCCGCCCCTTCCCACACACACAGGGAAATAGAAAAAGAAAAGGAAAATATGAATCAACTTAAAAAATAATGTATTCCCTCTTCGACTGTGCCCACCCCAGCGAACATTCCAATCAGGCCTTTTTATCCCAGGACGGAATTAGCATACGGCGTCATTCCTCTCTTCAGCAGAATCCGTGGCTGGCGATTCAGAGCTGAGGCGTGTGTGTGTGTGTGTGTGTGTGTGTGTGTGTGTGTGTGTGTGTGTGTGTGTGTGTGTGTGTGTGTGTGTGTGTGTGTGTGTGTGTGTGTGTGCGTGTGTATGTGTGTGTGTGTGTTTGTGTTTGCTTCTGCATGCGTGTTTGCTTGTGTGGTCTGCACCGCTGCCGCTATTTGCACAACAATTTAATTGGTTGGTTCTACTGTGTTTTTGTGAAGACTGTTATGGATATTATTATTATTATTATTTGTATTATTATTATTATTCGGTAAGTTTATCATGATGTTATTAAAGGCTTTTGTTCACTTTAAGTACACAGATTTATTAACATTGGCTTTCTCATGCTGTACTATAGTGTTGTGCTTGGCTTCGATAATTAGGTGAACAGACAGATAGACATACAGGAGAGGCGGACATACGGACAGAAAAACGATAGACAGAGACTGGAAGAAATAGGCAAATATGTGGATAGGCGGCAACTCAGAAAAATGTTTTATCGGAGTTATTATGCAGGTAATTTTTAACATACACCATGAAGGTCACCCACAGTTTCATGATAGATAAGGTAACATTTAAGGGCATTCCTTATCATTATTGATTTTCTAACCAAAATTTCCATTTATAAAATAAGCAAAATATGACATCAAAGAACAAAAACTGAACTCAATATATTATACTGTATTTCACTCATTTTGTGAATTTACATATAAAGGACATGTATAACTGTTGGATAAACTGGACGTGATGCCAGAGTCAGTGGTGTAATTTCCTTTGTTTCTGGAATTTTTGTAGTATTTTTTTGACGCTTTATTATTTTTTTTCTGATTATAGCATACACATTCTTTCTTCTTGCTTTCAAAGATTTTTTGCTTACTTGAACTTAACCATATTCATCCTTTTGGGAGGCATTAACATTACATATTTAATCAATTAGCCTTGTCACGCTTACTTTTCTATTGTTTGTTTTATGTACTTTTGTTTTGTCATTATTTCCTTTTTGTTCAGTTTTGCCCGACATTTTACTGGGCAGGTGAAACTCATATATCTTTTTATTTATCTTCTGTTTGGACTTTTTGGGGAGGAGGGGGGAAGGGAGTGATATATTACATTCAAATTATACTGTCTCTTTTGCAAGAGCACTGAAACATTTTTCGTTTTTATTTTTTAGTTTTTCTTCTTTGGTATATTGTATTTACTTATTTTCATTTATAGGCGTCATTAATTTTACTTTTTAACTACGCTGTTTGGTTGTATAATTTCAGACGAACAAAATTATGAATTTGTGTTACCAAGTGGTACTGTACCTGCATCTTCATCTTCTGCTGTCCTGGGTAGCAAAAGACATGTAGCTCAGCGGAGAAGATATCCACGACTTTGTTTCTATGTTTTATCTTTTTTAACCTCAGACGCTTTTATTCAGCTTAGGGGACCTGCGAACTGAAGGGGTTAGACACAGCCTTCGTTACACCTTCCGTACGAGAGATTTTTCCCAAGTTGAATACTATCGTCTGGAAGTATGAAGAATTATATGAAAATACGATAGCGGATTCAAAGGGCTAACAGTCAGTCTACCTCGAGTAAGATGTTTTTTCACTATGGTCACCCAAAGGCACTCAGTTCCAGTTTAGATAATTTTTAAATCTGAGAAATATCACAGTAATCAAAGGACTAAAAACAGCAATGGACACCTCTTTCTGTAATACTAAATTACTTAAAGAATTTGGCTGCAGTAAAAAAAAAAAAATCATTGTATGGATTAAATATTTTGCTGCTGTGAATTACTCCCAGTTCTGTTTTCTATTTTTTCTCCTCCTTTTCTTTACTTTCTTCACTTTTCCCTTCACACTTCCTTTAATTCCTCTTTATTCTTTTTTCTCCTTAATGTCATTTCCTTCCTTCTTTCTGTCCTCTGAGCATTTCTGGCTTTTTTTTTTCTTGTAATTACGGCACTATTTTCTAACCAAGTTCAGTTCACACCCAAACGACATCAACTTTTCTCTCTCCTACTACGCCGTTTTCCTTCAGCTTCTTTCTCTTTCTCTCTCTCCTTCAGATTGACGACCTGCGACTGCTCATTCGCAAGCTCCTTCATCGCGTGGAGGAGGACCCGGAAGTGAAGGAGGAGGTAGGCTGAGTACTAATAATCCTTTCCTTTTTTTCATTTCTTGTTTTCTTCTTCATTGTTTCTTTCACATTCTGATCACTCCTTCATTACTTTGTGCCTTCATTTTCATCTTTTGACTACTCCTTCTCTCACGGATAACCTTCTCTAAAGAATTATACCCCTAGGCTACGTTTACTTAAATTTTGATCGTTTTCTCCCCTTTCATTTATTCATTCTTATAATCTTTTCCTTCCCCCCTTCTTCCTTCCTTCTTTCATTCATTCATTCAACCTCACTGTTCCTTTATTTCTTCATTAGGTCCGCCGTATCATTCCTCCTTTTGATTTCTCTCACCATCTATGCTTTCCTTCTTCCATTCATTCCTTCCGTCTGAAATTTCCTTCCGTTTGTCATTCATTTATTCTCATTTTCCTTTCCTTCCTTTAGTCATTTGTTTGTTCCCTCCTTCCTTCATGCTGACTATCGTTTCCTTTCCTTCATTTTTAGTGTACCTCCTTTCCCTCAATTCTTCTCTCCTTGCTTGTTGCTTGCCTTTATTCATATTTAGTCATTTATTATTTTTTTAACACACCCCCAATAATTTATCCCTCTCTCCATGCCTGACTTCAAACTAGCCCTTATTCATCCCTGTCTCACCCTAGTCTCATCTCTATATTATTTCCATACCTTTGTTTTGCCCCATTGTTTAACTTAACGCTGTTTCCCCTGTCTCACCTCATACCTAACCCCAGGCTCACATTTACACATTTGCCTTACCCCTGCCTCATTACTTAATTTAACCCTATTACCCCCGTCGCATCTTATACCAATCCCCAGCCTCACCCCTACACCTCCAGTGCCTCACCCATTTACCTAACCTCTTCACCTCCCATATACCTCACTACCTTGCATAGTACCCTCGCCTTATAATACAGGGGAAACCTCTGTTTCCCCTGTATTATTCCAAATAATACAGGGGAAACCCCTGTTTCCCCTGTATTATTCCTTGCCCCCACAATACTTCCCCTGTCATTCCCCTCTTGTTACCCCTTCTCTCCTGTACACTTTCCCTGCCTCACCTTCTTGTCTCCCTTGCCTCATTTTCCTCTCATTTACTTCCCCACACCCCTACCTTCCTCTTTTTCACTCCATATCTCCCCTGCTTGACCTGCCTTTGCTCTGCCTTAACCCTGCCTCATCCCTCCATACTCCCTGCCTCCACTTTCCTCACCCCATACCTCCCCTATTTTTGCCTGCCTTAGCCTCTCCACACCCCTTTTCTTCTCCATACTCACCCCATATCCACCCTGCCTAACCCCTGCCTTAACCCTACAGCTACGGGAGCTTCTGGAGGTAGTGGGTGACTCCCCTGGTTTCGAGCTGTGTCGGGTCTTCACTCTGGGAAGGACTGGCATGGTGCACGTGAGTTGTTGTAGCCTTGGTAGCTGTGATGGGTGTGGTAGTTGTGGTAGTTGTGGTGGGTGTGGTAGTTGTGGTAATTGTGGTAGTCGTGGTGGGTGTGGTACTTGTGGTTGTGTTGGATGTTGTAGTTGTGGTAGGTGTGGTTCATATAGTGCTTGTTATGGTTGTGGTAGATGTAGTGTTAATGGTAGTTGTGGTGAGTGTGGGAGTTGTCGTGAGTGTAGCACTTGTGGTGCTTTTGTGGTTGTAGAAGAAATAGTAGTTGTGGTACCCTTGGTAGTATTGGTTCTTGTGGTAGTTGCGGTGGGTGTGGTAGTTTTATTAACAGTGGTAACTATGGAGTGCTTTGATATGTGATGGTTTTCGGCCACTCTCTTGTGCGTGTGTGTGTGTGTGTGTGTGTGTGTGTGTGTGTGTGTGTGTGTGTGTGTGTGTGTGTGTGTGTGTGTTTTAATCCGTCCGTATGTTTTTTATTTGCCTTTCTGTGTGTTTATTTCTTTGTCCACTTGATATCAGACACACACCCAGCCTCACTCCTGCACAGTCTCCTGCTCCTGCATTCCTCATAGAACGCAATGCTTGCCTCCTGTGTGATTTCTCCCTTCATAATGGCACAGTGATTCCGTGAGTGAGTGACACAGTTAGGGACACGCTAGATTTAGTTGCCTATCTGTGTGCGGCAAAAAATTAAATCAAAATAAAATAAAATAAAATAAACGCTTACTACTGAACCGGTTAATATCAAATTCCACCAAGAACTAAGTCACAACTCATTGCTTGATTTTTCTTTTACTAAAGCTTTATTTTAGTTAATTAAATATTCTTTAATTCAGTATGGAAACGTTGACTCTTACTGCGTGGATAGTTAGAGAGAGAGAGAGAGAGAGAGAGAGAGAGAGAGAGAGAGAGCATGTGAATGTACATATGTGTCTGAGGTGTAAATGAGTATAGTACATGTAATCATGTATATGTGCGTTGAACCATGTGCCTTTATGCATATTGTGTGTGTGTGTGTGTGTGTGTGTGTGTGTGTGTGTGTGTGTGCTTTGAACACTCTAGCTTTAATTCTGGCAGTGGTTGTTTTGGAAATTGTGTTTGTAGCTGTTGTAGCTGTAGGGGTGATGGTTGTAGTTGTGTTGGTTGTTGTTGTAATGATAGTAGTTTGGTGGTTGTAGTTGTGACTGTGGTAGTAATAGTAGTTTTATATGTGGTGGTTGTAGTTAGAGTAGTTGTATTTCTGGTGGTTGTAGTTTTAATAGTGGTAGTCATTGCGGTTGTAGTTGTGGTGGTTGTAGTTTTAATAGTGGTAGTCATTGTGGTTGTAGTTGTGGTGGTTGTAGTTGTGGTAGTAGTGGTGATTGTAGCTGTGATGGTTGTATTTCTGATGGTTGTAGCTGTGATAGTGGTAGTCGTGGTGGTTGTAGTTGTGATGGTTGTAACTATGATGTAATCGGTGTGACTGTGGTTGTGGTGACTGAAAGAGTGATGATTGTATTTGTGGCTGTTGTAGCTGTGATAGTTATAGATATGATGGTTGTAGTTGTGGTGGTTGTAGTTGTGATGGTTGTAGTTGCGATGGTTGTAGTTGTGACTGTTATAGTTTCAGTAGTTGTATTTGTGAAAGCTGTAGTTTTGAGGGTCGTAGGTGAAATTTATATGTTGTAATAATTTTCACTCAAAGGGAAATGAGGGCTGTGTAGTAGCGCTGATCCCGTGTTACATGCTAAACAAATGTATAATTTATTTTGTTTTAAAGTTATGATAATTGCTATGATTGTGATGAGATAATTGGCGTACGTTTAGTGCTATGGATGTTGTTGTTCTTGTTGTCATTGATGCTGATGATGTAGTTGATGCTTATTTTAGTATTATTGTTTCTATAGCTAATTGTTTGTTTTGTTCTTGCTCTAGTGTGTTGTTTTGTTGTTGCTGTTGTTTCTGCTATTGTTACTGTTGTTTATTTATTTTTTGTTGTCTCTTTTCTTTAGCTCCTTTTTTACGACTGCTTATTTGCCTAGTTTATTTATTTTATTTTACTGTAGTGTTATGGCAGTATCATATGCATTCATTTTTTTTTCTAATCCCGCAAAAATGGATTCCACTTTTCCCTCCCTCTCTCACTTCTTCCCTCATTCTGCTTTTCTCTTCTTCCCTCATCCTTTTCTTCCATCAGTCTCCACCTCTCTCTCCCAGTACTTTTCCTCCTGTCTCACTTCTTTCACCAGTCTCCTCTTTCCCTCACTCACTTCTCTCATTTCCTCATTCTCCGTCCCTCTTCTTCGTTTCTCCCCCTACCCCATATTTTCCTCGCCTATCTCCCTCTCGCACTTCTACCCCATTCTCTTTTTCTCTTCCTTCCTCGTCCCTCTCCCTCCCTCACTTTCGCAACTTCCCTCTCTCACCTTCCTTCCTCAGTCACCTCTCCTCCTCTCACTTTCCTACCTTCCATCCCTCACCGCTCCCCCTCCCTCATTTTCCGTCCTGTCTTACTCACCCACTCACTCTTCGTTTCTGTCCTTTTTATATCTCTCCATCCCTCATCTCTTTCCCTTTATGACTTCTTCCCCATCTCCTTTTCTCTCCCTCACTCACCTTCTCTTTATTCCCCCCATCACCAACGATCCCAGTCCCTCTCCTCTTCATCGCCTCCCCTTTCCTTATCTCTCCCTCTCTCTCCATCTCTCTCCCTCTCTTCATTTCCCTCCCTGCCTCACCTCTCCTTGTCTCCCCTCCAGATCTTCAGCTTCGTGGCCACCTACCTCATCATCCTGCTTCAGTTTCGCTTCACCGAGCTCCCCACCGAGATACCCAACCCCAACACCACCCAGACTCCTTACCCAGCCACCACCTAAGAATCTCTTCGTGGAGCCGTATTCTCGTCATCTTAGGGGCTTCTTGACACCTCTTCTTTTGCTACTTATTTTTGCATATTACACCTCACCATTCTCTAGTTCGATTTTTACTTCATTCAGTTCGATGGTGTACTTTCATAATTCATTCTTGCTACTGTATCTCCAGTCGATTTCTTTTTCAACTCAGAAGAAACGTTTCGAACTGATGGGTTTCATATACCTTTCATCACATCTGCTACCTGAGGACTCTCCTAAGCTGAATAAAATCGCCTGGTAGCGGTAAGAGTGAAATAAAAAGTATGTCATCGGATTTAGGTGGTTAAATCCTTGTTATATAGCCTCCGCTGCATCGGTCTTATGTTTTCATCAAGGCAAGTGGACTAAACATCTACCCTCATGTACTGTACTGCAGAACGGTAACCTAGCCTTCAGCCCAGGCACCTTAAGGAGGGTACCAGGAAGGTAAAGACGGGTAAAAGAGGGGGTAATGTGAGATTGGTTGTTATCGTTTTTACAGCAATCTTGGCTATGATGAATTTGGACAATTTATTATAATGAATTGCCCCCGGGGTTACGGGCCTTTGTCAAATGAAAACAAAAGAGGTATAATACTTTTTTAAAATTATTTGTCTGCCAGTTGATGAAAATGCTATGAGAATAAAACCGTCTTTACTGTTAATTTTCATTTGGACACAAAGAATACTGGAATCTAATGAAATACGCTGAAATTTATCTGCCAATAACATTTTTTCTTTTACGAAAAATTTAAAATTAAGGACAGAAAATGATGTATCACATCTACTGGCAAACTGCAGCATTATATTTTCATTTTCAACATCCCCTTGAATCCTCTGACTAGTTTTTTAGGTTACTCTTGCTTCTTTCTTGCGATTTCATTCAAGCCAGGAAAGGCCTTTTGGTCTCGCATTCTCGTTGGAAAAGGAAGTTCCCTAACACCTTTTCCTTACCGATTTATTTGGTTGGCTAATATCGTTTTCTACGTTACTTACGCAGAGTATGGTCATATTTGAATGATTTAAGTAACACAGAAGAGGACGGCAAGATGTAATAAGGAGAATAAATCACTTACGAGGAGGTGAAAGGAGGCTTCCTTAACCTTCTCCCTTTTGAAAAGCCTCACCTAAATTAAAAAAGAATTACAGGTAACCACAACTTACTGTCTGGGTTGTCGATGTGGTCCAGTTCCATCAAATAAAAAAAAGCTAAATAAACAGACGTCCTTGTAGTGAAGGGGTTACCTGTACAACGTATGGCTGACAGGTGAGGCGGGTGGATTGACTGAGAGGGTGATAGGTGTGCTAATGGACAGGTAAACAGCCGGTAATGAGTACACAGGTAACAAGATAGCCTAGGTGTTCTCGCTGTGTCATATTTTCTTCCTTTTACTTTTTCGTCTTGTTTTTTGTGTGTCTATTCTTTTCCGAGTTTCTTCATTAGCTATCATTTTTTTCTTTGCAGGTAGTAAGATTGCCTTTATATTTCCTCTATTATTTTACCTCTTACATTTACCCTTTCATTTTTCTTTAGTCTATTATTCTGATTTTATTCATTAGTTTTTTTTTTTTTTTCATCCCGTGTAACACAATAGCCTATGTTATTCCACCCTCCTTTCCTGTCACATTCTTACATTTTGCCATTTTCTCTATTAGCACATTTTTTATACCTTTTCAGCCTTAGCTATTTTCTTTATTTTTTTATCTAATTCTTTTCTGTCTTTTCTTCCTCTATTATTTAATGTTACATTTGGGTATTCATTGTGTCACTCAGTTAACCCTTAAAAGAGGGGAACCAACGCATCAGATTAATATATAGGTATCTGTGTGCTAAGCAAAATAAGATAGTCTAGGCTCCTCACTTCCTGGATGCGTTACTGGACAACTGTGCAAAAAAGTATCGTTACTCAGGGGTCCGATAGATACGTAACGAATACTACGATGGCTGCTGTTTCCGAAGGGGTGATACATTCATATCGACGAATTTATTAGTTCAAACACAGGAAATGCCTCTATTATCTCATGCATAACCAACATTGTTGGATATGCAGGGGTACCAACAGTTTTTTAGCCCCCTGCCTGTTTTTCCTAAACCATCGTCATTTGTCATATTGTTTAGCACAAAGTCGTAACGATACTTTTTTGTACAGTTGTACAATCGGCATCATAAGTCTTGTGGCCACTCCTGCATCTCTCTCTCTCTCTCTCTCTCTCTCTCTCATGAACCGTGAGAATCAGTGTGGTGGACCTCCAATAAACGATGCTTATGACTTTGTTCTGAGACTAAACAAAATCCTCAGAGTCTGTTGCTGCTGATCCACCACACTGATTTTCAGAGTGCATGGACAGAAAAGCAGGAGAGGCGACAGGAGTTTTGATGGCGACTGTACACGAGCTTCAACCATTACAAACGAATGATAAGCTTACTTTAAATGTCTGTTGTCAGTTTATTTTCACCTGGCGGAACTGGGCCACACCGACAACTTGAATACTAAGTCGCAGTTGTATGAAATTCGATTAGTTTTCTATATGAGGTGGAAATGGGTCTCCTTGATTACTAGTCCATCCAACCCTCCAGTCTAACAATACCTGGGG
Source organism: Coenobita brevimanus (assembly GCF_032717465.1). NCBI lineage: Eukaryota > Metazoa > Arthropoda > Malacostraca > Decapoda > Coenobitidae > Coenobita > Coenobita brevimanus. Next base: position 26,458,792 of record NC_137049.1, on the reverse strand, counting down.
CAGTGTTCTCGTGCGGTTAGGAAACTTACTAACACCTCTTCCTTGCCGGTTTATTTCTTATTCTGCTCCGTTACTTTATTCTTGTGTGCTATTCACGCAATCTGTATCAACATTTAAAAAATATAAGAAAAATAAAGAGGATATTAATGGGTACTTTGGGAAATAAATCGTTAAAGAAGAGGTGTTAAGGAGCCTCCCTACCCGACGAGAATACAGCCCTGGGCATAAACTGAATTGACAGAGCTCAGGAATCTTGTTACGTAAAAACAAACGCGTTAGTGATGTCTGGAATAAAATAGGCTAAGATTTCTCACATCCTCAACGGTTTACATGCTTAGGTATACCCCGAGCTAGCCAACCTGTCCATAGATTCACACCTTCTGACAGTCACCTCTAATTGGCTATGGTAATTTTCTTCCTGTTGATGTAATGGTGATTTGTGTTGAGCGCTATGTTCATATTTGCTCGTAAATTACACACTGGCTTTCGATGAGTAACTGATGTTGAGTGAGGGGATGCAGCGCTACGGTCAAATTGGCTGGGATGGGATGGAGTTCGGTATTTGCAAACTCACTAGGAATGTTATAACTTACTCTCAGTTGAATCCAGTCATATAACAAAACTGGAATAAAATATCAAAGTTGTCTGTAACATGAGAAAGTTAACAGTGACGATATTCTCAGGCTCATATACTTCCTCAAACCTAAATACAATAATCTGACATGATGGAATAATATGCCGAGCTGACCCGATCATGAGAAAGCTACTGTCGGTGTTGACACACTCAGGCTGTGTTTCTATCATGACAAATTACATACGTACGGACATACATATATACACTGTGCACCTGTGTACGTACTGTACCTGTTTGTCGTCCTTCCTACCTATCTGCCTACTTACCTGTTACCTGTCCACCTACCTATCTACCAGCCTGCTTACCTACCTACTTACCAACTTTCCTACCTACTAACAGCACTAACACACTATGCTGGTAAGAATAATATTCAGTTAAATTCATGATCAGGTATTAACTGAAACAGAATACGTGGGCTTTCCTGATCATGGGAAAGTTATGGGGACCGAATTAACACAATTTTTTTCTGACTCGTTCACCTGAATAAACTCATCTGACAAATGTTGGTATAGAATAAGTAAAACTGTCTAGATCATGGGAGAGTTAGCCCTTTCATCTGATGACGTAGTTCTTATACCCATACAATCTCCAGGCGATTTTATTACCATCAATTTACACTTATTAAACTTGGGATGTTTTGTGTAGCCTTAATTAACCCCATGAATTCTAAAGTCCTGACATTAGTTTAGTCTTTTCATACTTAAGGGGGTAGATATAAACTTCCTTAACTCTTTGAATACTGAAATCCTGAGTTGAAGATAATCTGGAGGGAGCAAGAATTAACTGATAAATACGTCACTGGAGCGAAGAGGTTAACCCACGAGAGCACGGGCCACTGAGTCAGTCTAGATGGTGGAGCGATAGTGTGTGGAAGGACTACACCCAATATCGATCCTCTCTCTCCTGACAACATATCTTACTGCAAGGAGAAACCTGGATATTATACACCTTAATACTTGTCTGTTCCATTTTATGATATATAATTTGAACTAGTGGAAAAAGAGAGATTATGAAAAGAGATTCCGACATTCTGCTAAAATTCTTTGTTTCGTAAAGAAGAAAAAAAAAGTTGCGAACTGTCTATCTCACCCATAAATTCGAAGATGCAGCTAGAGAAACTACAACTGCGTCCTTTTCTTTTCATTTTGAGGCTGCTGGGTGGGTTTCCCTACGTTGCAAAGAACCAAGCGAATAAAGCAACAAACAGGAGAATGCGCCAAGAGAGACAGACACAAGGAGAGCCAAGGGGCGAGAATGAGAATCACAATGAGGAAGCAGAAGAGCAGGTCCAAGATGAGGATAGTGTGAACTTTCATGAGAGCAGGTTGTGGGTTTGGTGGGGTCGAGTGGTAGCTGTTGCAGGGACATTCTACCTAGTGTACGGTCTTCGGCATATCAACACCCCCATATCCGGACTCCCATCCTCTCTGCACACGGTGAGTTTCGCATATGTTGTAGTGGACACGCAGGACATAGTCATACAGACCATCCTTATCTACTACTTCGTGTGGAAAGGTTCGGAACTTAGCCGGGTCGTGGGGGAACTGAACCATCTCTTCCGCGATCTGGATATTGACGTCCCAAAAAGCCCCTATCGTGACCCCAGTATCGTCATACCGGTAATTTTGTCCACCCTCAGCACCTTGATTATCCTGTCAAGTGTGGTGATGGAGCTGGCTGTGGTAAATTATAGAAAGATGGTTTGTGAGACTTTCGAATTGATAGTATACCTCTTACAGGGGACCTCATTAGTTCTGTTGTATAAGTGGATGGTTCATTTAATCAGCCTGGTGTACGGGAGTGTAAATTCCTTGCTGTCGGATCCGGAGGTGCTCAGCGAGTACGAAAACTACCACTTCCTCTGTGATACCCATAATTTATGTCCTCCGCCTGCACAAGGATTCGAAGATGTAGATACAGTCCAAATAGAGAGGAAACCTATTAACAAAAATCGCAAAAGACAAACTCCTCTTTCATCTCCGGACACTTCATCCTGGACATCAGAGAGCGAAGAACGTATCCCCCAACTTCGAATAACCACTCTAGATGCTGAGGAGACCAGGGGGAGCAGTAAAGCCAGACAGAGCTGTGGAATAAACAGCAAGCTACTAAATCATCCCTCACCCCCACCTCTCTCACCCCCTGACTCGGTATCTTGGATATTAGATAGCGACGAACATGACACCAGACATCGAATTACCACTCTTGATGTCGAGGAGGCTAGAAGGAGACTGATATTAGCTGGGGAGTTCCTACAGAGCGCGGCAGGATACTACGGAATCCCTGTTACCCTCCTGATGCTCTGCTCTGTCATGACCTGCATCGTGGCCTGCTTCTACCTGTCCTTCCTCTCACAGCTGGATACCATGAACAGGATCATGGTTTACACTTACATTGTGTCCTCTCTGGTGCCTCCCATTTATCTGTGCAATATACCGAGGGAATTGCAACTGAAGGTAATTTATTTATTTATTTCGGATGTGAGATGAGTAAGGCTGAGAGGAAGAACACGAATAGGATGGATGGACACTGTGAAGAGAGCGTTTGATGCAAGAGAGATGTCTATAGAGCAAGGAAGAGTGGCTGCGAGTGATGGGAATGATTGGAGAGAAATTGTGAGTGAATAAATGGTGACGCGGCCCTGAGGGGATATTCTCCCCCATTCGGACTGATCAGCTGGTAAGGTCAGGTGTGGGTAAGGGGATGGGTCTATTATGATGTGGCAGGGGCAAACCAGCTCTGCTGTCGGGCCTTGCTGCGGATGTCGCTGATGGCACTGCACAGTTGACCCTCGTGCGGTATGGTGCGGTGAGGATCTGTCCCTTCTCCCCTTGGGCCTACTGTAAGATACGAATAAATCTGCTTCTGTGGATGAGTCAACTGTGAGTGTGTCGTCCTGTCTCGGCTACCCCCCTTTTTTTGGGGGGGAAGGAGCCTAGGTATATATAGATATATATATATATATATATATATATATATATATATATATATATATATATATATATATATATATATTGTTACATAGGCTATGATTTCATCATCCTTTGTGTAATTCTAAAGTACAGTGTGCTGCCTGTTTGATCACGAGCGTGTTCTACCTCACTCCCCCCTTCTACCGTTATAGTAGAGTAAGTCATTCTTTCTGTTGTTCAGAGCAGGATTGTCAACTCTTTGTCCCCATGGCTTCATTTGCGCGTCCTTCTTACAAGTTGTATCAAGCTCTACCGGCCCCTATATAATGAGCTCAGTCTCTACATTAATTGCCACTTAGATCTACTCCTCATTTTGTTCACATCTCTGTTCTCCCCTGTACAGTTATTATTGTGAGTGCTCAGGAAGTCTCCAACCATCTAGCAGCTGTGTAATTTGAGTATAAGTGTTACTGCATTTTGTTCTTGTACTGTATAGCATAAGTTGTTAATTTGTAGGCCTAGTGAGGTTTTTGTAATTCATGTAGCCATTGTTCATAATAGTTTGTATCTGTAATAATTTATCTTGCATTAACTGAGCATTACCCAGTGTATTTTCATTTTGTCAGGGCTGACTTAGGTAAATTTACTCTTGCTAATTTCGTGTTAATAGAGGCTATTGCAGTTAACCATATATTTAACCTGTTTTTTTGCCATTACATTATCCTTATGAGTCCTGAATGTTTTGTTGTTAGTTTGAGCATTAAACTTTAACTTGTAATTTTACCTAACTCTTTTGTTTTGAACCTGGAACTTTACGGGACAGTAGTGATTTTTAGTATTCTCACTTAAAGTGTACATTATCTTTCTCTGTTCCGTAATATAAATTTGGCGACCTCGCCAGGATATTCAGGATATTATCATAAGGATATTGCTCGATATTTTGTGACTGTGATTTATTCATGATGTCTACTATTACTACACTTGATGAAGCCAAAGATTTTTTGTCAAATGTGCAAACAGTGTGTGATGTAGAAAACAGAACAAAGAATGAACTTAAGCTTGTTGCTCAACAATTGGGAATTGCTGTTTGCTCTCATCATTCTAAAGATCAAATTGTTGACATGATTAATGAAAGCTTGTTTAGTGTAACTCCTCCAAATGAGCAAACGCAGATTGAAATAGCTAAGTTACAGCTAGCCCTGCAGGAGGCTCGTGTGAAGGAAGCTGAATTTCAAGCACGTGCTAAGGAGGCTGAGTCTCAGGCTAAGGAGGCGGAGTCTCATGCTAAGGAGGCGGAGTTTCAGGCTCGTGCTAAGGAGGCTGAGGCACAAGTTGAAATTGCTAGGATTCAGGCAGACCATGAGTATCGCATGAAACAAGGTGGAACTGGATCATCTAGCTCTGATGATTTTGATGTGGCTAAAAATGTTAAACTTGTCCCTCCTTTTAATGAATCTGATTTAACAAAGTATTTTCAGTTGTTTGAGAGGGTAGCTACAGGTTTTAACTGGCCCAAAAAGTATTGGCCAGTACTCCTTCAAACTGTTCTCACCGGTAAAGCTCAAGTAACTTTGCATCTTTGCCTCAGGATCAATCTGATAATTATGATGTAGTTAAGAGCTTGATTCTTAAGGCCTATGAGCTTGTTCCTGAAGCCTATAGAGTAAAATTTAGGACAACTTATAAGCAAGATAAGCAATCCCATGTTGAGTATGCAAAAATCAAAGAAGATCTGTTAGAGCAGTGGTTAAATTCTAAGAATGTGGATTCTGATTTTGGTAAATTTAAGCAGATGATTTTGCTGGAGGACTTCAAAAGGTGTATTTATAAAGATGTAAGCCTATATCTTGATGAGAAAAGAATAGATAATTTGTCTGATGCTGCAGTTTTAGCTGATGAATATGTTCTCACTCACAAGAGATATTCTAAAGAATAAAGGAAAGCTGAGAGTAAGTACGTTGCCTCTACTCAGAGTACAGGTAACAGGAAAGAGAATAAAGATGATGTTTCTCAGGAAGTAAATACCAGCTTCACCTCTAGATTTCAGAAAAGTAAATGTACTTATTGTAGTAAGCTTGGTCATACTACAGAGAAATGTTTCAGGAGACAGCGTGATGTGAACAAAAAGGAGTCTTTAAATATTCAGTCAATTGGTCTAGTGTCCACCCTTGAGAGTTCCCAGAATTCTTTAACTGAGTTAACTGAACCTGCTTTGAGGGGTAACTTAAATTCTCATGATGGAGCTCCTCTTTTGAGCAGTAACGTGAGTGACACTCTCAAGAGTTCATGTGCTAATTTCCTGTCTGATGGTTTTGTCAGTCCTCTGGACAGTAATGACAGGAAATCAGTTAAAATATACCGTGATACAGGTGCTTGCCAATCCCTTATGCTGACCAGTGTTCTAGGCTCTAATGTTAATTCCTCTGATGAAACTGTAATCTTACAAGGTGTAGGGAATAATTACTTCTCTGTCCCTCTGTGCAGAGTGAATTTAGAGTCTGGTTTTGTTAATGGTTCCGTTATGGTTGGGTTGGTTAAGACACTCCCAATGTCAGGTGTAACATTCTTACTTGGAAATGATATTGGTGGAAGTCAAGTGTGTCCAGCTCCTCAGTTGTCTAGTGAGCCAGTGGCTGTGACCCAGGATTGTGATGTCCCTGATGTGTTCCCTGCATGTGCTGTCACTAGGGCTAAGTCTAAAGTTACTGGTGATTTAGAGGATAATGATGATGATGATGTTATCCTAGCTGACACTTTTCTTGCTAATTTGGACCACTCACCAGATAAGGCAGTACCCCGTAGTGTTGATAATTTGTCTCGTCAAGAGTTGGTTAAGTTGCAGGTTGCTGACCCTGAGTTGAAAGGTCTAGCTAACTCTGCTTGCAGTGAGGAAGAGTCACCTGGTGCTTCTACTTGTTATTATATAAAGTCAGGAATACTTATGAGGAAGTGGAGACCCCCAACAGTATCAGCCGACTGTGAATGGGAGGTTGTACATCAAGTTGTCATCCCTCGTGTTTGTAGGCAGGATATCATTAGAGTGGCTCATGATTCCAGTTTGGCAGGACACCTTGGAGTGAGGAAGACTGTGGCACGCATTTTGAAACACTTCTACTGGCCAGGTATCTTCAGGGATGTTTCCTGGTATTGTAAGTCTTGTCACACCTGTCAAGTTGTGGGGAAGTGTAATCAGACCAAAAAGGTTGCACCTCTAGTTCCCATTCCTCCTTTTGAGGCGCCTTTCACCCGTGTGTTGGTGGATATTGCGGGCCCTCTTCCTAAGACTTCTTCAGGATTTTCTTATATGTTGACCATGATTGATATGGCTACTCGTTATCCTGAAGCCATTCCACTTAGAAATATCTCAGCAAAGACCGTGGTTAAGGAAATGCTAGGGTTCTTCACAGAGTTTGGTCTGCCCAAGGAGGTACAGTCAGACCGGGGAAGTAATTTCATGTCAAATGTTTTCAAGCAGTCTCTGAAAGAGTTGGGCATCACCCAGATCACGTCTTCAGCTTACCATCCCCAGACCCAAGGAGCGTTGGAGAGATATCATCAAACACTCAAATCGATGCTCAAGAAATACTGTTTGGATTGGAACATCAGAAAGACTGGGATAAAGGTCTTCCATTCGTTGTGTTCGCCGCAAGAGAATCTCCAAATGAATCACTGGGCTTCTCACCTTTTGAACTACTGTTTGGCCATGAAGTAAGAGGACCCCTTAAGCTACTCAAGGAATGCTGGCTGTCGGAGGAAGATGACGTCAACCTGCTGGAGTATGTGATGAAGTTCAAAGAACGGCTGTCCACTGCTTTACAGCTGGCGAGAGAGAATTTAGGAGCTGCTCAGGAGAAGATGAAGACTTGGTATGATAAGAAGTCCAGGTTACGCCACTTTCAGCCAGGAGATCAGGTTTTGATTCTGCTACCAGTGCATGGGCAACCTCTTCAAGCCAAGTTTAGTGGTCCTTATTTCGTGGAGAAGAAACTCAGTGATGTCAACTATGTCATCGCCACACCAGATCGTAGAAAGAACAAGCAACTTTGTCACATCAACATGCTAAAGTTATATCATAGGCAGGACGAAAATAATCCAGTCTGCACTGTAGCTGTTCCACCCGAGTCTGCAAGTGAAGCTCTCCCATGCAGCATGAGCCTGAGTGATAGTTTGGGGAAGAATCCTGATATCATGAATGATCTCCAGACTAAGCTTTCTCATCTACCTCCCGAGGAAAGGCAGGAGTTTTCGGCATTACTGCAGGAGTACCCGCAAGTGTTCCGTGCCACTCCAGGAAGAACCACTGTGTTGATGCATGATGTCGATGTTGGAGACGCAAAGCCAATTAAATTGCCTCCTTACCGTGTGAACCCAGTGAAAGTTCCTCTCATCCAGAAGGAGCTTGGCTACCTGTTGGACCACAAGATGATTGAGCCCTGTCAGAGCGAGTGGAGTTCTCCTGTCACTCTAGTCCCTAAGCCAGGTGGGTTACAGCGGCTTTGCATCGACTACAGACGTGTTAATCAGATAACCAAAACAGACACTTACCCTCTCCCTCGTGTGGAAGATTGCATAGACAAGATCGGAAAGGCTAGGTACATAAGTAAGTTTGATTTGTTAAAGGGATACTGGCAAGTACCTATGACTGAACTTGCTAGGGAGATCTCATGTTTTGTAACACTAGGAAAGACTTTTGCATGTTCTGTAATGCCATATGGTATGAAGAATGCACCAGCCACATTTCAGAAGCTCATGAATGTTGTAACAGAGGGTTTGGCAGGGTGTGTTGTTTATATTGATGATGTATTAATCTTCAGTGACAACTGGAAAGATCACCTATGCCATGTCAGTAAATTTCTTGAGCGTTTGGTTCAGGCTAATCTTGTAGCTAATTTATCAAAGTGTGAGTTTGCTCAAGCTAAAGTTCAGTACCTTGGGTATGTAATTGGTGATGGACATGTTGCACCACCAGGAGCTAAGGTTCAGGTTATAAGTGATCTTCCCAGACCTAAAAGTAGGAAAGACCTACAAAGATTTTTGGGAATGGTAGGTTATTACAGGAGACTTGTTCTTAACTTTTCAATTCTTGTATCACAACTTACAGACCTACTGAAAAAGGGAGTTAAATTTGTCTGGACCGATAACTGTGAATCCTCTTTCAACAAACTTAAAGCTATTCTATTAAGTCAGCCAGTGCTCGCTACTCCAAATTTTGCTAATCCTTTTAAGATGGCTGTTGATGCAAGTGATACAGGAGCTGGGGCTGTTTTGCTGCAAGAGGATGATCAGGGTAGTGAACACCCTGTATCTTATTACAGTAAGAAGTTCACTCCACCTCAAAAGAACTACTCAACTATTGAGAAAGAGCTTTTGGCCTTGATTTTGGGTTTACAGCATTTTTCATTTTATTTGTGTTCTGGTTTTGACCCCATAGTCATTTATACCGATCATAACCCACTGAAATTCCTTAGTAAGTTTAAAGATAAAAATCAGAGATTGACAAGATGGAGTCTACTTCTTCAGGAGTATTCATTAGACATACAACATGTCAAGGGGAAAGAAAATGTTATTGCAGATTGCTTATCTAGACTTTAGACAGATTGTTTTAGAGTAATAAGAAATTTCCTTTGTAAATTTCTTTTTGTTTGTGGGGAGGTGTTACATAGCCTATGATTTCATCATCCTTTGTGTAATTCTAACGTACAGTGTGCTGCCTGTTTGATCACGAGCGTGTTCTACCTCACTCCCCCCTTCTACCGTTATAGTAGAGTAAGTCATTCTTTCTGTTGTTCAGAGCAGGATTGTCAACTCTTTGTCCCCATGGCTTCATTTGCGCGTCCTTCTTACAAGTTGTATCAAGCTCTACCGGCCTCTATATAATGAGCTCAGTCTCTACATTAATTGCCACTTAGATCTACTCCTCATTTTGTTCACATCTCTGTTCTCCCCTGTACAGTTATTATTGTGAGTGCTCAGGAAGTCTCCAACCATCTAGCAGCTGTGTAATTTGAGTATAAGTGTTATTGCATTTTGTTCTTGTACTGTATAGCATAAGTTGTTAATTTGTAGGCCTAGTGAGGTTTTTGTAATTCATGTAGCCATTGTTCATAATAGTTTGTATCTGTAATAATTTATCTTGCATTAACTGAGCATTACCCAGTGTATTTTCATTTTATCAGGGCTGACTTAGGTAAATCTACTCTTGCTAATTTCGTGTTAATAGAGGCTATTGCAGTTAACCATATATTTAACCTGTTTTTTTGCCATTACATTATCCTTATGAGTCCTGAATGTTTTGTTGTTAGTTTGAGCATTAAACTTTAACTTGTAATTTTACCTAACTCTTTTGTTTTGAACCTGGAACTTTACGGGACAGTAGTGATTTTTAGTATTCTCACTTAAAGTGTACATTATCTTTCTCTGTTCCGTATCAATATATATATATATATATATATATATATATATATATATATATATATATATATATATATATATATATATATATATATATATATATATATATATATATCCTACGTTGCCCCATGAGGAGCGTAGAAGCCCGGGGCTAGGCAGTTGGTCCTGACATTTAAGATGAGAGTAACCAGCATGACTCGTCCCTGAGTGGCATTACGTGAGCAATAAACCCCAACCATCCCTTGGATATAAACCTTCACTGGCTCAAACCGACTGGAGTGCAGTAATTCTTATATATATATATATATATATATATATATATATATATATATATATATATATATATATATGAACTCTTAACTTTATTTGTCATATAATTGTTCACCCCTTGCAGAGAGAGAATGTGAGGATGACCGTGCGAACCCTACGGTACCACTCCGCTTACTCTCGAATTAGGCCTGAGGTGAGGGCAAGGAACAGTCAATTATATATGTTGTTATAATAATTCGTTGTAATAGCGTACACATGTAGAGTGTCTCGTGGCTGTAGTGGTTGTGTCTGATGTGCTTGGTGTGGCTGAGGTGCTTGGTGTGGCAGTGGTGACTTGTGGGTCTTGCAGCTATGTCAATAGTAACTGTGGTTCTTGTCATTATAGTTATGATGATTTTTTAGGTAATTGTAACTATGATTATGATGAATACTGTAGTTAATGTGATTAAGGATTACAGCTGTGATGGATGCGGCTGTGGTTGTGGCCACTACTGGGATTCTAGTTGTAATGTTTTTATGTTGTGACTGTCATTGTGTTGGGCGTGGTAATTATAGTCTTTTGTAACTGCTGGATGTGGCTGAGGCTGTGGTGATGGTGTGTGTGTGTGTGTGTGTGTGTGTGTGTGTGTGTGTGTGTGTGTGTGTGTGTGTGTGTGTGTGTGTATAATTTCTATAACTATTGCACTATGTGTTATGTGTGACCTATTGCCATGTGGGTGTCATCAAACTTTGCCACACACTACAACGTCCCTGTCTTCTCCTGCAGCTGTGTGACCTGCTGGTGGTGATGAAGGAGCCTCCCTGCTTCACCATGCTCAAGCTCTTCACCCTGGGACGGGGACGCATCGTTGGGGTGAGTGGGATAAAGAACTGGTATTGAATGAGGAAATGCAATTAGGGTGGGATGGTATGATGGAAGTGCATTAGGTTGGTATGGAATGAAGGAGAGAAGTAGGGCGAGATAGAATGAAGGAAATGCAGTTGGATTGAGATAAAATGAAAGACAGCATCACGAGTTGGATGGAATGACTGATGAATGGGAGGGGGTGACTGCTGAATTCCTGGGACAGAGAGAAAAAAATAATGGGTTGAGATGGAATCAAGTTCTGAAGCAGGACTGACGAATGAGATACAACGGCTGAAAAACTGTCGGGTAGAGTACATGATGAAAATAAAATAAAACTAGGGTGAGATGAAATGAAGACTGCGAATGATGAGAGATGAGTGGAATGGAACTAGTTAGTGGTACTGTAAGTTGAACAGAGAGGAAGGTAAACTGGGTTAGGATGGAATGACTGGAAAATGGGATGGAATGAGAAAGGTATTGCATGGGTTGGTGGGATACGGAGGGACAAAACAGCTAGGAAAGGGGCGCTACAGCTGGCAAAGGAAGGGAAGCATAAAAAGTTAAATGGAATGGGGATCGAAAAGTTTGGATAGGATGGAATGACTGATGACTGGGATGGGGTGACTTGCGGATGGGATGAAGTGACTGAGCATGATTAACGAGTGAGACGAACTGACTGACTGAGAGAATGAAGCAGCTGACGAAAGAAATGGAATGACGGACGAAACGAGAACAATGACTGACGAATAGAGATCAGCAACAAATGAATCTCTGGGATACAAAAATACTTCTAACTACTACCGAAATCAGAAGACCGAACCCAATAGTTTCTGAGGAGTATTAATTTCTTGGAAAGTTCTCAGCCTTCCTTCACAACTCCAGACCATCCCACCTTTTGTCCCTACATATGAGAAGGTAGCTGAAACTTGCCCAATTGTCGAGTTAGGTACAAGTTAGGAACAGTCTTTAACCCAGTGCCTTGCTTTTCAGGTTCTTTTTACGACTCGCTGGGAGTAATTGGGTGGTATCGTCTCTCGTCTAAAAGGGGGTTTTGTGTGTGTGTGTGTGTGTGTGTGTGTGTGTGTGTGTGTGTGTGTGTGTGTGTGTGTGTGTGTGTGTGAGAGAGAGAGAGAGAGAGAGAGAAAAGAGATAATATAACCTTTGCATATTATCCACTGTATTCCTTGATGTGGGTGAGAAATGGAACCTTCATGAGGTGGTACTGACACTTAAGAAGGGAAAGAAGGTACCGGAAAGTTCAGTGTCTTCTTACCCTCCCTGCCTCCCTCTCAGACATTACTAAGGCTTCAGAGTGACTGATACTTTGATTAAGTGTCACAGATTTGCCGTTAGTCTTATTTTGGGTGGTCAGGTTACAACAGTTATAATAAATTTGCCGCCGCAGCCACCAACACTACCACCACCACCACCACCAACAGCAGCAACTACTACAACAACCGGAATGAAGCATAAACAACAAAAATGACAAAATTATGGCAACCATCACCTTCACCACCAACAACAATAACAACGACAATACTGATGATAATAATAATAATAATAATAATAATAATAATAATGTGATGATGATGATGGTGATAATAATAACAGTGTGAGATGTGCGCCTGTAGGGATACCATCAGTATTTCATGTTATTCTTAAAGACTCCCTATTGCTTGTGGATGCTTATTGGGAACGAATTGTTACACCCATGGCGTCTAGTTGGTATCTTTCATAAAAATTTTCAGGGCAAGGGTAGGGAGTTTCCCTTGCATGTGTTGGTCAGTGTCATGACTACGCTGTGTACACATAGAACAGTCTCCTCAGCAGATCTGGTAAGAAGGCAGCCTGTTACTGCCGATTCCAAACATTCTACCAGCGTCTACCTCAAAACGAATGAGCAACAAACATCGGCTCACTCACAAAAATAATAATAATAATAATAATAATAACAATAATAATAATAATAATAATAATAATAACAATAATGATGACGATGATGATGATGATAAATGTCCTTCGTACGTATAGTATCATGTAAACAAACAGATGGGTGTGCAAGGAAAACGGACTGAAGGCCTTTCCTAGATTATTAACATGGTCTGGTTTCAGCACGAGTAATATATGAAACGCATCCCCAGAATGAAGTGGCTATTATTGCACATTAACGTCATGAACTTTGCATGTAAGCTGATATAATTGTTACTTTATGGCTAGTCATGAATAATGTCTATAATATTTATGCAAAATTTTATGCTCTTATTTCACGACCTTTATTTTTTTCTCTCTCTCTCTGTCGCTCCTCTCTCATTATTCCTCACATTTTCTATTTCTTATCTTTAATTTTTCATTTTCTCTTCATTTCTCTTCACTTTTTACCTCTCTCGTCCTGAATATAAGGTCATATTTATTATTATTATTTTTTTTTTTGCATTTTACGATTATTATTTTTTTTCCTCCTCTCTCTTTCTCTCAACTCCCTCATGTTTTGTGTTGTTTCCCTGCAGCCTTTTCATTATGCTATTCGCTCTTTCTTTCCTACATATCAGCTCTCTCACCACCTTAACTTTCTCCTTTCATGTCATCTTCCCCATCTTTTTATTTCATTTACTCTCACATAATTTATTCATACGTTTCTCCCCTCCTCTTTCTTACCTCCTCAGATTCTAGGTTTCATTGCCACCTACGTGGTCATCCTGCTCCAGTTTTACATCAGCGAGTATACCACCGACATCCTCCATTTGGCTCTCACTCCCAACTCCACTTCCACTGACTCTCCACTTCATGTTTCCACCACCACTACCGAGATTTGAAGTAGGGCCTACGCTTCACACACACACACACACACACACACACACACACACACACACACACACACACACACACACACACACACAATCAATCAAAGTGCTCTTATATTTTTATCATCCCAGCAAGAGCTTTCAAGTGTTTTCCTCATACCACTGCATTCTGACCACTCTGCTATCCTTGCCGTTGACTCACTGAATACTTATTTATAACTTATCCTGTAAGAAAAAGCCTCAAAAGAACCACTAGGCCCGTTACTTAATCTCCTTTGTACTGTTTTTTTTTTTTTCTAGTATCACATATTCACTCTTTCTTCACCACCCTCACATCAACACCATCCTCACCTCATCTTTTGCACCACCAGCATCCTTATATCACATTCTCACATCACCACCCTCATACCACAGTCGTCACATTACCATTATTACACCACCATCACTACCTTCACACTAGGTAAAGAACCTCAGATCGCACCACAACCGTCACACCACACCACCATCCTCAAACCACTATAACTTTTTATACCATCACCATAACATTATCTCATCGACCCGCACATCACCACTGCCAACACAACACCACCACGCAACATTTTCGTCTCAGCTCAAGTCCCAAGCGTCTTCCCGTCTGTCCTGCACATCCATTTTACAGGTAATGTTCCAAAAGCTTTCTATAGTAATTGTTTAATATTTTTATCATCCGAACTCTTATGCCTACCTGGAGATGGGATGAGGTATGGTCCAGAAACAAGGTGGAAGTGCAAAAATGGGAGAATTATCAAGTGCAAGCCACATTAATGGGTCACACAATTACTTATACATCATTCAGACTTCAGGAATCCTGGCTCCACCGTGCAACCATAACAGTGGTCGGCCGGTGCTGCTGTAGGGATATAGCCCGCAACAAAGACGATCTCCGTGATGGTAAGGAAAAGAATGAACGATCCAATTGGAAAAGTTTTACTTCGGTACCTTCACCATAACTGGTCATGTCGGTATGTGGATAAACTTCTTGTGGTTCTACTGGGGTTGGAAAGGAGGGGAGTAAGGCACCTGGGACCTTCCATTCGGCGTCTTCCCCAGTATCAGACATGCCAGTTGTGGGAAAGACAGGAGGGATCCCCTCGAAGTGAAAGTGTGCAATAATATTCTCATTTGTGCACCTGGATCAACCATACGGAAGCCCCCAAATCAAGATCATAGTGTAGTACAATTATGTAAAGGGTATGATTAGTTGTGCCCTTGGATCTATCTTCCGGTAGCCAGAAGAGCAAGATCATACTATAAAAATAACATAAAGGGCAGAATTATAGACACTAGCCTGAAGGGTAGCAAACATTACCTGAAGGAGGGATCACATACAGTAGCTAGAAGGACAATGTCTGCATTCACTCAAGTGAGGTGTGCTTACCTATGGGATTATTAATTGAAGTTGAGTAATTCCCATCGAAGCACTTTTTCTCATATTTGAAATCCCACAGTCATCTCCTTCACATCGTAGCCCCAGAAAAGAACTAAAGACACCCTATTGGTCTCAAGGGAGTGCTGAAGGACGTAAATGGCTCTTGAGGTGAGTGAAAAGCGAGTTTGTAAAATGGTTGAGAAGGATTAGGTAGTCAGGGATGATGAGGATGTGGGCGAAGATAAGGAAAGATAGCGTTGTTATGTAGCATCATGGGGCTGAAGAGTTTGTTGATCGGTGACAAAAGCTGACGAGTCTGCTGACAGGTACTGAAGGTTCCTTGAGTTTGATTTGTGAGTAACTCTGGGTTAGTGAGAATACTGTGCCAGGAGGAGACTGGAGTAAAATAAGTAGTTCGGTCGGTGTTCCTGCTTGCAAAATTTCTACTGACCTGACGCTACGTTTTTGTACAGGAGATTTTTCTCTGCCTTGAGCATGGGAAGGTGGTTGGGAGCGAGAAGGGTGCTGTGCACATCAACGTACTCGCTCCTTCCAGTACGTTCAAGCAATAGAAATTCACCCGCTTCCCGGATCTTATTCCTGCTTCTTGCTTGTTTGAAGAATATTTTTGTAAAAATCTTTCCAGTGCGAAAGCTCATTTCACTGTGCTGAATAAAATCGTATATACCCATATAGGAGAAAATAAAATGAACTGATTGTCCAAAGTGAGGGGCAGCCATGTATATCATTACTGTGGGTCGGTGAATGGACAGTGTGAAAAACTGACAGCCACCCAAATAGATAAATCGATATAGACACCACCAATGCTGATTTCCCCTTCCCCCCCACCTTTTTTTCATTCATTTTCGTCCCCTCGCTGCAACAGTTCATAACCCAATCAACAGCAAATCAATCAGTCCTTCATTACGATAATCACCGGAATATTGCAAGGGGGGCGTTGAAAAGAGAGGGGAAAAGGGGAAAGGGGAAGGGGTTTTGGCTAAGGGGGAAGGAGGGAGGAAATAGGAGGGAAACGGGAGGGGAAAGGGAGGAGGAAAGGGAGGGAAACGGGAGGGGAAAAGGAGGAGGAAAGGGAGGAAAAGAGGATGGGGGAAATGGGGGAGAGGGAAAAAGGAACGGGCTGGAAGCTATGGAGAGAGGTAAGGGGACGGAAAGAAGGGGAAAAGAGGATAAAGGAGAGAGAAGGGGAAAGTGAAAGAGTGAGAAAATAGGAAAGAGGATGAGAAGAGGTGAATAGGGAGGGGGGGATATTTGTGAGTGAATGGAAATGAAAGAGTGTGAAATGAGAGAGGGACGAAAAGTGAGTATAGATGAATATGGAGGGAATATAGATAAATTTTAGCCCATTCAGAGAGAGAGAGAGAGGGAGCGAGGGAGAGAGGTGAAGGTGGCAAGAGGGGTGAGAGGGAGGGGACAAGTAAGAGGAATGAGATAGGCGAGAGGGATATAAAAGGGAGGGGAAAGTGAGAGGGAGGGGAGAAGTGAGTTAGAAGGGAGAAATGAGAGGGAGGGGAGAAGTGAGTCAGAAGGGAGAAATGAGAGGGAGGGGAGAAGTGAGTTAGAAGGGAGAAATGAGAGGGAGGGGAGAAGTGAGTTAGAAGGGAGAAATGAGAGGGAGGGGAGAGGTCACAGAAAGGGAAGAGGTGAAGGGAGGATAGGTGAGAGAAAAGGGAGATATGAAAAGGAGGGTAGAGGTGAGAGGGAGGGAAGGTGTGAGAAGGAGAGGATAAACAAGAGAGGGGAGGGGAGTGAAAGGGAGGGGGTAGGTGAGAGGGAACGGAGAAGAAGGGGAGAGGCGAGAAGGACAGCTTGGGGAGTTTTGGGTAGATCAGGGGAGAAAAAAAAAAAGTAATATGGGTGTATGATGGATGAGGGGGGAGGGAGGGAGAGAGGGATGACAGGGGATGAGTGATAGGGGTGAGGGAGACAGGAGAAAGAACTGGGGAGGGAAGGAAGAGGGAAGTAGGGATATTGCAGATATTGAAGAGAAAGAGAATGGAGAGAGCTTATGTGGGAAAGGAGAGATGAGAGGAAAATGCGAGAAATATGAAGGAAAGCCATGGAATGCAGAAGAGAGAGAGAAAAAAATGGAGAGAAGTAGGGAAAAGGAAGAGAGCGACATGAAAGGGAATGGAAAGGATAGGGAAAATGGAAAGAAAGGAAGGGAGAGCTGAGTAAACACAATGCCAAGAGGAAACCTGGGGACAGAATAAGGAAGAATAAGAAAAATAAAGAGAAGGAGAGAAAGCAGAGAAAATGGTGAAAATAAGGAGAGGATGACTTGGACAAGAAGAAACGAAGAGGAAATTCGGGATGTGGAGAGAGAAATGAAGAAAACGAAAGAAAATTGAGCGACGGGAAAAAATATACAGAAAAGGAAGGAAAACGGGAGAAACAGAGAGAAAATACAAAGGAAGTAGGGAAAATTAAGAAAGAATGGAAGAAAGTAGACAGAGTAGAGAGAAGAAATTAGTGGTTAAGGGGTTAGAGGAAAAGACGAAGGAAGGAAGGAAATTAGAGTAGGTGGGAAGAGAAGGAAATAGAGATTAGAGGGTTAGAGGAATAAGGAGGGAACTTAAAGAAGGTAGAAAGAGAGGGAAGTAGAGATTATGGTGTCAGACGAAAAAAATGAATAAGCAGTGGCAAGAAATTACCTTACTTTTCACATTATGAAGACGATGGACTATTCCTTAGCTAAATAAAATCGTCTGTTAGTTGTCATTATATAAGAGGGTTAATTGCTAACATCTTAACAATTTCACCCCTATGACGCAATTTATACTTTTCTCTGGCTATCTCCAAACGAAAAAACTGAGCTTAAGAGAAGCTTCTTTTAGAATGTTTAGATGTAGTCTTCTTTAGCTCCTAAATAATAAATTTTTTAACTCTGACCTGGCCTAAAATAGCTGTCTCTCCATCTAGAAAGCTGAGATGCAACATTACATTTACGCAGGAGTTAGTGCTATGCGTGAAATGTTATGGACTGGATGTAGAGCCATAGAGATTTTTTGTTTTTTGTTTTTTGTTTTTTGTCACTGAGCTCTGTGAATAAGTTGCTTAAAGGACGAAAATCTAGACCAAGCTAAGGTGAAAAGAGTATGCAAGAAATCTTTCCAGTGTTGAAGAAAATAGTCTGAATGTAGAAA
Source organism: Coenobita brevimanus (assembly GCF_032717465.1). NCBI lineage: Eukaryota > Metazoa > Arthropoda > Malacostraca > Decapoda > Coenobitidae > Coenobita > Coenobita brevimanus. The sequence goes on along the minus strand of NC_137049.1, from coordinate 26,440,342 downwards.
AGTAATAAATATTAGGCTCTGTAACTAAACAACTTAATGTGGTCATTAAAGAATGTTTATTACCAGCAAAACCCGAGCGACCACAACTAAATAAATAAATCCGTCGGTTGGTCGCTAGAATATAACAGCAACGATTTGTGGCGCCCTAATTTTTTTGGCTTAGTCCATTTTTTGGAGGGTGAGGGCGAGATGAGAGGCCACTTCCAGGTGAAACCCTTTCAATGCAATGACATATTTTACTCATATTTTACTCAGTTCACTCACTTTACTCATTTATTCTTGCTACCACCAGACCATTTTTTCAGGTTTTAGGAGACCTCTTGATGTGCAGGGGTAAATGGATATTGAAACCCCTCCAGCGTGAACAATAAGTTCTAACCTAAACACTCTCACTTACAAACAGCAAAAATGAAATGCAACTCTAATGATCTGACTGAAGAGATAATGAAACAGCTTGTTGGTGTGAAGAATAAAACAAGTAAGAACTGACGTGGTGAAAGAGTAATAGCCTGAGAAGTTGAAACACAGGGCAAGACCGCAGTTGCTGAGGATCATTAGTGAAGGAGCTAATGGGGGCGAAGCGTGTCTGACCTCACTATCTCTTTTTATAATGCCCTCTGTAACCTGGCATGGGAGAGCTAACCACATCTTCTCGCCCTTCTCTCTTTCTACAGTTTTTTCAGGTTAATACTCTTCTCCTCTGATGTCTATTCCTCTTTTCCCTTTCTCTGTATCTTATCTCTTTGTCTTTAACTTGGCATGGGAGAGTTGACCACCACATCTCGCTCTTCTCTCCTTCGCTTTATACAACTTAAGACTCTTTTCCTCTCCTCTCTATTCCCCCTTTTCCCTTTCCTTCTCTCTTATCTCTCTTTATAATGCCCTCTGTAACTTGGCATGGGAGAGCTGACCACATCTGCGATCTCATATCTCCCATTTTACTTCCTCCAACTTAATATCCTCTCCATTTTTCCTTTTCTCGATCCCTTTTTATCTCCTCATTTATCCTCTCTATTCCCCTTTTCTTTTCCTCCTCTCCTTCACTTTCTCCAGGTTGACTCCTTTCCTCTCGTCTCGCCTTGTCTCGTCTCGTCTCCTCTCCTCTCCTCTCCACTCCTTTCCTCTCCTCCCCTTCTTCACTTCCTCCAACTTAGAGCTCCCTTCCTCTTTTCTATTCTTCCCTTTCGTCCTCTTCTTCCACACTTTCTCGAACTTAAAATTCCCTTCATCTCTTCCTTTCTTTCTCCTTCTTCTTCTGTTCTTCTCCTCCTCTTCGTCCTCTGTTTCTTCACTTTTCCAGTATAAGTTTACCCTCTTCTCTTCTTTCCCTTCCAGATTTATGTTGGAGTGGATGATGGAGAACAGAAAAAAATAAATAAATAAAACGGGTAAGAAGGAAGGAGTGGATGTAAAGGGAGAAAGGAGAGGGGTGATGCAGAGAGAGAGGTGAGAAAGGGGGAAGAGGGAAAGGAAAGAGGAGGAGTGAAGAAGGAGAAGGAGGGGCAGGGAAGGGGACTGGTGGAGAGAAAAGGGAGAAAAGAAAGGGGGAAGGAGAAGGTATAAAGAGAAAGGTGGAAAAGGAGAAAAAAGGAGTAAATAGTAAGTGGGAATGGGTAGAAGGGGGAAAAGACGAACAGAGAGCATAAAGATAGAGGAAACTGGGATGAGGAGAGGGAGGGTAAAGGGGAAGTAGGGAAGCAGAGGAAGGAAAAGAGAAAGAGAAAGTTGTACAGAAAGTTACACAGAAAGTAAAGGGTCAGAGGGGAAAAGGAAGAAGGGAAATAAAGGGAACTGAGTAAAGGGGAAGAAAGGGGGGGAAGGAGGAAGGGGGAAGTAATGGAAAAGGACAAGGGGGGAAGGGAAAGGGAATGGACGAGGAGTGAAAAGGAAAGAGGGAGGGGAGAGGGAGAGAGGATAAAGGGGGAGGTGGGGAGTCCAATCAGAGCTATTGTCACTGTAATTACCCAGTCATTTCCACAATCACCGCCATACTGAGTGGACATGGCCATTGATTCACTCGTTATCTGTTTGGGCTCTACCCTTTCATTATAAATTGTCATATATTATCAGTGCCTACTACCACATATACCACATCAACTACCACAGCTTCTACTGTCACAGCTATCCTAATAACTACCACAGCTACAACAACCACAAGTATGCCAGGTACTACAGACACCACATCAACTACTACAACAACCATATTAATTACAACAACTATCATGTCAACTATCACAACTGCCATATACAGATACAGCCATTATTCCGCTTCTACAACCAAATTACAACTTCCTTGACAACTACACCCACTACCACAACGACAACCATCATAACTACAACGACCATGACAACCACACCCACTATCACCACTATAATCATCATAATTACAATCACCATGACAACGACAACCATCCTCTGTTACACAACCTCACTATCAATCACAATCAATCCATCAACATCTTCCAACCATAGTATTCACAAGCACAATTACAACCACAACTAACACTACCATAACCAAAGCCAGCACAACCACATCTACCATCACAGCTATCACAGACACAACCAAAGCTACAAATCTTCTAACAACTGTATCCACAAGTACAAGGACTGTTACAACCACAAGTACAACCAAGCTTATATACAACTTACGGCAAAAAAAAAAAGTTGTAAATATGGAAGCTGATGCTGGATTACGCCAACTCACACACACACACACACACACACACACACACACACACACACACACACACACACACACACACACACACACACACACACAAATTAAGATTGTCACAAATACATTCAAACAAACAAACATTCAAACACAAACAAAACACAGTAAGACACACACACACACACACACACACACACACACACACACACACACACACACACACACACACACACACACACACACACGACACACACACACACACACACACACACACAACACACACACACACACACACACACACACACACACACACACACACACACACACACACACACACACACACACACACACACAATTACCCTCCTGACCTTGACCTCTGAACTCTAACCTTAATGAAATGAACTACATCAACCATTATAATTAACTGGAATCCTTCTTAATCTCCTCATTAGCCTACCACTCCCCGATACCACCACAGCCACCCCTTCAGCTACCACCTCAGTCAGTACTACCTCAACCACAACAGCCATTTCAACAGCCACAACTACCATGCTGACCATACTACCATACTACCACAGCTACACTCTTAACAGTCACCACCACCTTTAAAACTAACATTACTGCTTTAATAATCCGTACAGTCACAGCCATCCCTACATTTACCACCACTACAACCACCACTACCACCACAACAATCCCAACAACCACTACCTCAACAATCATCACTACTAACACAATCACCTAAACAATCAATACCATTACAACCATCAAAACCACCCCTAAAACCACCCCATTAACACCCATCAGCCCTACCACAACAGTATCTACAATCACTACAACTCCAACCATCACAACTATCCTTACAACCATTACGACAACCATTACTGCTACCATTTCTCTTTTTTCCATTGACCTTTGACCTTTTTCAGCCCAAATTTTGTCACTTGTTCCCCTGATGGTCCTCATTTACCGTAACATATCTGGTGAAATTCCATCCACTCGCTTTACTTTAATTTTGATAATAGACATACAGACATATACTTAAACTTAACCTAAAACAGATTTTCAATGGTGGAGTTAGCTATGTCCTCAACCACAAGTATAATACCACAACCACAGCATCCACCACTACTGCCACAACCACCACTGCTACTACTACTACCGCAACAACCACAAGCACCACAACCACAAGCACCACTACCACCTTTTCAGTGGCAGCCTCCCCTACAGTCACAACCAACCGTATCATTAGTCACCACCACCTCTTAAAAACAGAATTACAACCACTCCTACTACCACTACCACCATAATAACCCTTATATGCACAACTACCCATATCAGACAACCACCTTGCCACTGCCTGAGTCACGACTACTACCACAACCACAAGCACCAAATAAAAATTGAACCACCCACTCCCACCACAACAACTACAATCACAACCACACCCTATCACCACTACCAGCACAGTGAAATCTTCCTTCAGCCACAGCTACCACAACAATTCCTAAAACTACAGCCATAACCACGCCCTACCACCATTACCACCACAAACAAAACATTACTTTCAGCCACAATTACTTAAACTACTCCCACAACCACCACAACCATTACAAACATAAGTACAGTATTTATCTTCAGTCACTACTACTACAATCACGCTCTGCCACCACTACCATTTCAAACAAACTACAGCATATTTTCAACCACTACTACCACAACCACTCCCTGCCATCATCACCACCACCACCACCAAAAATAAAAGGGCAGCATATGTTCACCTAACAATACAATAAACACCACAACCTCAACAACAACCAGAGCCACTCCTACATCCACCCCTTACAAACACAACCAGTACAGACAGAGCGACAGTATATCTCCAGCCAATACTACCACAGCTACCCCTACTACCACAACCATCACTAACACCACAAACAAAACTATGGTAGATCGTCAACCACTACTACCACAACTACCATACCCACACCCACACCCACATCCACAGCCACCTCCCAACAGTGACCACACCTCACTAAGCCTTCATTAATTCATAAATAGCGGCAGTGCTGACGCCTCATTACAAGGTGATTGTGAAGGTGATTAGCCACTAATTACCGTGTTTACCTGCACAGTCATTACCGCCAGTGATGGAGTGTCCCCAACAACTTTTCGACAGCCACCCGAAACATTTTGGTTCCTCGCGAAGCACAATGAAAAAGAGTGAAATATTAGGAACGCTACGAGGCATTTTAGTATCTTGAGGAACAGTTTGGGACCTTGTGGAATCGTTGGGTACTTTGCGAAATATTCTTGTACCTTGCGAAACATTTTGATGCCGCACTAATCATGTGGGGTATCTCACGAATGCAGTTTGGAACCTCGCGAAACCATATGGCACCTCACGAAACATTATAGTACTTCACGAAACATTTGGTACCTCGCTATTTATTTGGTACCTCGCAATGCGTTGTGAATTTAGGTAACTTGTTTAGAAACGCGACGAAACAATTTGATACCTCACGAATCATACTGATAGTGGATAACCTATTGTAGATCCTCGTGAAGCATTGGTGTCATTAGTACTTACGAAATGCCCAGGTCTCACGAAACATTTTGGTACAATGTCTGATGACATTTGTTTGGTATCCGGCGATTCATTTTAGTGTATAACGTTTCATTTTTTTTTTTTTTTTAATTTGCACACAACGAAAAGTTATATATATTTTTCATCTTACGAAACTTGGGCAGTTGAATATACGATTACTGATGCCTTACGAATTATATCAGAAGTTGACGAAACATACCAGTAGCCCTAACACGAAAAGCTTTGATACTAAGCCTTGACGAACACTCTTGGTACAAGACGAAGCATTCCGGTGACTCACGAAAATCTTTGATAAGTGGCTAAGCTTGATACGAAGACGCGAAACAATCTGACACTGAGCAAAACTTCTTGGCAGTGGAGGCAGCGCTTTTGGTTCCAAGGCCAAACTTTGTGACAGTCTAGCGATACCTCCTGATGTGGAATAGAGAGCAAGGCGACATTCTGACGGGACAGCGAAGATAATTATCAGACACAGTGAAAAAATGTTAATGACTGATGATATCTAGCCGCAAAATAATGAAAAAAAAAAAAAAAAAAAAAGGTTGCCGAAATAATTATGCCACAAGGTAAAAAAATATCTGGTCGAAACTAACCGACACCTGGCAGAAAAATATCTATCTGAACGAAAACACAAGATACGGGGTTAAAAAAAAAAAAAAAAAGTGCTTTAACGATAACTACTGTTTCGATTTTTTTTTTTTTTTTTTCAGAACCGGACATGATTTTCACAAGCTCGATAACGTGAATGGATGGGTACTGCAATTACGTTTTTAATTATGAATGGTGTGTGTGTGTGTGTGTGTGTGTGTGTGTGTGTGTGTGTGTGTGTGTGTGTGATAGCTGAAATTTCGTATGTGACTAATTAGGATATTTTGCACACATACATTTTTAATATTTGGTTTTAGCGTTATGCCAGTTGTCTATATAAATTTTCCTCCCGTAACATTAATATACTGTATGTTTTGCTATTTGCTCTGTTGTACAAAGACGCCTGTATATTCCGTCCTTAACCCCACCAGATGATTTTTTATTTATTTATTTATTTATTTATTTCGGTTTAAAGAGAGGCATCTGGTAAGCCTGAAGTAAATGGAGGACTTTTGCCGATCCTCAAAACAATAGATGGTCCCCTGAGTTGAATAAAATCGTCTTAGGATAACAAGGGATGGCGTCATTGTACTGAATTGGAAACCTCTATACATGCACATCGTCAGCTGAATAAAATAACATGTTGTTAGCCAGAATATGGTGAAGGAGATATCGTGGCAGTGAAGGGGTTGCTGAAGAAAGCGTCCAGTCCCATACGTACGATTGATTCCTTCCAAGTTAAATAAAAAGAGCTTATTTGTGTCTCAAATTAAAGTAAAAACACAGAGTTATGCTGAGATTTAAGTAAAGTCTTTATTCTAGGGGGGTTTATTGGAAAGGTTGCTTGTCCATTTAGTAACTTCATGTACCACAGTCGCAACAGTCTCACTACCATCATCACAACCACCATTTCAGCTACTCTACTCACCACCACAACCACCACCCAACCACCTAACTGCCACCATTCATTCATTCCAACTACCATTGTCACAACAGCATTCACCCTCTCCAGCTACCACCATTATAACTCCCATTTAGCCACTCCAACTACTACCATTACAACTATTCGACCACTCCAACTACCACCGTCACACTCATAATTTAGTCCCTCCAGATATCACCACCACGAAAATAATAATAATAAAAATTAAATAAATAAAAGTAACGAATCCAACTACTGCCATTATAACAACCATTCAACCATTCTAACTACCACCAGTATCCAATCAAAGCCGAGAACGTAACTTATGTTTGATATCTACTGCCAACAGAATTAGAAATTTATATTAGGATAGACTATACAATTTGGAGGGGTCAGGTGTAGCCTTGATGAACTTGCTTAAAGAGTGAGACCTTTCCCACGTTCAATAATAACTATGAAGGTGACGAAATCAAAATCGTCCAGGCATTGTACGATCTGGAGGGATCAGATATAGCCTTCAAGAACTTCCTTAAAGAGAGTGAGACCTTTCCCACGTTTAATAATAACTATGAAGGTGGCGAAAACAAAATCGTCCAGGCAGTGAATACTTTACCATCCAAAACAATTGATTATAGTTGTATCGAATTTTGGCTCAGATCTTCATCCTTTTGCGGCTTAATGGCATCAAAAGATAATACTACGGCCCTTCATCCTTTTCATACGACTCCTCATGACCAGCATCATATTTTGGTGTTAATTTTTTTGCTACAATCAGCTCTGAATATGGAGAAATGGAAAATTTACGTCAGGTTAAAGTGAAGAGAGTATGCCATCATCACTACCAATTTCTAACTCATTGATTAATGGAAAAGAACTGAAGGTAGTCAATTAAGTCTCCCTTTTAATGGGCTTAATGACACCCCTAACTTCGTTAGGAAGGTGTGGCTAATGACTTGTATCGAGAGAGAGAGAGAGAGAGAGAGAGAGAGAGAGAGAGAGAGAGAGAGAGAGAGATTTTGTTTTTATTAATTTATTACGTCAAGGGAGAGAGAGAGAGAGAGAGAGAGAGAGAGACGGATGGAAACCGGTACACACACACACACACACACACACACACACAAAAAAAAAAAAAATAGAAATAACACGGGGAGAAGGAAGAAACAGAGTGAGAAATGGGATGAGGCAAACAAAGCCTTTTATCAACTTTAATTCCGCTCCTATTATTACTTCGTGTTGACTCAAGGATCAATGCGATTATTGGCCTTTCACTCTCGCTCTCTCTTGGTCGGAAACTTGATCGGGAAGTCAGTCTCTTGGGAAGTCGATATGTCGGTCCGGAAGTCAGTCTCTCGGTCTGGAAAGTCTGTCGGGTGGGAAAGCGAACTGTTTTTTTTTTTTTTTTTTTTTTTCCAACGAACTTAAGTCATGAATTACCATAATTTCATCTCGTATACCGGGGTGTAACAATAGATTACCACTAGATTTTGATGCCAATCACGAAGTGCTATGGAATGGTGTAACTTACAGCTATAACACTGTCTTTTTTGGCAATTGAGCTACGTGAATTTTAGCAGGAAAAGGACGAACTTCTGGGCCACGTTTAAATTCAGTTGGTCTTTTAATCGGGAGGTAACTGGCCTGCCTTCTTTTTTCATTTGTTATTTTACTGATCAAAGAATCAGTTTGCTGTGGAGTCTTTATTGGTCAAGGAATCTTAAGGTTGATCGGAATGTCGGTTTAATGGTCAGAGGAGAGGTCTTTTGGTCAGGAAATCGTCATGTTGATCGGGAAATCGTTATGTTGGTTGGGAATGCGACGTATGTTTCGAGAGCTTATGTTGTTGGTCAAGGAGTCAGTTTGTCAGTCTGACTTGGTTGTGGGTCATGAAGTTAGTTTGTCGGCCAATATTATCAAGGTGTCGGTTAAGGAGTCAAGGTGTCAGGCAAGGAGTCGAGGTGTCAGGCAAGGAGCCGGGGTGTCAGGAAAGGAGTCGGGGTGTCAGGGGGTCGCAGTGTCATGAAATTGGAGTGTCATTCAAGGAATCGGGGTATCAGTTAGAGAGCCGGAGTGTCGTTCGAAGAGTCGGGGTGACGGTCAAGAGATCTGGGTGACAGTCAAGGAGCAGGGATTGGGTCAGGGAGCTGGGGTGAGAATCCGGGAGTTGGGTGTCAGTCAGGGAGTCGGTGTTTTAGTCTAAGAGTCGGGGTGACGGTCAGGGAGTCGGAGTGTTTGTCAAATAGTCAGTTTGATGGTCAGGAATCATGGAATCATGTTGTCCTTATATAACATAAAAAAAAAAAGGTAACTCATCAGTGCCCTTGTTCACCCAGCAGTTAAATAGACGAACCTGGATGCAGATTCGGTTGTTGAGTGTCGTATCCTAGGGGAAGACTGGAACTCAGTAAAGAATGGTTATCTGCCACACTGACCCTCGTGCAACTGACTTGGGCAGTCAACAAATATTCGTTTCACTAATGGTAATTGGTCGGTCGTTTAGCCTGTAAGTCAAGCCAGTCAAACAAATTATCAAAGCAACAGAACTGAGCTAATCCGGTCGATTGATAGAGTATGATTACAGCAGAGGGAATTATCGTCTAGTATGCAGTTACAAGTACCTTCCTAATTATGTTCATTAGTGTATGATCATCCTTACGGTTTTGTTCATGTTTCCAGTTCGACTCTTCTTCCGCGTCTCAGGTGCTTGTGTGCCACACTTTGGTGTTAGGTACTTCTGTTACGGGACGTGTTTTTAATTTATTCTTGGTATACCCAGATGGTCTCAGGAGAATCCCGTAGTAGTAAGGAGATTCATGAAGGCTGTATTCATTCTCTATAGTATGATATGCATTTTTTCAACTTGGTGCAGATGCCTAGAAACAGAAAAAAATCTTATATACCGTATTTACGAAAAGTAAGCCCCTTCTACTACTCAGTCTCTCATGCTATATTTATATATATATATATATATATATTTATATATATATATATATATATATATATATATATATATATATATATCATAAAACAGGTCATGGTAATGGCGAAAATAATACGTAGGGATTATTATTGACCATTTCGATGCCACATGTCACTCCCTATGTCCAGTGATATCAGTTGACAAGCAAGAATCAGACATGCATCCTACAGTTACCTTACCATTACTTGGCAGAGATTTTCATCCTTTTGCAACTTTATTCTCGTAGTTCAACGACAAAAAGAGGCAATGCTGTGGCTCTATTGACTTTACAAAACATCTCTTTGTGGCTAGTCTCTTATTCTAGTGTTGATTTGTCGTTAAAACTCGGCATTCAAGATGAAGAGATGGCAGATCAACATATAATGGGAAAATAATGATGAAATAACAAATGATGACACGGTAGACTAATGATACTAGGACAAGCGGGTGCACTTGGGGGTCACATAAGGATGAACGTGAATATTAACGCATTTGCTCCCAGGGTTTCAGTGTGAGAGATTGTGCTGGAAGGGTACTAAGCGGCAGCCCGCCGCCTATCGGCTCATAGTTGCGAAGCTCAAGGGCTCCTAATCCAGGGTTCCCTCTTCTTCTTTTTTTATTTTTTTTAACTTTTGAAAATTCCCAATTCCGTCCTAGAGTGATGACACTGGGCGCAAATGGGTTAACTCCTCATCGTCACGCCTTCTCCAGTAAAACATTTATGTAAGTACCAGACGAAATAACATTCAGGTGAGTGAGTGTAAGGACTGATAGTGTTAGCACTGTCCCCATTAGCCCTTCCATGGTCGAGACAACTCTAGTATTTATTCCAGACCATGCCAGACGATATTTCATCCAGCAGAGAGTGTCACAAGGGCTTTAGAGCGTTAACATGTAAAATGTGTCTAGATAATTTGGAACGAAGGGTTAGGAAACTGGGATAACAGGTGAAAGTATCCCTGGGAAAAGCAAGGCTACCACTGATATATTATTTTACAGATCTTCGTCGAGCAAACCAGCTATGGGGTGTTAAAATGATTGATAACTGGTCAGCTATTAATATGATGGTTGACAATCATGACTGTTTTGAGAAGTGAGTACACGAAGAGGTATGTATGTCCTTTACTTCTAGCAGCGTTTAATTTAGTGGAGCTCGTCTTGAGTACTTTGTTTAGTTCCTCTGGTTTGCAGCTGGGTGCACTCTATAACGTGGTACGCAGGCTGACCAAATGTACGGTAAATATTTAAGATGTAACAAAAATTATCCTTAGTATTGTGGGATCTGCATAGACCTTCGATCTGTTTTAACAATACGGTCAGTTGTCAGGATGTGTTTTAGTTTCTGCTGCACTATGCAACCGTGTACATAGAAAACGAAATATACTGTAGAAAACTTAGCCTTATGTATTGTAAACTATCCTGCTTTTTGCGATGCTTTTGTTTTTTTAATTCTTGTGTATAATTCTCTCAAGGGTAGAACAGCCACAGAATTGTCATAGCTAGCGCCAGAGTAGTTATTTAGCTGACAAAGTAATTTCTGCCGTTATTAACCCTCAAAGTAGGAACAATTCCAGCTACAGCCAGGCAAAATCTCAACAGAATATCATAGGATGCTCGAAAATTTTAAAGTTAAATATAATGGAGAAGAATGGTTAATAAGGGAGCGTCCTATCTCAGCAGATCACTGCCTTAGGCAAAGTTTAAGGCCCTGAATCGAGTGGCTCATTGTTATTATTATTATTATTATTATTATTATAATTGTCACTTTAGTAAGGCCGCTTCCGGCGGCCTGCGCTCATTTGGCCCGTCGCCCTTGATTTATTTGCCGAACTTTGAAATAAACTAAATGTCTGTGAGTAAGTTAGCGTGTAGTAAAGCTCGAAAAGTGTGTACTTGCTCACTTGGTTACGTTACAGGTAACAAACTATTGAGGGGTAAATATATCTACTTCTCAGATAAAATAATTTTCCGGAATTTAGACACCAAAATTATTTATACAAAGTCTGGAGCCTAAGGGAGTGTTCCTGCAAAGTTTCATCAAAATCGGTTCACATCTGTTGGAGGAGTAGCTGGATAATTCCTAATACAGAGACAACGCTTCGTTGTTGTTGTTGTTGTTGTTGATATTATTGTTGTTGTTATTATTATTATTGTTGTTGTTGTTGTTGTTGTTATTATTATTATTATTATTGTTGTTGTTGTTGCTGTTGTTGTAATAATTATAATTATTTTCAAGTTAGGAAAGGTCTCATATTGAAGGGGTTAATTAATGATACATCCGATCGCTGCAGCTGTAAAAGTCTATGCTAAGCTTAATAGAACTGTCAAGACATTTGATGAAAAAAAAATGTCACCGGACTCTGTGGGTTAACCATTCATGTGACTAATTCTGAGTGACCAGTTGATCATATGGATGGAAGGAAGAGTTCAACCCTGTGAATCCCGTGAAGTCTTGCTTTGGTTTAGTCTTGTTACCTCCTTACAATCTTATTCAGCTTAGGAAAGAGTTTTCAGAGTAGAGGGAATAGTCTTCATTAATAGGATGCTCTCCAAATCTGAATAAAATTGTCTGGTGACGAGAAAATAAAATTTAAATTACGTCCTTGAGCTGAAGGGATTAATATCTTCATAACTGACATTTGGGGATACACAGAAATCAGTCTCTCTGACGTGGGCCCTAAGTTGTCGGAATATCGAGAAAAAAGGAATTCCTTTTCTGTGTTTTCCGTCCCACCCTTTTTATACAGACAGGATGTTGTCTGGCATGATTATGAGTATCCTGGCTGGTGGTAGCTGTCAACTGGCATTCCCTGTTAGAGTTCTTTGTGGTGCACACAGAACTATCCACCCTTGGGTTATTCAGGGATTCATTCCCACGTGGTGTCGTCAGATGGTGGAGGATTGAACAGAAAGATTACGTGGCCAAAAGAAAGAACATGAGCAAAAACAGTGGGCCGTATTATAGAACCTTTTCCTTGGCGATTTATATTACGTGTTATACTCTTATATTTTCATCTTAAATTTTCCTATTCTTTAAAGATGGACATATACTGTATACAAATCGTAGAAACTAATATTAAAATGTCAGATGCAGGGATAAACTGGTAAAGAATCGGTGGCTGGGACTTTCATCTGCCGAAGGGAATATGACCTAGTGTGTTTCGTAGTATGCGTGTCAGGAAGTGAGAGTGGAGGCAGCGGTGTGACGAAGTAAATAATCTGGCAGTAACATCTGTATCCGGGCCGAGCTGTTTTCGGTGATGGAGGTTACATAATGCAGTAACCACCATGCAATTGCTAGGACATCATTGGTCATCAAATTAGAAACTTTTATCCATCCCACTACTCCCGTCTCCTTTTAACCTTTTCATGGTGGCGTCTTTTTTTATTACTATGTTCCAACTAATACCAGACGATTTTGTTGACCTGAGGTTAAGCCATAAAAGCCTGAGAATGTCAATGAGATGATCGTGATTTCTTGACGATTTGTTTCTTCTTGAAGCAACTAGGAAGCTTTCGACAAGCCACAGCGGCTTTTCACGCTTGGAAACAACTGAGCCCCTTGTGGGTATCAGGAATTCGTTCTACTGTAAGAAGGCTGTGTCTCAGAACTTAATGTTTCTTACTCAAGTTTCTGACCTTCCCACTCATTGGCCAGCAAATGCTCATCCATTGTAGAGTTGCTCGTGTTAATCGCTTGACTTTGATGACGTATCTTATTGTCTTTATATTACTGCTTCAAGACTAAGAAAACTCAAGAAAAACCTCTCATACCTAAGGGTAATCTTCCTACAACTACAGCTAAATCTAACCCTTACTTTTAAGGCGAATAAAATCGTCAGGAAATACCAAGAATGAATTTAAGTCTACATCCTCAAAAGATGGAGTAAGAAAAAAAAAATCATGTTCAAGCTCTCGGGAGGAGGGGATGATTTGGGGTGAATGACCACGACACAGGCCCAGAGACAGATCTTCTTTCTGATATCTGTGCCTCATCCAGCTGTGTAGGTGGGTTAGTCTGTTGCGGATGAAGTCATTTGGTTCGAATGACTCACTACTGTTTTCCAGAAAAGGGTATTGCTTCGGGCATCATAGCCTCTTCACTGCGGTGGCTTACCTTCTAAGAGTATCGTACTACTGCAAGACTACTTTTTCAAGGATTGTATTCACCTGCAATAGGGATGGAGCTTTGGCTATAACTAAACCCTTCTGCCTGACAACGTATCTCGTAAGTTAAATTAAATCTGTAGTATGTAATTAATGTTGACAGAAAAATGGCATTCTGTTCTCTGTCTGAAGAAGTTAAATTCTGTGGGTGAGGGGCGATTAATCCCTTCCATCCTATATTATTTATTTATTTATTTATTTTTTTTACAGATGTCCATGTTCCGTGTAAGAGAAACCTCTGTCGGATGCCTTTCATTGTAGCGTTCATTTACCTCATCATTCTACGTCACTCACCTAAGCTGAGTAAAATATCTGAGCGCAACTAGTATAAAATATAAAAAGACGTCACCGCATCGGAGGAGTTATAGTCAATATGTGGTGCAAACTTCTCGTGTTTTGAGTCATGATACTCTCAGAAAGACCAGCTGAATCGTGCAGTGAGAGTCATGATTATCATAGTTGTCTCGTCTCCGCTTAACACTACAGTCATGGGGTGGTCATGATACAGACAGAAAATAAAGAAAGCTGCGGGAACAACAAAAGTGAAAGTATTATCAGAACACTCAGTAAAATGGGCCAAACATCCGGTCATTTGTCGCTCAGTACTGAATTCCATTGTATATCGCTGTTAACGTTATTTCATGGTAATCAATCATAAATGACGCAGATAACTTTTTTTCTTTATTATGTAGCCGTATTTTAACTACGGGTGTCTTGTGCTAACTCATGCAAATCACGAGGTCTCTTACAGGCTGAGTATAATAACTGTACATACAGATAGAAAGCTGAAGTAAATAAGACTGTAGTATTGAAGGGGGGAGTGGAGATTACTGATAACTCCTACATTACATGGTCCTCCCCAGACCAGTGTAAAACATCTAGTCAGAGCAAGAATAAAAGAATTCTGACCTCATCGTACAAAAGGGTGTAAGATAAGACTTTGTTGTGGTGAATCCCAAGTACGTGCGTCAGCAGACATCTGTGCCTCTTTATCTCTACATTTCCTTCGTTATTCTCGTCACGCTGAGATCGTCACAACCGCTGCCTTGTACTCCAGCACCAAGAGAAACAAAGGCCCGTGGTCCGAGGGCCTTGACGGTTCTGCGTAGTATGGTTACAGTATGTGCTTAGTAAATGTTTAGTGACATTTGTTTAAATAACTCCTCGACTATGACTGCGTTTTTATTATTATTATTATTATTATTATTATTATTCTACCACCAGACAATTTTGCGTAGGCAAAGGAGGATTTCTAAGAGCGAAAGGGTTAAGATTGTATCTAACTTCTCCAGCTCGGATAGTGTCTCTCCTGTGCTAAATAAAGTGTCTGAAGGTAGCAAGAAAATAATAAGACAAATATGATGCCATCTCAATAAAGTGGTAAATATGTAGTGCAGATTATTATGCTGTTATCATTTGTAAACCATGATTACTTTTCAGTCGGCGATGGTTGTGTCGAGTGATATTCAGTAGGGTCACATTCTAAGTGGCAAAGGAGATTAAGTAACACCTCTCACTTAGCGATTTCATTTCCATATTACGTCTTCACATTCTCTTTAATGCTTTTGATGTCCTTTTGAGATCGACACATTTTGCATCAAGATACAAAAAGATAATGACGTATACTGCAAAGAATAAATCGCTTAGAAGGGGGTATTGCGGAGCTCCTTCTCGACCTACATTACGGTTCTCAGTCCCATTAACTTAGAATGTTTCCCATCATCTCTTCCTTACGACAAAATATTCAAGGCAATATTAACCTCTTTAGCTCGAGGACGTAGTTAATATTTTGTTTTTCTCTTACCAGACGATTTCATGCAGCTTAAGAGGAACATCCAACAGAAAAATAGGTTAATGGAGTTTGTTTCTAATCACGTCACCATCAGAGGTCTCTCCTGAACAGCATATTATCGTCAGGAGGTAGTAAGAGCTAGAACTGGAAAAAGGGGGGAAATATTTATACTGGCTGAAGGCTTTCAGGTGTAATATGCAAAGTAAGTCGCCAGCATTTTAAAGCCTAATAAACATACGTAAATAAAACCCTAGACGGCACAACCAAGTAAATGTAGAGGAGGGGAGGAGGATGTTTCGCAAGAGATGTAGGCGGGAGTCCCAAAACTCTTAGTCAAGCCTCAAGTCGGATATCCACTCACATACGCGTAGCCACTTGTAAACAGACGCGGACTGCAGGTGGAAGTGTCGTGGCAGGAATGGGAGACAGGGTAAACAACATCAGTGAATAACGTAAGCTGGCACGCTCACGAAGAGTTGTGGAGTGCTGGGGAAAGGAGTTTGGTGACGAGGAAAGGAACACGCTGAAATGGTGAAGTGTTATTTGAAAATCACCAAAGAATTCAGTCTATTAACATGGTGTGATTTAGACCTTCTACTGTAGTGTGTGTGTACGAATAAAGTAGGCTGAAGTGCACAAGAAGATACGTAGAACACTGAGAAAAGGAGCAGAGCTGAAATGGTTAAGTGCTGCCTAAGAATTACTCCACAGTAAAAGGGCAATATATTGGACCATAAAACGAGTAAAACTAATTTACCAAGAGCCTGACTGCCAAACCAGATCGGACAGCAACTGAAAATACACAAGTGGAAAATTAACGGAAATGCGCGTGAAACCATACAGGAACTTACACAAACTAAGAGTCATGCTGACGGATATTAAGACTGTTGCTCAGGAAGGAAAAGGCCTGCAATACTCTATCCGAAACAAACAATGGCAGGTCGTAAAGTCTTCGGAGGACAAGAATGGACTTTATGTTTTCTGAGCTGTGTGTAGCTTGTTTGGTTAAAACTCTGGGCTTTAGGGAACAGACTGTCTGGTGTACCCTCAGATTTTGATGCATAAAAAAAAATAAAAAGAACTTGTGTGGGAATCGTTTTATAGTCAAACCAGTTCTCGTCTTGCAAGACGATTTTTCTCTCTCAGCTGATATTGAATCATAGGAACTTGAGAATGCTAAAACTGTCACCGACGAAGAAAGGGGGGCAATAGTACTGGCGAGTCGTGTAACTTCGGAGTGCCAGAAGGGATTATACTTCTTGTAACCCATGTGTTACTGGTCTGGTCAGAGGTGGCAGAGATAGTTGAAGACTGCTGGGCCACAAGGAACTGACTGGTTACGTAGAAAAATGAAACCTTGAAACTGAGATTATCATAAAGGAAATTACATTAAGTTAAGAAGGTTCTAGCATACAAGAGGTTCCGCTTCTGGACGTAATCCTAAAGAAAACTTCGCAAAATAATCTTCACTTGTAGTGTATTCTGGAGCACATTTTTTCAGGCATCCCCAGACTAGTATATTAAGCTAAGAATGAGTCATGGGGGGCTGGGAGTGGTGATACTGGTATCATTTGTTTTAGTAATCAGAACAAATTTAGGATTCCATTTCAACTAATGACTTACAACTGTCTTTTTTTCCAGATAGAAGTGAGCCATCTGATCATAACCATGTTAGAGGAGTTTCTCGTCAGTGGTTAATATTCTGAACAGTTGATTACAGAATTATGTATACTGTACCTGAAAACTCAAAAATTCTGTTATCTCACAGGCAGTGAAAAAGAAACTGAGAGACAGATTCTAAAAAGGATGTGTGCATGTGTGTCATACCATTAGTGCTAAAAACCGAACTGAGAGACAGAGGTACACATACGCATTTCTGTGCAAGCTAGTCACAAAATGGCTGACATGATCCGGATCGTAAGACCTGTGTTGATACTGCTGCTGGTTTTAGGTGTTGGCAGGGCAGGTAAGAGAAGAGTGTGTTTTATATTCAGTACCTTCAATACGATGTTTTCTGGTATTTTATTCTCACCACCTTGAGACGACTTAGTTCAGTTTAGGTGTGACCTCTGATGGATGAAGGGCTATTACAGGCTATATCTAACCCCCTCCATCTGGAAAATTATCTCCTAAGCAAGCGCACACGCGAGTGCTCACATTAAGCTATTTCCTGTGCCTTCCTTCCATCAGTCTTTTGAAACTTTCCGAAAAGCTTTCCAAATGTCTAGATATACTGAGAGAGAGAGAGAGAGAGAGAGAGAGAGAGAGAGAGAGAGGGGTGGGGGTGATTTCAAATACTGCTGCCTTTGTGACGTCAACAAGCCCTTAGAGTACAGTAAGAACGGTGGGTGTGTTGTCTTAGGACC
>NC_137049.1:26362269-26419769 GCF_032717465.1 Coenobita brevimanus | reverse complement strand
GTTATTAGTGTTTGGATTTATTGCCTTTTTCCCTTATTTATTACCCTTCCCCCTCCCCCTCCATAATCCCCTTCCCCACACTCTGCTGGCAACAAGAACACTAGCAGAGAATGGCAGTTATAGGAGGAGGTGGGGTAGAAGTAGTAAACCTTTTTTTTTTTTTTTTAGTTGTAATCTCCTTTTTATTGTTCATTGTCAGATCTAATTAACCTAATTTTTTCCCCCTTGTTTTCACCTCCTTCCCTGTCTTCCTCATCCAGCCGTACTCCCCCCACCCTCTCCAAGAGGTAAGGACAGCAGGAGTGAATTGCTGTGTGAGCAGGGTGATGGTACGCTGGGAGGAGTGAATCTGTTTACTCCTCTCATTGTCGTCTCTGTTCTGCTTGCCGCCTCCCTCGTCGCCCTCACAGCCGTCACCTGCTACCGACGAAATGACATCTTCCACGTCTACGAGAAGCCCTGTGAGTCTTAGTTCTTTTTATCTTTCAGGTTCCTGTGGACCGAATTCTAAGGGGCATGGGAGGCCTCGCAGCACACTTTTTTTTTTTGTCTATTTATCTTTCATAATACACTGTAATGTATTCTTGAATGCTATTTAGATCTGTTTAACCCATTAGTGCCCAAGGTGTTTGTATGTGGGATGTAGCTTGAAGGGTACTTAACGAATTAACTAACTGTCCTGTCCTCCGCCTATCGGCACAGTGGCGAAACTCATAGGTCAAACCCTGGAGTTCACCGTTTATCAGTTTTTTTATTTTTGTTTCCCGTCTCTTTTAATTGACCCAAGGCACCGATGAGTTAACATCAGCATAGTTTGCATCCGTAACACATAGGACGATATGCAATGTTCAGAATAAATCACTATGGAGGAGGTGTTACTAAATTTCCAAAGTCACAATACTGTACAATCCTATAACTTACTCTCAGCTGAATATACTCGTCTGGCATAATCGTGAATATAAATTAAGAAATGGCGCGACTATAAAAGACATAACATATCCCTACGAGGAGCCCAATTAGTTGCTTGTCATATCATCACCTTCCATTCTAGATACTGTTTGAGGTTTTACTCGGCTTTGGAGAATTCCCCTGCAGTGAAAGGCTTACAATATGTACTGTAGTCTCCAGTGCGGAAAGTCACTCCCAAGGAAAATTCATTTGCGGGGAGTGACCAACTTTTCCAGATTGACTCCTTAACTACGATGGCTTATTACTTGACTTCTTCATGCTTGCTCCAGATCATGCTATATAACTCAGGCAGGGTTTCTCATACACAAATGGTTAATGAAGACTATATCCAACCAATCCATTTCGAAAAATCACTTCAGTTTTGAATAAAATCGTATGGAGAAAGTATGACTATTAAATGAATAAAAAAGATGATTTCCGGTTGAACAAATTGAAATAAATGGAGTAACAGCTAGGATGAGTTAATTAGTAAAATGCATGATTAATCCCGTTCACACCGAAAAGTATATGGATAAATTTTTGATAATATCGGATGATTTTCTTCAGCTTGGTGGTTTATTATTATTTATGGAGGGGTTTATTATAGCCCCTGTTAATTCCAACTCACCCGAGGAAAAATAAAATCCTCTGGAAGAAGCAGAAATATAAAAAAAATCACCGGATTGAAGTGGTCAAGGTTTCGAAATCTTGTGGTGATGAATGAACGGAGGTATGGCCCATTTCCGCTGCGTTTCCTGGCACTAGCATTTGTATTGGTGTGTGGGTATTTTTATTTTTCTGTTTCTAGACCATACACAACTTATTCATGACACTAAAAATAGGGGTCAGTAGGTGATGATGATGATGATGATGATGACGATGATGGTCCCACGGTGAATGAATAGGCTGAGTGATGAAAAGAGTGATAGGGAGTGATGGATGACAAAAGTTCAGAAAGAATAATGATGATAAAGAGCTTATATGCACGAAACGGTTTGTATGAATGAATCTAAGGGTTGAATTAAAGTCCTGGGGATTAATTTGTGTGAGGAATGATGAATTTACTCTCTTAATTTATTAATGAAAATAATTATAACGGTTATGGATGAAGTAGTTTTTGGAAAGTGGATGAAACATGGGTAAGGTTCTCAAGTTTGAGAACAGGAGGAGGAATGGTTTTTACATCGAAGCGAGGCTGAATGAAGCGCTAATAATGACAAGCAATTCACCAAAATATTATCAGATCTACAGCTAAGTCGGCAGAAAGGAGGTGAAGGTGGAAAGAGATTATTATGAGTGAAATTCAGAAGTAGCAAACATCGACTTAACGCATGAGTCAGACTATGTACTGAAGGTTGAAGATAAACGGACTATATAAAGAGAGTACATAACTTCTTCCCGGGATACCTACCTACGCCAGTCAGGTTTATATCCAGGTATACTATACCCTATTTGACTGAACTGCGCAGCTGAGATATATGGGTGGAGTACAGTAGTGTGTGTATGATTCGCGGCTGCTGATTGGCCGCCGATGATGTATATCTACAGCTCTTCTTATTTTAACAAATATATATATTTATATTTTTAAACTGCTTGCAATATATGCAGCCAGTTTAAATATGGAATATTTTTCCGAAACTAAAGAGGTCAAATTTAGCTTTAAAAATTTACTGTTTTCAAAGAAAATTAAGAGTGATTATAAAGTTTTGTAAAAAGATGAGTGGCGTTTAAAGTACATTATCCACCCACGGTGTACACCTACGTCCTCATGTTGCACTCTAATATCCACCCACGGTGTACACCTACGTCCTCATGTTGCACTCTAATATCCACCCACGGTGTACACCTACGTTCTCATGTTGCACTCTAATATCCACCCACGGTGTACACCTACGTCCTCATGTTGCACTACAGTGCATGCTTATATTTACTTTAATGACATCATCGGCGGCCAATCAGCAGCCGTGAATCAAACATACCCTACTTGCCTCATACATCTCAGGTGCACAGGTCAATCAAATAGATTATGGTTAACCATATTTTTTGCTCACCCCCTGCTCCTATAACTAGCTGAAAGAAAGTAGTGAAATAAAGTCGAAGCTAGAGTTCACTCCCAACAGAGACCTATCAGTGAATGCTGAGGATGTATTTCTATGTTTTTATAGACTACATGAGCAACACTTTGTACTTACTCTGTTACTGGGGTAGTTTAGCGAAGTTGGAACCTCCACCTTTACAGTGAATGATAGGTCTTCTGCGTGAAATCCTGATAACAACTCCATTCCGACCAGAGATATGGATAAGTAAAAATCATGGAGCACGAGCATTCCTACTCATTGCTAAGTAAACAGGGATTAAACAAATTAAGTAAACTGAAGAAGTAGAGATGAACTGAAGGGTTACCGAATAAAGTGTCACAACCGTGAGTCAATGTGAGTTTGCATGGATAAGTAAGGAGAAGGATGAATGTTTGGAGAGAAGATGGCTAGTGTATTACAGCTTTGGTGACTTAGTGTAGGTTCAGTAGGTGTTTATCAGAATCCTAACCTTTGATGCTAAACTTCTAGATTTAGATTCACATGTTCTGTGTATTAATGAAATTTCCTCCCCCCCTTTCTACCTCTTTCTTTTACCCCTTTCCCTGCATCCTTTTTCCTTTATTCTCTTGCTTTCATTTCTTCCACCAACCCCCCTTTTTTCCATTTATCCATTCATCTGCGATTCTGTTTGTACTTTCCTTCCTCCATTTCTTCCTATCCCCCCCCCCCTCCTGCTTCCCTGTTCCTCATTTCTTCCCTCGTTCTCTTTGCCTCCTTAACTTCTCTTCTCGCTGTTGCAATACTTTCTACCAAATCTTCCTTCCTTTTATCTCTTTGTACATTTTCCTCCTTTCCTTCTTGCACAAACCTCCAGTTTGGCCCCCCAGCCCCCCTCCCCTACCTCACCCCATTCTCCAGATACCAGCAAGCGGAAACTCACAAACCAAGCCTGCATCCACCACAAACACAGCCACCCAGTCAGTTACAAACCAGCCCAGCGATGATGTCACGACCAGGAAACCAATCGACGTGGATTCGAGTACCAACCAGCCAAATACCAGCCAGTTCAGTGGTTACGTCAGGGCCCAGGAACCAATGAGGATCAGTGACCACCAGCCAATCAGCTTCTCATCTCGAGAAAGGCTGGTTTCTGATTCGCCGACGGATAGGCACGTGAGAACGATCTTCCCTAACCGAGAGAGTATAAACAGTCTGTATGGATGTATTTAGTGGTAATGTGTACCAGTTCTTAGGATATGTTGATAGTAAAGGTTGTATAGTGATCTGCGACTTGAAGCAGTATGGGTATTCAGTCCGAAATGTGTGGGAAAATACAGTCAACTATGAATGTCGAAATGAAAGCTGACTTAGAAGACCAGCTGTATGAAACATTGTTTTCTCCGGAGCAGAGAGTATTGTATCTTGCACTGTTCCTTACAGTACGTTTCTGAATCCTGTAAAATATTATCTATGCAGATGTGATATCATAATGTTGTGAATTGTTCAAATTGAAGAATTACACCTACACTGGGAAATGTACGCTATATTCAGAAGCTACGACAGTTATGAATAAAAAAATAAAAAAAAATTGTCAGGTGTGGTTGTGGTATTTACCGAATGATTCTATCTGCCATTGTAACCAGCAATGTGTTTATTGCTTGAAACCTCCTCCATTGAAGGAAAATCCGACATAATGACCCCAGGCATTTGTTTTTAAAACGACTCCTCCCTTTCACGGCACACGTATATGTCTATATCTGTATCAGTCTATATGAGGTCTACTTCAAAACCGTGTCCTCTCCTCAGAGAGAGTGATAGACATAATATATCCTCGCTCATGCTGGTTAATTACAAAACAGAAAAGGGTGTTTCTAGTCCAGTGAAAACAGTGTGCATTTAAGTCAGAGTTTTGTAATAGCTATGTTTGTATCAGAGTCTTTTTATGTGAGTGGTGTATTTGACAGAGTGCAAACATTATGCTAGATTATGAAGGATTTACTACAAGTACCCACTCCACGGACCCATTAGACCCCATATTTAGGGAACAGCAGATCGGGGGACGAACGTTACAAACACTGAGCCACATTAGATCCACAACCCACCACCCACCCTGCTTTACAGACTTCTCATCTATCCAGGTAGTTTTAGTGCATCCAGTTACATCATTTTCATGAACTAACTGTCAGTCTTTTAGTGCTTTCGCTCATTATATCATCACCATTATCATATTTCATCCTGAAACCCATTAATACATGAAGCACATTGTAAATAATACCCATAATATTGTAAAACACTAGATGCTAAGCATAAATTGGTATATCTAGTTGTAAATGCTAACATATGCTTACTGGTAGTGGTTATTTTATCATAACAGTGTATAATAAAGATTTTTTTTTACTCATGCCATTGGTGAATTATATCGAGCAAGGGAGTGTAATTGTCGATTCCCATAAAAGTTGTAAATATGTATTGCATGAAATAAAATGGATGTAAACATTTTTTATTATTATTATTATTATTATTATTATTATTATTATTATTATTATTATTATCCATGAAGCACATTGTTATTATTATTATTAACTCCACATTCTGTGGCGTTCTTAGTAGTATCGTGGATATTATTATTATCATTTTTTGTACATGTGTGTATGGGGGGGGGGATATCCAGAAGGCTGGCATTACAAGACCGTTTTAGGTAAAGACTTAAAATGTTCAAGAGTGATGTATGTTGGTTTCAGGCTTCTTTTGGCACATTTTTTTTTCTTCCTAGCACAATCGCCTCACTGGCGCTCTCTACGTTATTTTTTTCAATTATTGCCCTCCAGCGCAGCAAAAACTACTGAACTGATTGCTTTGCAAATGTTTCAGTATGTTGTCGTCAACATATACTAGTGGACCTGGGTATTGATAATAAGATCTAACAAATACGTTTCGAGATATCGAAGAAAATCATAATGGCTGCCTCATGCCTGAAAGTGCTAAATCGGAGAGTATTTGGCCAATTTTGACCTAATTCAATGGAAATGTAGTGGGTCATGAGTGAACATAATCTGCATAGTATGAATGACCTTGACATTGATCTCAAGGTCACAGGTCAAAATCAATAAACATTTTGGAGTCATACCAAAAGTTCCTCAATATTATGTCTACAGTGACAAGAATGTGGAGTTCGTTGAATATTGCCTCATTAATTTAAAAAATTTAGTTATTATTATTATTATTATTATTATTATTATTATTATGAGTTACTGTTAGTATTATTTTTGTTGTCGTTGTTGTTGCTACCCACGTACACAAATCAGCCCGAACTCTAAGCCCCATAAGTCGTCCTACACCCAACAGGTGGCCCTGCGTGTACACACCTTCATCAAGCTTCCCTCGATTATCCTCACATGTTGATAAGTAGTAATGTACAGGGTGTCCGGTGAAAAGTGTGCCAGACATCAAGAGACTATTAATCAAGAGTCATCAGTAGGATATCAACATGGGTCCAAGATTTTCACCTATTTCGGAGTTACATTTATTTATGCGCTTTTGGATTAATTTGCAGGGAGATTATCTTTACTAATCAGATCATCCATAACTGTAGCTCCGAAGCGGCTGAGAATTGGACCCACATTGATTCGGTATACGTTAGACAAAATTAGTCTAAGAAAAGCCTTCTGATATTTGACATACTTTTCTTGGGACGGCCAATATGTTTGTATGCAGTAGGGTGATGAAAAATTGATATCTCTCTATCTTGAATAATGAGTTATAACAATAGATCATCACTACACTATTATGCTAATCACGAAGAAAGAGCTATGGAAAGGATGTGGAGCCGTAGCATCGTCTTTTTCTGCCACTGAGCTGCGTGAAATATACTAGAAAGGAACAAAAGTATGGGCCAAGTTAAAACGAAAAGAGTATAGTCTATCAAATGCGTGTCCAGGATCGTGGAAAGGGGGGGGGGGGAAGACTACTTTCCACCATAATATGTTCACCTTAAGCTGGCTCAGATTTTCGTCTTTTTTGCAGCATATTTCACATAACTCAGTGACAGAAGACGACAGTGCCATGACTCTACACCAGATACCTTCTTCGTGACTGCCACCATAATCTAGAATTAATTTCCTGTTACAGCTCAACATTCAAGATAGGAAGATAGCAGTTTTAGGCCAAGTTTAATTGAATAGAATTATATAATCTGAAAGGTAGAGAGGAATACGAGTAGACAGGTGGACAGATAAAACAGGAGAGACAGCGGGTGAGGCAGACATCAGTATGACATATGTATGACGTAAGCATCCGGTTTTAAGAATCTCACTTAATATTAACGCCTCCATTGCGATGACGTATACTTTCTGTTTTACTCGTACCTCTTCCACACGATATCATTCGGATTAAAGGTGATTTTTTCAGCTGGAGCGACTTGATATAGATTTTAATAACCCCATCAGTACTAGAGATTATTATTAGTAGTAGTAGTACCCGAGATATTTACTACTACTACTACTACTACTACTACTACTACTACTACTGCTGCTGCTGCTGCTGCTGCTGCTGCTATTACTGAATGAGTTCGTCTTGAGGTAGACAGAATGACCTCAACACGTCGTCGTAATGAACGGGTTAAAACCTTCACTGCATGACATTCTGTATTCGATTCCTGCTGCCTACAGACCGCTTAACTCTGCTCATCAGCGACTTGATATGGATCAAGTAAATCTTCAGATAATCCCTCCACTGCATGAGATCCTTCTGAACTGAAAATAGTCGTTCGGCAGTGGCAAGAACAACAAAATGAGTATGTCATCGTAAGAAAGGATTACTGTCTATGACGGAATCTTAACTTCTGTGTTAGTCCTTGATGTTCTTCACTTGATGACGTAGATATTTCTGTGACGTAAGCGTGACAAGCAGGATATATCCTGCCCTTCGACATTTCAAACAGTGACGTATATAACTATGACGTCAGCAGGAAGTCACGAGCATAGTACTTTGCTCTACACGGGATGTTTACGTCATTTTCTAAAAGTAATTATAAGAAAATAACAAGGAGGCAATTCAGTCGCATGGTTGAACTGACTTCAGATCAAGACCATATGGACGAGTGTGAGACATACAGTTAATTGGCTGAGCAGGAACCATTCCACTCCTGTTTTATAGTACAACATCCCTCAACCACGAACAAATAAGTAATTAAGAATTCTACACTCTGCTGAATGCCTCGAAGCCAGTAGTTCTTAACCGTTTTGCCTCAGTTACCCCTTGGCGCACCAGGATATACTGTTACTACCCCATCCTACTAACTCGTAAGCCAGGAGAAACAGTGAAAAAACATAATGGTACTGGTAATGTACTTTCTAAGTGATTATGCAAGATATAGAAAGAAGTCAGTGTACGGTTTTCAGCTATATGAAATAAGTTTTTCTATGTGTGGATAGTTGAGTGAATGGATAGACAGATAAATAACTGGATAAATAGATAAATCAATAAATAGATAGACTGACTGACTAACTGACTGACTGACAGACAGACAGATAGACAATTAATAATGAGTTGTAGCATTAGAGATAAATTGCGGAGAAGGAGATGTTACACAGCCTCACAAGTCGACGAGATGACTGAACACACGCATTTCGGAGCTTCACTTCTCGAGGCTCTGGAACAATGAGGAAAGAGTTGAAGAGGGGAGGAGGGAGGAGGGAAGGGGGGGGAGGGAATTAAGATGAGTGGAGGAGGGCGGTTGAGGGGAATGGGCGGCGAGGGAGGATGGGTTGGGGGGAGAGGAACGCTATTTCTCTCCAGTCTCCATTCATTTACAGTTGTTTCTGAGTTCTAGTGGTGAGTGATGGTGTACTGATGGATTGTGCAGTGATGAAATGTGTGTCGTGACTGTATGGTGATGAACTGTGTGTGGTGACGGTCTGTGCGTGGTTATTGGTTATGTGTGATGAATGCATGTGGTGACTGATTGCTTGGGGTGATTGTGCGTTGGTTGAAGAAATGAGTAAGGTGGTGGTTTGTGCATGCTGATGAATTGTGGGTCGTGGTTGATTGTGTGTGGTGAGTGATTCTGTGTGGTGATGGAACTGTGTGTGGTGATGGGATTGTGTTTGGTGATGGGACTGTTTGGTGAAGGGACTGTATTTGGCGTTGAGTTGTGCAGGAAGTTGAACTGTGTGTGGTGATGGGATGTATGTGGTGATGGATTTTAAGTGGTGATCCATTGTGTGTTTTAATTGATTGAGTGGTGATAGATTAAGTGGTGCTGCATTGTGTGGTGACGGAATGTGTAATAATGAACTGCGTGTAGCCTACTGTCTGTGCTTGGTGATGCATTGTGTGTAGTGACTGATTGTGTAAACAGACTGGTGAATAGTGATTAACTGTGGTGCGTGGTGATTTGTGTGTAATGCTGGACTGTATGGTGATCGAATGAGTATTGGCTGATTGCGTGTGGCGATGAACCACTGAGTGTCGAATTTATAGCCAGATACGGTGCCGAAAATGGGAAAATGCTCTACAGTTCCTTTTATCGTGAACAGAAACCTAACGTGACGGGGAAGTACAGCAAAGAACATCGAGTCTATGATTATAGTACCTACAGCATGTCCGCAAACTTTCTAGATCTAGAGCTTGGACTGTGAGAAAAACTGCTTACCCATGTTCCTGTCTTCACTCACACAACTGCTTAGCATTTTACAATAGAACAAAGAATGAACATTACAATGAAAAAATATTAAAAGCTAAAATATTTGAAAAGACAGTTTGCACGTATTGGAACTGTTTTATCCAGGAAGTTGTGATAAGACTAGTTATTTGTTCCATTGTATTTACTCATATTGTGACAAGCCACTTTATAGCCAGACTGCACTGAACATAAGCAGTATGGAAAACAAAACGACCTCTCAATAGTGAACTACATGCGGTGGTGTGTGGTGTTGTACATAAGGGGATTACTCGACTTCAGTGAACAGGGCGTTAATCACAGAACCCCCTCTCCTGGTTCATCCTTACAGGAATCAAGCTACATCACGGCTTCAAGTCAAGGTAAAGTCACTCTATTTTCCCGTATATTTGTACCTTTAGAAGCTGCGTGTCCCTCAGCGGCATATGTGAGCAATAGCCTAAACCCGAACCACCCCTCGAACATCCAGTAGGAGTTTTTTAACTCCTTATTCACCTCATACATTCTCACCGTAGACCAGGTTAATGTGGTTGCATTCACAGTAGACATACTTGGTAAGAAGCTTTACCCCATCAATCCGAGGAAGCATTTTGTATTGATGCTTCCCTCAGGTGATTTTATTCACCTAAGGCAAGACTTTTCATCTAAGCTTGAGTTCCTATAAATAACCATTAACTCTTTCACTACAAGAGATCTCCCCTCAGCTGAATATAATCGTTGGTAGTGAAAAAGAAAAGATATATATTATCGTACTGGAGGGCCTAAGATGGCCCACATAACCAAAGCAAGGCTTCTTATGTAGCGGAATAATATATATATAAGGTACCCCGTAAATATCCGTTTTTTATAGTGCAGGTTTCAAAGAAAACGTAAACAATTTAGGGCTGACTTAATATTATATTGATCCTTTGGCCTTATCCAGTACATACAGTATATCCATAGCTACATGTGCGTGAATATGTACATATATGTATAGAAATATACGTATAGGTATGTGTGCATATGTGCATCTCTCTGCATACTTATATACATATGTATGTATCATTGTATCCCATTGCTTATTCCTAAACTTGCTATGTCAGTTACAACAACAACTTTGTACCATGAATGTGTCATTGTATCTCTTTGTTCATTACTGTGCTTGTGCTGCTGATCACCTCTAAACCTTTCATGCCATATATGTGTAATGTAACCTTTTGCTCGTACGCACATATCCCCGCTTGGCCTTCAGCGACAGTGTTCCTCAGAATGTTGAGAACCTAAATAAATAAATAAACAAAAACTTGGCCCTAAACAACACCGTTCCCCAGTGTTGGGACTTCTACTGAATGGTAAATAGTTAAAAGAAAAAAATTGGCTGAACCTTTCTTTTTCTATGATCTGTTTCTGCGAACCATGATCACGATAGGCTGATAAAAAATAAATTTATTAATTACCGTCTTCTTCCACAGAATTTCTTACTCTGTTCCAACATACGACGGACATTTCAAATTTCCTCGTAGACTCTCAGTGCAATTAAAAGGTTAGTCAATGTGGATAAAGATCCGCTTGGTAAGAGAGAAGCAATAACACACTCAGGTTCCGACAGTCCGATACCTCATTCTTGGTTGTGTAAAGTCACCTAACGTTGGCCTGGGTAAGATCCCAGAGTTGTCCAAGCCGCAAGGGTAAATGGTGACAGTATTAGAGGTCTCAGGTTCCTATTTTTAATTTTTATCTGAATATTTTTAGCTGTCAGTTTTACGCCCTCCACTCCTATCAACCCTCCATTATCCCTCTCCACCCCACCCTACCTCACCTGACAATT
Source organism: Coenobita brevimanus (assembly GCF_032717465.1). NCBI lineage: Eukaryota > Metazoa > Arthropoda > Malacostraca > Decapoda > Coenobitidae > Coenobita > Coenobita brevimanus. Next base: position 26,408,296 of record NC_137049.1, on the reverse strand, counting down.
TTGCCCCGCTGCACCCCACCCAGCCCAACCATTACCTCGTTCCACACCACCGAACCACACAATACTCTACCTTACCGCATCTGACAATTTTTCTCCACTGCACCTCACCCACTCAAACCATTACCTCATTCCACCTCACCAAACTACACCATGCTCAACCCTCCCTCACCTGACAATTTTACCCCACTCTGTTCTACTCAACCCTGCCATCCTCAGCTCTGCCTCACTTATAAGTTTTGGCCAGTTTTACCTAACCCAATCCCACCAGTACGCCACTCCATCCCACCCAACACCGTCATTATTTTGGATAAAAAACTTGTTCACGCACAGTCTGCGCTAAACAGTCTGACAATACGGTCAATAGCCATATTTTACATCTTAGGAATAGTTACTGTTTTTCTTATAAGAAGGCTCATATAAAAATAATTTCATCACCATTGGACACCATGAGCTGTGCCGATGATTTAGGATAACATGGTTCTCTTCATGTGAGTTACTTTATTCCTGTGTAGCTCCTAAAAAGGGCTTTCGTATTCTCGTCCTCGTCCTCGTCATTGTCATCCTCCTCCTTCTCCTTCTCCTCGTCCTCTTCCATTTCATTTTATTATTATTATTATTATTATTATTATTATTATTATTCCAGTCACTACATACGTTTTCCAAGCCAGTTTCCCACGTTACAACACTGTCCAACATACAGTACAATCCCCTATCTCTACTCCCCAGATATGGATGACCTGAGTGTTAAATATCAGCGCCAAGAAGGGCAACTTATCAGTCACATTGTCGTCTTTGTCTTATCGTTATTTCATTTTTCAATATCCCTCTTGTTTTTCTTCGTGGGTTCTTTCATTTTTTTCGTGGTCTTCATCATCTAATTTTCCACTACAACACATCTCTCCATTCAGTACCTCCCGTCTCTCCCACGACGCACCACCCTCCCTCATACACTTCCACAACACACCACCCTCCCTCATACACTTCCACAACATACCACCCTCCCTCATACACTTCCCCAACACACCACTCTTCCTCCTACTCTTCCACAACATACCACCCTCCCTCATACACTTCCCTAACACACCACCCTTCCTCATACATTTCCACAACATACCACCCTCCCTCATACACTTCAACACACCACCCTCCCTCATACACTTCCACAACACACCATCCTTCCTCCTACTCTTCCCCAACACACCACCCTCCCTCCTACACCCTCCCACCCCATTACCCTCTGCTTTCCCTAAATGGATGAACCCGGTGTTAAATATTAGCGTCATTAGAGGGCAACTCATCCATCATTAACCTTCCAGTCAATATCCCCCGGCGTGAGTCTTATTAGAGGGAGGTAATTAATGGAGGGGGTGAGGTAAAACTGGGAGGGAGGCTGACATTTTATTTCCTTCGTACCAACAGACTTTTTTTTTTTCCGTTGTGTTTAGAGTCTGTTGTTCTTATTATTGAAACCCTCTGCCTGAAGACGTCTTATTTTTCCTTATTTTCGATATTTATTTTACTCTATCTTGTTTTACTTTATTTCATCTCATTTTATTTCATTATATTTTGTCCACAACTGACTCTTTAATTACTTATGCCGTTTCAGTACAACTGAAGCGGTTAGTGGGGTGAGTGGGGTTAACCTAGGACTGTGGTTCATCGGATAACGATCTGGAAAGTGGATGATGATGGAAAGCATAAAATGACGTTTATAGCTAATCCATACTAATACACTGGACTCCTCAGGGACGGGGCATAAGAGAGCCCGTGATTAGTTATTAGTATCGGTACTTCACATCATTTAAGCCGCGGGAGGTACTTTACGACACGAACACAACTGCACGAAAGACAAGATCGACAACAGGAAATGAGACGCAGGATTCTGTGACTTGAGAGAGAGAGAGAGAGAGAGAGAGAGAGAGAGAGAGAGATTCATCATATTTTCATTGTGTCCTAGTTTATCCATCCTAGGCAGCGTTAAGATGATACGCTTTGAACCAAGGCACGCTAACGCAAGGCCTTCTCCGATCTACCTCCGTGCCACCAGGATCTATAAAAATAATAATTCTTTTTTTTACTGGAATAGACTTTATAATCACCATCATCTTGACCATTATCATCATCATCATGACCTATTCCATCTCAGAAAGGGTGATCGGAAAAAAATGTGAAGACGCTGGACGATTTTCCATATAACAGTGAGGAAAAAAATGATATACATTTTTGCGACCGTTGTTCAAATGCAGGCCTACGTAAACTTTGCATCAAAATTCGCGTAGCCTCTCCTGCTCTTTTCTAAATGAAATACGAAACTCAGGGTGGTGAATTCGAAGCAACTGACACTGATAACTTTATTCGGCCACAGGTCAGTGACATCAGTGTCCGTTGTTGCTGATTCACCGGACGGATTTTAAAATTTCACGAAGAAAAGAACAGGGGAGGTGACAGGACTTCTGATGTCAATTGTATACACACACACACACACACACACACACACACACACACACACACACACACACACACACACACACACAAACAAACAAACCAGAACCTTCACAGACAAAGCTCCCTTGCTGCATCAATGTCACTCAGTTCTCTGACCGTCCTTATAATCGAAACAGTGAACGAAGCTCCAAACCATCAGACCGAACCCTCCTTCCCCACAGGACTCCGAGCCCCCATCATTCAACTCAAACAGCGTAACTACCTCATTCCCTCGGCCCTAATTACTCCCTGCCATTACCCCGGAAACACCCAAGCGGGCAAGCTCAGGGGTGTGTAAGGGGGCCTGGGGGAAATCTAGGGAGTGGGATGGAATTAAAGCTTTATGGATCGTGAAGTTTCGTAAATGAGGAGTTCTTGGTTTGAGGTTTTGGTGTGCGGATGTTGGTGAAGGAAAATTGGTTGGCTTTAAGTAAATGGGTAGTCTGTTGTTAATGGGTGTAAGTGTGGGTGGAAGATTTATGGGCGGTATAGGTGGATATAACTGTTTCAGACCTGTTTCTCCGATTTGCAGACATTCTTATCCGGTATGGTCAGCATACGATTTACGTATTATTTATCTTGTCCTTTGAAAGATTTTTTCTTAATCTAGCGTTAGAAAGCGCGATTTCACAGTATGTATGTATAGAGGCTCACAAACGGATAAAATACTATTTTGAACAGGGAAAAATAAGTAAATACTGGTAATTAGATAAACAAATTTCGAGTAAAATGGCTATACACTGGCCAGAGCAGACTCATTATTATTATACTTAGATTCTTACCAAAACATTCCTTGGTTCTGAGCTTGACATCTTCATTCATAACCTTAGCATCCTATGGCCTTGCCTAATGCATTCTGAAAAGTATGTTGGTAGTTACCATATTGCATTTTATCTATCTATCTATCTATTGCCAGACGCCTCAATCCCGTTTGGGGTGGCCACAAACAAATCGCCTCCAAGTCGCCCTGTCCCCCGCCATTTCACTCCCCTGCTCCCAACTCACACCCCCCTCTCTCATATACCTCTCCACCCCATCTCTCCATCTCATCCTCGGCCTCCCCCTCCCTCTCTCCCCCTCCACCTCACTCACATACACTCTCTTCGTCAGTCTTTCACCCTCCATCCTCTCCACATGGCCAAACCCCCCCTGGGGGTAGGGGGGTCTGTCAAGAATACTCCCCCAGTATCCCTGCTTGTCGTAAAAGGCGACTAAAAGGGTTGGCGGAGGGTTGGTGCCCCTCCCCGGAAAACAACTAACTAAAAAAACAAACAATAAGCCTCGGACAAGGACTGACCAAACGTTGCATTTTATCACTAATTTAAAATGTTCGTGATTACGAATATACTCTGCTGTATATATATATATATATATATATATATATATATATATATATATATATATATATATATATATATATATATATATGTGGTATGAATACAATGACGAATTGGATATTGCCAGACTGAAGCGACAGAGGAATTAATACACAGTAATAAACACTTAGCATACAACAATATTTCTAACGAACTAAGGAAGGAAATTTAAAACCTGGAATCGTAATTTCTATTTAACATCGTGTGTAATGACCCACTTTCCCCCCTCAGTTAGTTCACTACATTTTGGCATTTAGAGATGATCCATCCCTGTATTTTTGTGGAATCCAGTGTCTTAAAGCATGGAATAAATCTGAAAAACTCTCATGCAGTAAGCACACAAAGTAGGAACAAAATAACATGCCACTTATTCCGGATCAAGAGTGTTGTAGAATTTTATGAACCTTGTGTGAGGGAAGCGCAGTTTTCACTTGCTGTGGATCAGGAGTATTTGCTGAGAGATTTTATGAACCCAGTGTGTGGATCAGACGTTATGAGAGTGGATGAAAGAACGGATCTTCCAATTCTGCTCGATTCTGCGGTGAATTTAGCAGACAGACTAACAAAGCTCCTCATTCCGGTTGTGGATCTCCCGAGATACCAAAGTAAGAAATGAGATTCGCGAAATAACTTACGACAGTTTTCCTCGCGTGACTAGAAGTTTAACCTGCAAGACGCACTGTACTTGCTTCCTGGAGAGATGGTACGCTGTGAGAAAACTGTGAGCATTAGTTGTGGTGGAATTCAGCAGCTCGTCAGAAAACAAACACGATTTTTTTCTCATCATGGGTTTCAAGAATGCAAGGTATTACTAGGATACGTACAGTTTTACCTTAGGGTCTACTTTAACACCCTCAGTAGAGTGGTTTATTAGTGACCCTGTAGGTTTAGTTACCGTGACTGTTTCTTTGTGTGCGTCTGTGTATTTATGTATGTATGTTAAAATGTTTCATGAATGCCTATTTCGATCTGTATCAAAACTGATAACCAACTTACATTATTTGTGGATCCAGGATGAAGTTTTATATTAGTGAAAATCGATCAAAGATAGGTTATTCATTAGGGTCAAAGTCAAGACTCGGCGTCGCTGTGGTCCCTGAGCGCTTATGACCTAGTCTACAGTATATTGCTTTTTCTTTTTTCTTTTTCTTTTTACCCCTGACGATTTTTTATTGCATCCGAGAGATCTGAGGAAGAGGCCAAAGACTGTCCCAGCCAGTATTGGTCATAACATGAGTTTTTTTTTTTTTTTTTTTTTTTTTTTAACTCTTTGTCACCGATAGCTTTGAAAGTTTTCAGTAGAGTGTTGTTAAATAGGTTGGAGCCGGTGGTTGAGGGTATTCTGAGGGATGAACAGGCTGGTTTTAGACAGGGACGTGGTTGCAATGATCAGATCTTTATAGTTAGGCATTTGATGCAGCAAGTTAATGAAATGAGAGTACCGTTAAGTCTTTGTTTTGTTGATTTTGAAAAGGCTTTTGATAGTGTTTCGAGAGAGACTATGGGGAAGATCATGAGACATTATGGAATACCAGAGGAGTTTGTGAGGGTCATTATGAACATGCATGAGGACACATTTTGTAAAGTGATGGTTGATGGTTGTCTGAGTGATTCATTTGAAGTCAAGTCCGGAGTAATTCAAGGTGGTGTTCTATCGCCTTTACTATTTATATTAGTCATTGATTACATTATGAAACGCGTTGGAACAGAAACCGGTGCAGGTATACTTTGGGGAGAGAACAGGAAACTTTTGGATTTAGATTATGCAGATGATATAGTTTTGATTTGTGATGGGCCAGAAGAGATGCAGAGAGTGTTGGACTGTTTGGTGAGTGAAGGTCGCAAGGTGGGTTTGGTTATTAATTGTGGAAAAACTGAAATAATCAATATGAATATGGAAAATGCACAGGAATGTGTAATTGGAGGTATGGTTGTAAAGCAAGTTGATAGGTTTAAATATTTAGGTACTTATTTAGCCAAGGATGGTTCTTTGAACTTTGAATTCGAGGAAAGGTTAAAGAAGGCTAATCAGGCAATGGGAATGCTTAAAAGTATTTGGAATAATAACAATTTCTCTGTGCATACAAAAATCAAACTTTATAAGGTAATGGTTATGAGTATCTTAATTTATGGACACGAGTCTTGGTACAGCACAGTGACTATGGAAAATAAATTCTTGGTGTTTGAAAATAAAGCACTTAGAAGAATATTAGGAGTTAAGTGGTGGGAAAGGATACCAAATAGTAGAATTAGAGAAATAACGGGAGTGCAGCCGATCGATGAATATGTTAGATTCTCACGATGGAAGTGGCTAGGACATGTGTACAGGAGACAGGGAATAGTACGAGGTACACCAGGGTGGGTGGCACTTGGTAGGAGAGGTAGAGGAAGGCCAAAAGAGACGTGGGTGAGGACAATGAGACGGGAAGCTGGAGATGAGTGTTGGGGAGATCTTGAGGAGTTAGCACAAGATAGGATGTGGTGGTGTGAGTTCATCGAGGCCCTATGCATCCCCGAGGGTGCCACAGGAAATAATTGATTGAATTGAAGATTTAGCTAAGAAACGGGTCTCCTAAGATGAATACAATGATCTAGAGATAAAAGGAATAAAATAGTTTAGGTTTCCATTGCTGTCGGAGTGTTAGGTAAGGCCAATGGTAAGCAGGAAGAATTAATGGGAAATGTGACCTGACCATGCATTATTTAGTCGTAAGGTAAACAAAGAGAAGCACCGAGACTCACTCAGTGCCCTACAACACCAGGGACCGTGTATACTCGTCCCCTTTGGAAGCTTTCTAGTCCATTTTTTTCCTGCAATGTATTATTCATGCTACACCGTAGCATTCTGTGCCTTGTATATGCACACATACCACATAAGGGAGTATCAACGTGCGATATGCAGAAATATATTGGTAAGCAGAAGTTGCCAGTAAATTTTCGTAAAGGAAGGAGATTATATATAAATCCCTCTATCTATCTATCTGTCTGTCTATATGCATCCATCTATCTATTTATCTACCTATCTATCTATCTATCTATTCATATACATGTATACATGGTGGGCCAAAAGTTCCTTTATCATAACATTGTTATACTACAACTAAAACTCAGTTATATTTCCACCTGCATATACATTTGAGCTTTACTTTTGTATTTCATTTCAATGTATTGTCGATGTACACTTCATTTAGTTGAAATATAATTGGCGTACACTTTAGCTGAAATATAAGTGTGTTAAAATAGTAATATGGTAAAAAAACTTCTGGCCAACCCTGTCTATATCTATATCTATATCTATCTATCTATGTATCGATCTACATATATCTATATAAATATCTCTCTCTCTCTCTCTCTATCTCTACAGATGCATACATATATATATATATATATATATATATATATATACTGTATATTTTTTCTCATTCTCTCCACCTGTTTTACCCCTTACACTGTATCCTGAGGAATACCCTCAACCAGGAAAATTATGCAAAAAAAGACAGACATCAAGAAAACGAAAACCTTCCAAACAGCACCTGCACAAAAATAAAATCATGTACTATATTCCCAAACCCAGTAAACCCCGGCTAAAAATAGATCTGCAGGCAAAAGCAGAGTGGGAGCATGTTCCACAGAGGCTCCAGATTTTGCCAGTATTCCATTATGGTGCAGATTTTGTAGCATGAGAGAGAGAGAGAGAGAGAGAGAGAGAGAGAGAGAGAGAGAGAGAGAGAGAGAGAGAAAGAGAGAGAGAGACATGGCTACTTTCATAACGTAACATTTGCGGAGAAGGTTTGTAAAATAATTATTATATATTGTGTCCATCTATATGTTTTATCTGTATCTCTTCGCTCTTCCTCCTGTCAGCTCTCCTCATTTCACAGTTCAGCTTATTTGTCTCCTCCTCTCATTCCCAAACATTTATCCTAAACTTATTCATTTGTGTCGTCCTCTTCCTCCTACTCGTTCTCATTCATTCATTACCCTTGTTTAATTTCCCCTCTTCTTTCACTCCATCTCATTTCTTTTGCCTTGTTCTACCTCCCTCTTCCTGCTCATTCCATCTCATTCATCCCATAATCTTATTCCGTATCTGCCATTTCTTCTCACTCCAGCACAATTATAACTCCAGTACCAGGGGATCCATTTTCATTTGCTCCTATTGCCACTAGCCCACTCAAGCGTACGATTATATCACTGCAAAACTCGGAACAGTAACGAGAACAACATGAAGAAATTGAAGATAACTAGCATTACTTTTTTTCCTTATGTTCTCTACCATATATCGTGTCGTGCAGCGCAATAATACTGTAATTCTATGACTCACTGAAAAGAAAAATACTCACAAGATCAACCTGATAGTTATTTTATTCTTTTATTATATAATAGGTTTGTTTTCAGTTGACAAAGTTTGGTTATTGGTACAACTTGAATACTTAATCGTGGATACATCAGATGTAATTGTTTTCCTTCTTCTGTATATGTCGATGTCATCATTCAAGCGTGGAGTTTTATATAAAGGAGGGTGATACGAACTTGAAGGACGTTAACCTGATGGAGGAGGACAGGGTGACCTGGCGGCGATTTGACTGTGGCCACCCCCTCCAGGCAAAAGGTGTCTGACTATAGATAGATTGGTGATGGCTAGATAGACACAGACAGAAATACAGACGGACATATATACAGTAGATAGGTACAGATAGGCAGGCAGATAGATAGATAGACAGAACTAGAAATAACTCAGCGAGCGCATACCACTGCCGACTCCAATATACTATAAATTATGAATTATAAAACAATCTGCTTCAAACGTAGTTGGCGGAGATAATTAATCCTACGGTCGTAGTGTGCCCTGCTACACAGTATCGCGGAAGGCATACCTTCGCCGATGCCAGAAGAAGTTTTTATCTAATTCTGCATCCTGATCAGGATCCAAAATATATTCAGCTCTTTTATGACGCACTGAGCACATATCCATCAGATTTCACTGAAATCCTATAACAACTTTCTGAGGTATCTTGTGTGCAAACTGGGAAACAGACAAACAAACATGGGTGAGCACATAACCTCCGTCCAGTTTCGATGGCGGCGGTAAAAACATGGGTAGAAAAATGAACGGATAGACAGAGACGGATAGATATACCATTTATACTAATTTTACTTTAACTTGGCCTATAATTGACAAATCTTCATCTTGAATGCCGGATAGTAGCAAGAAGCTAACACCAAAATATATTGCTGGCCAAGAGTAAGTGCCACAGAAAGGATGTAGAGCCGAAGCATTGTCATATTCTGCCACATAGCTAAGTGAAATAAGTTATAAAAGAACGAAAATCTGAGTCAGTTTAGGGTGAAAGTACTGTACTATAGTATACCATCACAAAACTCACGGCAAAAACGAAATAAGTTAACATGACTTACCGATAATAATTCTGTATCCTTTTTCCTGCAAAGCGTATCAAGCAGTGTTCTCTCCCGTTACCTCTGCAATATCGTGGGAAGCGCTGGCCCGTTCAAGCCATTCCAGGCCGACTCGACAAACACTCCACGCCATGAAAAGGAGCGGGAGGCAAGAGGTTCAGGAATCAGAATCCTCTTAAGGGGGATGTGAGTACAAGAGTTCCGGGAAACCACCAGGAGCCGGTTTCACAAATACACCTTTCTGCTAATTCCCGTTTGTAACTCTTGACTGTTTCAATATCATGGTGCAATTCTCCTTCCTTGTAACTGTTAATTGTTTCACTATTATGTCATCTTTTATTACTGTAACTGAACTTTGTCAGTACGTTATTTTTCTGGTTTGTTGTAACTTTTAACTCTTTCGCAACGTTTGTGCATTTTTTTTTTGCAACTGGTAACTTTTTCACTACAATGATTTATGCAGGTATTTGCAAATATTAAAGTTTCAGTCTCATGACGAATTTTTTCTAATTTTTTGGTAAAGTTTAATTCGCTCAGTGCCATGGCGCATTTTTTTTTTTTTTTTTTTTACTGTTATGTCTTTCACTTCGATGACGTACTATTTTCTTTGTTGTAACCTAAGTCTTTCAGTACGATGATTTTTTTGTTGTAACTACCAACTTTTCCCTATAATGATTTTTTTTTTTTTCACCTTGTTGTAAATGTTAGTTCCCAGTGCCATGGTGCCTTTTTATTCATTGTAACTATTAACTCACCACGATGACATTTTTGTTGTATTGTCACTGCTAAGATGACTTATTATTTGCTTTGTTGTAACACACACACACTCTCTCTCTCTCTCTCTCTCTCTCTCTCTCTCTCTCTCTCTCTCTCTCTCTCTCTCTCTCTCTCTCTCTCTCTCTCTCTCTCTCTCTCTCTCTCTCTCTCTCTCTCTCGTATTTAGTATTTTTTATGTTTGCAATTGTTAGCTATCTCACAACCATGACGTACTTTTCCCAGTTTATTCTGAGTGCGAAAGACCTCTAGTATTGAACGCATGATTACACTCGCGATCAGGACAACTGTCGTACTCTTTTCCCTGTTGTCAGAGGCTTTGATTCAGCCAAGAGGGAGTCACAGGAGCCTGGGGAAGTTCCTACTGCCAGCCTGAGAGTGTTAATACTGGTACCATTAACCCTGCCGCGGTCAAGGCAAAAATGGTACTCTAAACAAGCTAACGCCAGGCCATTTTATTCGGCTGAGAGTGTGTCACAGGAGCATCAGAATCCTCTTACGTTGTGGGATCTGAGTGCAATAGTTCCCTGAAACCACTGGGGACCTGCTTCACAAACAAGCTTACAAGTGACTGTGAAATTTAACCCCTTCAGCCCGAAGACGTGTTGTGTTTTCTATATTCTTCCTACTTTCAGATTCTCTTCAGCTCAGGGGAGATTTTTCAGTCTGATAAATATTAGTAAAGCGTTCATTAGTCCCTTCATTAGTAGGGTGCTCTTCACTACTAGGGTGTTCTTCTAAGCTGAATACTGTATACTCGCCCTAGTAGGAAAAAATAAATGACAATCTTGGTGAAAAACGGCCTATTTAATTTTTGTTGGGAGAACTAGAGACACAGAGAAAATCTACAGACCCTTCCTTGTCCATCCACCTAAAACAAAGCTCGAAGAAGGGAAGATATTGATAGTAAGTCTGGCTGTGGTTCTGAGTCGCCAGAGTGTGTTGCTTTGTCTTACTGGTTTCCCATTTCCCCCATTAACTACGTCGCTCTCCATTTGCCCACAGTATTTTCTCCCATTACACTGGTTGATACTTGCCATTACCAGGCTGTCGTCGTGGAAAGAGAGAGAGAGAGAGAGAGAGAGAGAGAGAGAGAGAGAGAGAGAGAGAGAGGAAGGGAGGAAGGGAGGGAGGTGGGTGGAAGCTTATGTAAGACAGCAAAAAAGAGAGAGAGAGAGGGATAGAGGCTTAAGTGGAGGAGCAAAGGGGAGAAGTAAATAAGTGGAAGTTGGAGTGGAAAGGCATAGTTGAAGGATATAAACAAGAAGGGGGACTGGGATGGAATGATGAGGTGGGACTTAATCATGATCAATAGAGTCTTAGGAGGAGAAATAAAGATGAGAGGTTTGTGAGCGGAGAACGAGGTTGAAGGACGTAGCAGAAAATTACAGAGTAGAAGGTGGGATGGAGTGTAATTAGGGAATATAGGACTGAAACCGTGTCTGAGGAAAGAGAGGTTTAGATGGAGGAGCTAAAATAAGGTGAATGGGTGGAACAGTGGTTGGAATGGAATGAAAAATTACTACTTAGTTGAGATAGAGGGGTAAGTGGAGACAAAAGTGGAAACTGAGGTGGTAGTGAATAGGTGAATACGGATAGAATGGAGAGCTGCAAGTGAGTTAGAGTGAAGAGAGATGTGAGGAGACTGTAATTTAGAGGTTAAGTGGAGATGTAGGTAGATGGAAGCTTATGTGGTAGTGATGGAGGGTACAGATTGGAAGGTGGCTTGGGATGAAGAATTGGACTTGAGTAAGGATAATAGCACTGTCTGTGAGGAGTAATTGAAACTATTCCTTCTTTGAGCGCTATTTATTTAAATTTGTTTTTAGACCATACTGCATTCCCTCCATATTATTGATGATCATTATTTCTTTTCTGTTATTCCAGATTTAACATATAACAGTAGAATCTTATAGGTTTAAATTATGCTTCTTATAGCAAGACAGTCAGACATGGTCATGCCTTCAGTACGTACAGCAGTACTTCCTAGCAAGGCTCACACACCATAATTATCGAAATATGAATTCTATCATGTGGCCGAAAGTCACATACACGTGGGAAAAAAAAATGAATAATGTATCCTGGGACATAATTAGGATAACGGAATATAGCCACGCACTCCAACTATCGCATGCCAAGCGTTTCACTCTAATAAAATGTGCACGAAAATGCAAACACCTATGAGAACAAGTTTGGGCATGCTATGTGAATGTCCTGACACACCATAAATAACAAAAGAACACACAAAAATACATACGCCCAAGACTGAAGAAAGGCATGCATAGCTTTGTTTTGCTGACCCAGATCCTCAACTGCTTCGACATCCCTAGATGTAGAATCTAGATAGGGTTGGATTTTGTCCCCATTGATTCAAAATTCACGATAAATATCCTAGTGATTGTTTCGGAGACACGATAGATTAATGGGCATTGCGTTCTTCTCCCGCTCTAAGTTGCTTTGAGCTAAGGCACCCTCGAATTCACTCGTGGCAGAATCATAATGTGGGAGATTAGTAGCATGTCATTCCCAGGGCTAGCATATATTAGCACCTTGTCATTTCATTACGATGATATAAACAGACTAGATACACACATACACACACACACACACACACACACACACACACACACACACACTCATTCCCATTGCATACCTGAGCACTCTAATCTTTATCATAAACAGAACAGTATCACTCACATCCCCCTCCTTCACCACCCATACACACTTGAAATTCACATACTCTCACGCCCACCAAACTGTTTCATCCACACCACACACGCACACTCTCCACCACACATACTCACTTCACTCCCACATCTCTCACTCCCACACGCTCTCAATCCCCACCGCACTTTTTCATTCCACCGCACATCTCTCTCACTCCCACACATGCAATCACCACCACACCTCATCATTCCATTCTCACTCACACACACTCACTCCGTTACCATCACACCTCACTCCAATCCCACCCCTTTCACTGAACACACGCACTCAATCCCCACCACACCTTTTCATTCCACCGCACATCTCTCTTACTCCCACACATGCAATTCCCACCACACATCCCACTCCCACCCTTCTGACTCCCCAACATTCACTCAGCTCTCACCTTACCTCGTCACCTCCCTCCCACCTCCTCTCAACTCTACACACAATCCCCACCACACCTCTCTCACTCCCACACACTCTCGATTTCCACCAAACCCCCACCAGGTCTCTCCCCTCCCCACCACACCTCCAAGGATCCGGGACCACTGAAGCTTACGGAATTTTCGCCTGTGAAGAAACTCTATTTAAATTTGAGCTGGTTGAACGGCCTCTCCCAGGAGCAACCAGCCAGACTTCGATCCCTCCCCTCTTACTTGCTCCGTTCTCTCTCTCTCTCTCTCTCTCTCTCTGTTTCCACGATTTTTCAAATTCTATCTATCTATCTATATACTATATACCTTGGCTGCTTCCCCCAAGGAAAGGGAGGTAGCTGAGACAGGACGACACACTCCCCATTTACTCATCCACTCAAACACATTCATTCGCATCTTAGCCCCAAAGGGGAGAACGGACAGATCCTCACCGCACCACACCGCACAAGGGTCAACCGCGCAATGCAATCAGTGACATCCGCAGCAGGGCCCGACAGCAGAACTGGTTTACCCCTGCCACATCATAACAGACCCATCCCCTTACCCGCACCTGACCTGACTAGCTGATCAGACCAAATGCGGGAGAATATCCCCTCAGGGCTGCGTCATCACTTATTCATTCACAATTTCTCTCCATTTATTTCTGTCACGCACAGCCACTCTTCCTTGCTCAACAGACATCTCTCTCGCATCCAACGCTCTCTTCACACTGTCCATCCATCCTATTCGTGGTCTTCCTCTCAGCCTTACACCTCTCACATCAGATCTAGTTATCTTTTTCACCAATCGCTCATTATCAAATTACCATTTCTAAATCATCTTACTCTCCCTTTGTTCCTACACATTCTCTTAGTTCCAGGCTCTAAGTTCCTGACCTAGTTTTACGTCCCTACCCATTCGCTCTGTTGCTACCTCTCAGTCCCAATCCTTTTTTCCATTCTTACCCTTTCTCTTCATTCCAATCCTTGCTCCTTCTGTCCACCCTTGCTTTACATCCCTTCCCTCTCCCGCAGTTTCCATCCTTGCTCTCTCTCTGCATGGCTACTTGTATTTCTTAGCAAGTCTGTTTCTCTGCCTTTCCATATTTATTGAGGTCTGAATCCTCATCTGCCAGTTATGTATTTGATTATTAATTAATAAATTAAGTAATTTTTTCTTCCTTTCATAACTCTTTAGTTATAAATTTGTATGTCTGTGTCCGTCCGTTAATGGTTCCTTGTGTCCATCTATTTTTATGGATATACTGGGTATTTCTCTCTTTCTTTTTTTTCTTTTACATTATTATTACAATTCTCTCTGTACCTTTAGTTCTTTATTCTCCGTTCGTTCACCCGTTGATCCATTAGTCTTTACACAAATCTACTTCATCGTCCCTTCAGCCATTTGTGAGTCCCTTGTGAACGATGCCCTCCCGGTAAAAGGATATTATCGCAATGAACGGTGCCAGATTCTTGGAGCTCTCCGTGTGTGAGAGGTGGTGGGTCGCCTTCCTAAATTCTGCAGATATCAAACTGCTCTGGACTTACAGCTGGTGGCTTACTCGTGATTTCTCTCAAGATTAATTTGCGTTTTTTCCCCCTCCTTCTTGTCTCATACATTGGAGATTTGTCGCTGCTTCCGGTTTATAATTGGAACTGTATGCGTCTCTTAAGATCGACTTTTCCTTCGTTCTTTCGTTCGTCCGTTCTGTCCATCCTCCCTTCTTTCGTCCCTTAGTTCCTTCCTTCCTTCCTTAGTTCCTCCCTTCTCGTGCCCCTCTTCCTCTTCCTCCTCTAGCTTTTCCTCCCAATATTCCTGGCCTTATTCTTTCTCCTCTTGACTTTACTCGTCTACTCATATATTTTTGTCTTATTCCTAGCTTCGGTTTAAGGGGTCGTACAATAAGTTTTTCTTTAGGACTGAGATCGCTTTATGATAGCCCTCCACTTTCTCTTACTTTTCGTATTATTCTACACCTTCCTATCCCTTTCTATCGTTTTGTATTCCTTTTCATTTTCTATTGTAATTTTTTGCTCCTGGAGACATGGTACTGCTTCCGCCTTTGAACTGCTACTTTGCATTTCTCTTATGATTTAGTTCAAGTTTCCTGGATGTTCTCAAGTATCCACAATCTCTGTATTCCTTTTCTTCACTTTTTTCTTTTACTCTTCTCTCTCTTTTTTTTTTTTTCCAGTTCTTAGTTGAAGTTTTTTTTTTTTTTAAAGTTTCAGTAAGATTTAATTTTCTTTTCATTCTTTGTCTCTCACATTCTCTTGCTTCTATTATTCCTGACCTTCCTCGTCCTGATCATTTTTTTTTTCCTGTTTATCCCTCACTAATCACTAGCTTTTCTAGGTGTGATAATCCTTCATCAGTGCAATTAGTCCTTTGCGTTTCTTTCAGGATTTTGTCCGTTTTGCCTCCTTTTCCCACCGTCTCCTTCTTCTCTTGCCGCTGTTGCTGACCTCCCTCTCTGTTTACATTCTGCACAGATGAGGGGGACTTATATGTAAATCTACTATAAAGTGCTTGCTTGTATTTGACAGAAGTGTATCAGTCTAACAACGTAAATGTTAAACTGTGACTACGTGAAATTTGATGAGCTTTAGTTCTGAGGTAGATATTACTCTCCGTGGTTACTTGTCAAATTGATCTTTCAATCTGAACACACTTGGACATCAACTAAGCTGCAACGAGGCTCTAGATTTTTGTCACGTGGAAGCAAACTGACTATAATGTGGGTCTTGTTCTTGAGACAATTTTAGAGCTTCGAAAAATAACTGCCTTAATAACCCTTACGTACTCCTTTGGAACTTTTAATCACCTTTTTCATCCCTCCTTCTTTTCTCATTTTACACTTCTTTTCCTCCCTCTCCTATTCCCTGCATATGAAGGCATGATACTGCTAACTTCTAAGTCAGCAACGTATGCTTTCCTCATAATTTAGTTCTCTTCTTCTCCTCCCTAATTTTTTTTCCTCAAATTGTTCTAGCCTTCATTTCCCTCTGCTTCTTCCTTTCCTTCTTCACCACCTGTTCTCTTCATAGTCCTGCTCCTTTTTTTTTTCTTTCTTTTTTCTCTTTGTCTTATTTCCAGCCTTTGAAGATGTGATTCTGCTTCGGTCTTATAGTTGGTACCGTAAGTCTAGCTTCAGATTCATTTGACTTCTCCTGACAATCCTAGTCTTTCGTTTTCCTTGCCTTCTTTTTCCCATTTCTTCTCATCTGTTTCCTCATCCTCATTCACGGCTTTCAGATATGCGGTGCTGCTTTGAACTTACTGGTATTTTAAGCTTTTCTCCGTAACCAGTTTGTTCTTCTTCTTCTCTTATTGCAGCTAAAGCTCCCTGCTACTCCTCCTCCTCTCTTTTAATCTTCTTTATCTTCTTTTTTCCTTCCGGAGTTTTGAAAAGTATGCTTTTTTTGATCTTGAAATTGGTACTGTAAGTCTTGCTCCGTGTCTTTTTTTTTTCTCTCTTTCTCTCTCCCTCTTTCTCTCTCCTTCTGTATTATACTCAACTTTTTCCATGCTCCTCTTCTTCCTTCTCATTTTCTGTTCTTTTTTTCCCTCTCTCCCATTCCTGCTGATTGGACTGTTATCGGTGACAGAAGGTTCATAGATACAGTTCTTTCTTTTCTTCCTCTTATTCCATTTCTTCTTCTTCCTGCCTTCCTCATTTCCTATCCATCTCCCTTTTCCTCTTTCACATTTCTGCTGCTTTGGTCAAATCCTTGTCCTAAGTTTTACACAGTTCTCATCTCTTTCCATCCCTTTCTTCCTTACTTTCATTTTCTCATTCCCTCCTTCTTAACCTTTCTTTCGTCTTCGTTTTTTTTTCTTTTGTCAACAGACTAATTGTTGTCTTAAGTTTGATCTGTACTCACATCTTTCCATCTCTTACTTCCTTTAATCAATGCCTTCCTTCTGTCTTTCCTTTCTTCTTGTCCTTCTGCTTCGTTTTTTTATTCTTATGTCTTCTGATTTGGTCTAGGTGCCATCTTAAGCCTAGCTCTGGATTTAGCACCTTTTTACTTCTGTTTCTCTTATTCCTCCTCCCACTCTTCTACTCCTCCTCTTCTCCTCCTTGTAGGCTATTCTTCTCTTCTAGATGCAGCTTCGATCTTAAAGCTGGTACCATAAGTCGAGCTAAGGATTCAGTTTCCTTTACTCTTCTTTTGTTATTTTTAGCTTTCCTCTTCTTCTTCATCCACATCATCGTCATCTTCATTATCATCAACAACATATTTCTACTAGCCTTATTCCTCCTCCTCCTCCTCCTCCTCCTCCTCCTCCTCCTCCACCTACTACTACTACTACTATTACTACTGTACTACTACTGCTACTACTACTACTACTGCTATTACTACTTTTCCTCCTCCTTCGCCTCCTTCTAGTAACATCTCAACTCTGCTCTTTTATTTCCTCTTTCTCAATTCAGGCCTTTGAAGATGCGATGCTGCTTCTGTCTTAGAGTTGGTTCCGTAAGTCTTGCATAATTTTCAGCGTTCCCTTTCTTCTCCCATCATTTCCTAACCTCCTTCGTATTTTCTCTCTCCTCTTCTCTTCACTGCTGCTTCCCTTGTTTTCTTTTCTGTTACTTTTCTTTTGCTGATTCTTGATATTGATTTTTGGATGTGTAATTCTACTCCGTATTCCTTTTTTTTTTTTTCCATTTTCCCTATTATACTGTCCTTAGCTGTTTTCTTCTTTTCTCTTCTCCTCCCTTTTCCTCTCTTCTTTTTACCCTTCCTCATTCTCGGCCTTCGGAGATGTGATAGGCTACTGCATTGGTCTGAGTCGACACCAAAACTTGCGTTATGGATTTAGTTTTCTCCCTCATCTTCTTCATTAACTTTCTCTCTCTCTCTCCCAATTTACTGACGATTCCTCCACCTCTCTCTCTCTCTCTCTCTCTCTCTCTCTCTCTCTCTCTCTCTCTCTTTCTTCTTCTTCTTCTTCCGCTTTATCTCCTCTTGTATCCCTGTTCCTCCTCTTCCTTCTCTTCATTTCACTTATAGTTATTACTCTCATATCGTTGCTCAGTCTGAAGTCGGTATGCTACTTTTGTTTTCGGAATGTTTTATCACCTTGTTCTCTTTGTCTGTTTGCTTGCCTGCCTGCCTGTCTGTCTAACACCTGCCTGGCTGTCTGCCTTCTTCGTGTTCTTCCTCTTCTTTTTCTTATTTTCTTCCCCTTCGTCTTTTAGGTCAGTTCTCGGGCCGGTCAGGCTTCTGAACAAAGTATGCTTCCTCATAATCTTTGTTCACTCAGCAGTACAAGCAGTGACCTCGGTGTAAACTTGACTGTTGAGGCTCGTATTCCAGGAGATAAACAAAATATTCCTGAAAAAAAATAAAAAAGTTTCTTAATCGCTCGTTTAGTCGGTAGGTGTCAAGTCTTCTTTTCCATCCGTCTCCGATTTCCCTTATTTTTCTCATTTCTCTTCTCTTTTTCCTCCATCTCTTCCTTCTTCGCCTCTTCCTCCTCCTTACCCCACCCTCCGGAGTTATAACACTGCCTTTGGTCTCAAGTCGGTACCGTACGTTTCATTCTGGGATGAGTTTGCTCTTACTTCCTCCCTTTCTCCCGACTCCGACTTTTCTCTGTTTTCCCATTTCCCTTCTGCCTTCTCTTTGGCCTCCTCCTCTTCTGTTCTCTTCCTTTTTCTACTTTTACTCCCTCTCACTTTGCCCTCTGGAATTATACCACTCTCTCAGGTCTCGACTCTGTACCGTACGCTTCATTCTGGACTCATTTTGCTCCTTCTTCCTTTTTTTTTTTTTCTTCTTCTTTCCAACTCTCATACATCCCAGACTTCCCCGTTAGATTCTCGTTTCCTTATTTGACTTCATCTACTGTTTCTTTCTTTCGCTTTTTCATCATGCTCTCTAGACACACAGCACTTATTTGCTCTGATATCGTTTCTCTCGTATTTCCTTTAATTTCCTTAAACACGTATTTTGCTTCTTTCTTCTCACTTTTAATTTTCTTCGTACCGTACATTAGATATCATCCTTTGGTTTTTCATAATCTTCAGTTTCTGTTTCCTACTACTTCTTCCCCTTTTTTTCTTCCTGTCTTTCCTTTTCTTTCCATGTCTCATCCTCTGCTTCCCTTTCCCAGCCCTTTATTTTCCTTCTCTTCTCATTTTACATCCAGTCCTACAGTCGATAGTACTCTTCTTTATCTTTCTCCTCTTCTCTTTTTTTTTTTTAATCCTCTTTTCTACCTGTTTCATACATATCGATGTCTGACACTTTTTACTCTTATCGGAGCCTCTTTTCTTATTTTTGTCATTTCCTCTTCCTCCATCTTTTTCCTTTTATCTTTCCTCATTTTCTTCCCCCTCCTCTTCTTTCCACACCTCCTCTTCTTGTTCCCTTCCTGCTCCTTCTTTTGCTTCTTCCCTCCTATGATCAGCTCCTCCTCATCCTCATCCTCATCCTCATCATCATCATCATCCACGACTTCCTTCTCCATTTTTTCTCCTCTTCCTTCTCCTGTTCTCTCTTCCCCTGATCTTCCTCCTTCTCCTCGTTTAACCCTCTGGAGATATCACGCTGCCTCAGAGGTCTAGTCGATACCGTAAGTTTCACTCTGATTGCAGCTCATCCTTCCTCCTCCTTCTCCTCCTCCTCCTCCTTTTCTCCTTCTTCTTGCGCATCATCATCATCATCATCATCATCATCATCAGCTTCTTTCATCTTCCCTGGGACGTCTTTTCTCTCCTGATCCTTCTCCTCCTCCTTTCTCCTGTTTTTCTTTTTCCACTTTCTCTTAGGTCTTCTCCTCTCCTTCCCTTGCGCCCTCCTTCCCATCCTTTTTTCCTTCCTGCTCCTTCATATCTTCTTCCTATTTCTTCTTTATCATTTTTCTCTCTTCCATTTCCTTATCCTTCTTCCTAGTCCTTTTTCATTTATTTTCTCCTTTCCCTTTTTCCTCCTCCTTCATTTTTCTTCTTTTTTCTGCTTTCTCTGTCTTCCTTTTCCTTCACCTTCACTCCCTTTTCTTTGTAGATTTTATTCCCTGTCTTTCTCCACTTCCTCGTTTACTTCCCCCCTCCCCTTCGTTCATTTTTTTTTTCCTTCCTCATCTCGCTTCACGTTATTCAGTCATCTACTCAACACTATGCGTTTCGCCCTGTTTGGAGTCATTTTCTCATTTTCTCTTTCTCCTGCTCCTCTTTCTCTACTCTTCTTTTGACATGTTCTTTTTGTTTTCCTCCTTTACTTTTCCGTCATCAACTCTTCTTTTTCTTATCCTTTCTTAATTTTTAGTTTCCCACCTCCTCTACTTCTTCCCTCTCTTTCTTCTTTCACGATTTTATCTTCATTCCCCTCCTTTCTCATCTTTTCATTCTCCTCCTTTCCACCTTCTCTCATCAGTTCTTCCTTTCTCCTTCTCTTCCTTTCCCCGCTCTTCCTCCTCCTCTTCTTTTCTTAGACCTCTCCTCTCCCCGTCCTCTTCCTCTTCTTTTGCTTCTTTCTCCATTCCTCCTCTCTCATCTCCACTTTTTTCTCGTCTTCCTTCTTCAATCCTCCTCCTTCTCCTCCTCCTCCACGTCTTCATTGTCGACCTCTTCCTCCTCTTCGTCGTCGTCGTCGTCGTCGTCGTCCTCCTCCTCCACCTCCTCCTCCTCCTCCTCCTCCTCCTCCTCCTCCTCCTCCTCCTCCTTTTCTCAACCCTTTTCCTTCAATGTCCTCTTCGTCTTCAAATCCACCTTTCTCATATTCTCTTCTCTCATCTCTTCAATTTCGCCTCCCTTCCCCAGTTCTTCTCCTTACTGCTCCTCCTCCTCCTCCTCCTTTCTCCGCCTTCCCTCCCTTAGGATATATTACGCTGCCTCAGTCCTTTACGCGATATCATAGCTTACCTTTCAGCTGCAGTTCTTACTTTTCATCTGCTTCCTCTTCCTCCTCCCCATCTTTTTATCCTGTTTCCCAACTTCCTCGTCGTTTTCTTCATTTTTTTATTTCTTATTTACTTCCCCACTTTCTCTGTTGTCCATTACTATCCCATCGACTTTCTCCTCCCTCGTCTCCTGTCGTCATTATCATCGTCTTTTCCTTCCCTCCTCTTTACTTCCCATTACTTCTCGTCCTTCCTCTTCCTTTATAGTTTTCCTTTTCTTTCTCCACGTCCCAGTCTTTCCCTTATTTCCCCCTTCCATTTCCCCTCTTTTACTTTGCATTCCGTATTTTCCTCCTCCTTCTAATGTCACTGTCATCAGGCTTTACTTCTTTCACTTCCACCTCGCCCTTCTCTTATCAATGTTCATTTCCCACTTCCTCTTCCTCTATTACCAAGATCATCATCATCATCATCATCATCAACATCATCAACACCATCCTCGTCATCGTCCTCATTGTTCCCATCGCCGTTCTCGTCACTATCGTCATGGTAGTTGTTGTCGTCCCCGTTGCCTGGTTAAAGTGAAAGACCCATCCCCACAATGAAATAATTTACCGAGTCGAAGCACAAGGTAGGTAAACACTTCAATGATTAAGACTTAAATTTCGATGGTCTGTAATTATTATAAAGACTGACGATATTGCGAGAGTTCACGTACTATCTGTTTTTATTTTTATTATGACTTATTTTTATTATTACTATTATTATTATTATTATTATTATTATTATTATTATTATTATTTTCATCATCATCATCATCATCATCATCATTATCATCATCATCACTTTATATTATCATTTTCAAAAGTAATATTATTATAATTATTATTATAATTATCATCATTATCATTATTATTATTATTATTATTATTATTATTATTATTATTATTATCTACACTGACTAGCGTCAAACTGATAATTTTCTTGGTAAAATATCAATGGTGGCTGTGGGAAAGATGGTTTAGAGGGCATTTTGACCTGTAAAATGGATTGTATATAGGACCAAACAAAACAGGATATGAAAATGTATTTATACCGTCGACTAGGAAGGTGTGGGTATTGTGATCGAGGCCACTGTTAAGAGTAAGTATGTTCAACCGTCTACACAGATATGTATTACAGGGAGTAGCGTGTTGGAGATCTGATGTAATACTTGCGTATTTGGTTACGCCTCACGTATGATGAGCTGTAACAACTCCGTTATTTCCAGTAAGGTGCTCCTCGTGAGCACGTGACGACGAGTGAGCGTGCGTTTGTACAATCATCAGATTTCATGTTGGTGTAAATTTTACACATTTCTGGTGAGGTAGTTGAACAATAACAGAAGAATAACTGAGCTAAAATATTTTCATTCTCACGTTTCCTCTCGCTCACCTTTTTCTCTCTAGATGTGGATATAGCGAGGAACCGTAGCATTTACCACACACGCAATATTCAGTTCTCTGCTCTAGACTCGCAGTGTCATCGAAATGCGTTGGTAAATGCCTGTCTGTTGATCAAATGATAAAACCCAGAAATGGGGCAATTACCCTTGCTGATTTTACCCCTTAAACATAGAAAAAACGTTCATGAAAAAATATGAGCGTAATATCCGATATTTAATTGTTAGAATTCTTGCAAGAAAACATAGTGTTACAACAAGAAATCTTTTCATTCGATTTCCTAGTGGAGCATGTCAGTTGAAGCCCTCAGTACATTCCCTTGGAGAGCTGGGATTCCAAGGGGTTTCTTTGGTTTCATGAGTAAATATATAGCTAAAAATAATACTGAATGTATCAGTTACTTGCTGAAAGAATTTCTTCGCTGTCCCACATAGTAGAAAAGTTATTAGCTTCTGAAAACTATCGTGGTCGGGCAGTGTTGTGTTGGGCCCGGCCGGATCGTGTCGGGCCGCTTATTTCTCAGCTGACGACAGAGTAAACATCGATTCGCACCCTCCCTAGTAATAATGGTGAGACCAGAGCAGACATGAGACGTAAACAAATATGTTGATGACACGTTAATATCCTCAGTACATCATCCTCTGTAGTACTTACAAGTGGAGGCGATTATGCCCATGTATCCTTGTGTGTATACATAGATAGATAGATAGATAGATAGATAGATGTAGATATATAGTTAAATTATTTACATATATGTATATTTATAAACATAGATAGATAGATAGATATAAATATATAGATATTACATATACGGTATACAAAATTAGGAAATAAGTCGTGTGAAGATAAAGGAAGGGCTGATTAGAGTTGGGTGTAGATAGATCAGAGGTCAAGACAGCTGGTAAAGGTTAAAAATTCGGACGCGGCGCATTTGTGATCACTGAGTACTTTTAATCTAGTTCTTTTGTTTGAACGTCAGTGTGATACCTCTTTTGGTCAAGCTAAGCTGATAATTTTGGAAGGAACTGGTGCTCAGTTCTGGCACGTGACCATCCAAATGGTGTTTCTCGGCTTCATTTATTGCAAGCTTGTATTGTCAACTTGTTCCATCCCAGACTATGCTGTTTCTAGATTTCATTTTTTTCAATTTCTTTCTGTAACTACTACTTCCTCTTACTCCATCTCTGGGCAGCCCCTCTGCTACCTGAAGTGCCTGTCTCTTATTATTTGTTTTAAGAAATCTACTCTGTTATTCGATTAATATGACTTGACCTCGTTCATTGCCACATTATACTTGTGGTGATTATTTTGTTAACTTTCGTCTGTTCCGATATAGGGAACCAATAGCTACTCTTTGAAGCAATTACCCTCCTCCGTCCTTTATTTTCTTTGTTTCCTATCGAATCCCCCTCTTCTCATTCTCCCTACCTCCCACTACCTCTTCTTAGCCTTCCCTTTCTCTCTCCTTCCTCTACTCTTTCTCCCCTCCTTTCTCTTTCCCTACCGCTCCTCTCCTCCTTCCTATCCCCTGTTGCCTCTTCTCTGCTTTCTCTTTCCCTACTCCCCCCCCCCCCAGTCTAGTCTTTTCCAGTCCACTACTGCCTCTACCCTACCCCCTCTTTGTCTCCTCCTCTCCTCCTTCTTCTTACCCCCCTATGGCCTCTCTCCTGCCCTCCACGGCCCCTCCTACCCCCTCTTACTGCCTTTTAGTGGCTTCGTTGACGGGAATTGGGGTGTGAGAAAAATCCTTATATCCTGAACCAGCCTCGGTAAAGGAGCTGTTTCTGTGATCAGGGAACAATAGGGGAAAAATAGGCTGCTCATACACACTTGAGGCTCTTTTTTGTGCTCTGATTTTTTTATTTTATTTTTCAAGTAGTTGCGGTTATTTTGTACATACTGTTTTATCCTTCCTACCACTACTACTACTACTACTATTGTTATTATTATTATTATTATTATTATTATTATTATTATTATTATTGTTATTACTATTATTATTACTATTATTATTGTTTTTACTTATATTTTATCGTTATCATCTCTCTCTTATAATATGCTGGGTGAATGACATAAAGAGATTATGGTAGGGTAACAGTGGCGATGTTTTCACGAGGCGTCATTGGAGCCACTGGAAGAGCCATGAACACACTGACTGTTCATTGAAGCATCCGGGGAAAGAACCTGCCAATACACAATTCTTACCCTTCACCTCTACTTACTCTACGGTCACCTTCCTCTCCACAATAGACAGAAAAGTAAATATATAGATAAAATTTTCAGAGTAAAGGATTTTGCTGTACTCTAATGTTCTTAAGTTTCCGTAAATCTGTAATGTTTATCAGCAGATAATATGCCTTACTATTAGTTTAAAGGTCGTACCACGTAGATATGGCCAAAAAATCTGTGTGGCCAGTAAACCCATGTAGCTCTACGTACTTCGGTAGGGCATAAACAGGACCAGTAATGGTGGATACACGGTTATGATAATTCTGTCCTAACACTATAGGACAGCTGCGTGCTCATCAATGGGACAGTCGTAAGGATTAATGGATTGATAAGTCACAGCCATACATAGAGACAGACAGACAGAGAGATAGGAAGATAGAAAGATAGATAGATAGATAGACAGATAAGTGATAGAATTGTAATATTAAATGCTTCGGTTACTCTGTCCTCCTCTTCAATTTCCACATTTCTTCAAGCTCTGTAAGTAGTGATATTCTTCAATAAAAACTAAGCTGGGGCAGCCTAGAAAGGGCCATCAGATCTGTTTGGTTTTGACATCATGATAGTCCTATGAAACTCGGAAGGCTATAAGGGTAACCAGTCGGAACAGGGCCACGGATATCATAATTCTGTCGCAACACCAGACCAACTCCGCATATTCCTCATCGATGTGACAATCATAAGGCTTAATCTGATTTCCCTGTGACAGCCGAACGTGTATCCAGCCATATATTGCCAGACCCCCCTCGCTCGCTCACCCCCTGAAAACATTCCCTCCCTTCTCTCGAAAATGTGTACAAATACATTAACAGAGAGAGAGAGAGAGAGAGAGAGAGAGAGAGAGAGAGAGAATATCTGGCAGTGAAACAAGGTGTGTCTCTCTCCGGGGAAATTAGTGAAAGTGGCTCTATGCATCAGATCTGACGCCAATTACTCCACAGCATCAAATGTATCGATGTTTTAGCTCAGTTTCCACCACAACCCACCTCTGCCGTTTCCCCATTTTCGCTGGTGTTTGCATCGGTACAGCTGGTTGTGTTGATGAAGGTAGGTAAAGTGAGTGAGAGATGAAGGGCTTTGGTGTGCGTGTGTGTGTGTGTGTG
The DNA here is from genome assembly GCF_032717465.1 of Coenobita brevimanus. Taxonomy (NCBI): domain Eukaryota; kingdom Metazoa; phylum Arthropoda; class Malacostraca; order Decapoda; family Coenobitidae; genus Coenobita; species Coenobita brevimanus. The sequence continues at coordinate 26,382,497 of NC_137049.1, read as the reverse complement.
TGTGTGTGTGTGTGTGTGTGTGTGTGTGTGTGTGTGTGTGTAAGCCTCTAGTGGTCTCTGGGAAGTCACAGTGCATCTTAGGTATCGATATTCACCCTTAGTCTCCCCTTCCCACCATCTTTCCGTAGATGTTCCCGTCAGTAGTGCGTACTAATGGAGGTGAAATGGGGGAAGGTAAAAGCAGGAGTAACTGATTAGGGTGTGAGGGTGTGGGAGGTGTAGCGGGGTGTATGTGTGGTGTCTTTAGGTGTCTTTGCTAGGGGTCGCAAGGCATTACAAGTTTCGACAGGGTATTTACGTCTGTAGTGGGAGTAGAATGAGCGGAGGTAAGAGATAGAATCAGTTACCTAATATGTGTGTGTGTGTGTGTGTGTGTGTGTGTGTGTGTTTTCTGGAATTTACGACATATCACAACCATCAATTTCTTACCTCCGTTCTCCCATTTCCTTCATTGTCTCTTCATGTAAAGGAGGCGAGAAAGAGTTGTACAGAGAGAATGTACTTCAATATAACATTTTTAATACGTCGAATTATTGGAGGCTTCCTCTTAAACCCTTTCCCTCTGTCTACCCTCATCTTTCCCGCGCCTTTTCCTTAAGTGTAATTATAGATAAAACAGAGAGAACGCACAAGATAAGACATTTATTTTTTACGTGTCTGGAGTAATAAAAAAAAACTCCAAAAATGACGTTAATATATCTTCATTACTGACATTCTAGTACAATCATCCCTCTCCCGTCCCTATCCCTGTCCTTCACAAACGCTAAAGTAGAGCTGGGGGGGATGAGGGAGGGAGATGAAGCTGTTTAATGTTTTCTGAAGTTTCTGAAGGCCTCTACAAGGGGCAGTAAACGCATCTCAATTATCGGCATACTAGCACAATCCTCCCTTCCCCCTCTCTCTTACTGTATACAGGGGAGGTGAAATGAGTAAATGCGAGGGGGGAAGATGGAGCCCCCAAATGCCCGTAGGGCTCCTAAACGGCTCAACCAGGAATCGTAACGCCTTGGTTGTGTCGGCATTCTGACACAGTTCACCCTTTCCCTTACTGTACTCTCTCCTCTCCCTTAGTGAATGTAAGTAGGGATGAAATAGGGAGAATCTCTGCGAGGGGTCTGGAATGTCTGGGTGTTTTCTTTACGCATCATAAGTATTAATATTCTCCTTCACATCTCCCTCACCTCCCCCTTTCCTTGGTGGGTGAGAGAGAGAGAAAGAGAGAGAGAGGTTGGGGGGGAGGGGGAGGATGAAATGAGTGAATGGAAGGGGGAGAGGGGAGATGGAGCCCCTGGAGTGCCCGTGGAGGTTCTGAGTGCCTCCGGTAGGGGTCGTAAGGCCTGGGTTGTGTCGGTATTAGTGCGGGTGATCGCAGCGGTTTCCTGTGGTAATGGTGCCGCCGTCGACAGTGCTGCGTGGAGGGGCACTTGTCCTCGCCTGGATGGCCCTGCTGGAGGAGGCGAGGATGGGGTGTTAGTGAGGATAGGAGGTTGATGTTACTAGGAGAGGGAGGGTGGGGGACAGGGTTTTGTTAAGGACAGGGTGTTGGTAGGAATAGTTTATCAATAAGCATAGTAGATGAGAAATGGGATTTTTTAAGGATATGATGCTGCTAGGAGAGACGAGGATGGGGTGCTGCTGGAGATAGGATATTGTTGATGGGATTCTGGTGTTGGTTTAAGAGTAAGGATAGGTTATTGCTGTGAATAAGAGTGATGGTAGGCAAATGTTTTGAGAAAGGGCGTGGCTAAAAGAGAGGCATAGGAAACATGAGGAAGTATTGCAGGGATACGATAATAAGAAATGAGGATATTGCTGAGGATACAGTGCTGCTGAGAAAAGGGGGCGCCGAAGATAGTGTTTTGGGGATTTGGAGTTTCTAGAGTAGTGTCTTATTGGAATATACTGTTGCTAAAATAGTGTAGCTAGGATAGACTGTGCCAAGGAGAGGGATTGGTTAAGATTGGTGTAGCTGAGTTAAACAGTGACTTGGATAGGGTATGACTTGCATGGAATGTGACTGTGACAGATTGTTGCTGGGATAGGATGTTGCTAATGATTTAGAGTAGCTGGATGGGGTGCTACTTAGAGTGTTGCTGCAGATAGAATGTTGCTGAGAAATGGTGCTGCTGACGATGGAGTGTTGGTAATATTGTGATGGCGGGTTAAGTGTTGATGGGAGAATATGTCGAAAGAGTAAGGTGTTGCTGAGTAGTATATTGTTCGGGTAAAATACCACCATGATAGGATGCTTGTCAAACACGGTGCTGATGAGGATAGGGTGTTGCTAATACTGTGTTGAGGTTTTGGGTGTTGGTAGGAGAAGGTGTTGCAGGGACAAAGTGGTGTTACTGTCGAAAGTTGCTGAGTTAGTTTTTTTTTTTTTTTTTTTTTTTGAAAGGCTTGTTGTTGAGGATAAGAGGGCAGGGTACTGCAAGGAGAAGGGAGTGTGGAAAGAGAGAAAGTGTTATTTTGATAACGTTTTCCTAGGACAGGATTTGCTAAGAGATTTCTGAAGCGACAAGCAGGACTGAATGAGCACGTGGGTCGCTTCCAAGTGATGTCTATTGTTAGGATGTAAAGTACTGAAGCTCATGACTCCCCTGTTTCTGCCTGCACAGTTACCTTTGGATGTACTGTAATGTTATCGAGCGCAAGTACCAGCAGCATAAGCATCTAAAGAACTGTCATCATGGAATCCTCAGTGAGCTCCACACTTCCCCAGTGAAGTTTACCATGTTGAAGATTTTTATTTCCTAAATTCAAATACAGTAAATCGACCATAACAGCTGCCCTTCACATACACACACACACACACACACACACACACACACACACACACACATACACACACACACACACACACACACACACACACACACACACAAACATACATATATATATATATATATATATATATATATATATATATATATATATATATATATATATATATATATGTGTGTGTGTGTGTATGTGTGTGTGTGTGTGTGTGTGTGTGTGTGTGTGTGTGTGTGTGTGTGTGTGTGTTGTCTGTCTGTCTGTCTACCTGCCTATTGTCTCTGTCTGCTTGTTTTTGTCTGTCTCTGTTTACTGACTGAGTGGTGATGAAATAAACACGTCCTTACCCAGCTATGGCACACCCACTCTAATTGTTGTTCCCAGGCTTTAGAATATGGATGGTCATCGTTTATGTAAGTTGTTTTGAGTTCGCCCTTAACCTTTTGAATCTCGATGGCGCCCATTTCAGTTCACCCTTCCCATAAGCCTATCAGATGATCGTAATCAACTTATGCTCTTCACTTCATTGACCTAAAATATATTCCTGGTATCTTCAGACGATTTTAATTAGTGCAGGAGAGGCTTTTCGAACTGGACTGGTTAGATATAGCCTTCATTAACACCTCCAATAATAGGGGTCCTTTTTGTTTTTTGTTTTAGTTAATATCGCCTAATGGTAGCAAGCGGAAAATAGAACGTACGTCACTGTGTAATAGGGGTTACGAAACCCTTTTTACATTCTGAGGGATTTACTAATGCGATACCAGTCCCCGTTTTGGAAAGTTTATCTAAAGGACAATAAATTCGTGAGGGGATATCAAAAAGAAAATGAAATAGACATCCCTGAGCCCATAGAGTTCGTTATTTTTTCTGGTGCGAAGTGAGAACCTGTTATATTGTACATTTTTATTTAGAATGATTTTTTTTTTTTTTTACCTCAGAGAAACTTCCAACTGCATAGGAAGCAAATAATTTTCTTCACTGATAACATGGCCGATTAATAACCTTGTCATAATATTCCAACTTGCGCCAGATAATTATTTTCAGCTTGAAAGTGACCACAGCAATCAAAGGATTAAATTTGACTTTGTTTTATATCTCTATGTTCCATTATCATTTCCTGTTACTAAAAACATCGGGATGTTGCTTAACCCTTCCTGTCTTTCACATTTCAGTTTAGCGCCATTCCTTCATTACTTCACCAGTTAACATCACGTAATTTTTCCTTGTGCAAATTTTCTAGCATACCTTTCATATGGGGGAAGAGGATTTAGACGTTTTAAAGATCTTTATGGGACCAAAAACCAAACCATTGTAACGTAAATATATACTGAGTGAAAGTGGCACCAACAATCCACAGAGATTCCCAGCAGTTGTAGGAAAGTGGGGAGTCACCTTTCTGAGGACCAGACTTTGTTTTCCGTCCAGGATTCCAGTGTCAATGAATTCTAGTATTGCCATAACCAGACGATATCATTCAGCGTTGGACACACATCGAAGAGGGGGAATTTTATATACAGTCCTCATTAATTTCTTCACTACTGGAAGGCTTTCTCAGGTTGAATAAAGCAGTCTGATGGCATCAAGAACAACAACAAAAAGAAGTACTCACTGGATTCAAGGGTTTAAACTGTCAGTAGTGTCTTTCATCTAGCAAGATATTCAACTTAGAATGAAGCTACAGTGGACCGGTAGCTGCTTGTTGATCTTGTGGTCTGTGTGTGCCCTTGTCTAGTTATCGAAATGAAAATCGTGGTGGACACTGAAAGTAGATAATGGCAGTGTGTACTTCCACATGTTTTTGTATTTTTGCATCCACTCGTTTCGTATTACTGCACTCTTTAGTTTCGTATCAATGACATATTACAGACTGACACAAGGAAACGCAGCCATCAACACACATCGGCTTTTACATGCATGCTTTTATTGCGGCGACACTGTGATGTGAGAGGAACAGATAAGAAAAATGGGCTAGTGAGATTCTAGAATGATAGGAAAATAGTAAGCAAGTGTTTGTATCAGATTTAAAACTAGTAAGAATCTGTAAAAGTCAGCTGTAAGTGATGTAGGGTTGAGTAAAAATATGTGAGAACGATCGAGGTGAGAGAGAAAAAGACCTGAAATGTGTGCGAGGGAGAGTAGTGATGTGTGAGAGAGATGAAAGGCTTCGAAGCGTGTGTGAGAGAATAAGATGGAAGATAAAAGGATCTGAAATGTATGAGACAAGGAGAGAAAGGATCGGAGCGGAAAATGTGAGAAGGAGAGGTGGAATTCGAGAGAAAATAGAGGGTTTGAAAACTGTGTGGATGAGAGAGAGAGAGAGAGAGAGAGAGAGAGAGAGAGAGAGAGAGAGAGAGAGAGAGAGAGCGACAGACAGACAGAGACAGAGACAATGAGAGGTCACTGGTACCGGTAGTATATAGGAAGACAGGTAGGAGGAGTGAGAGAGAGTGAGAAACTGAGAAAAGAAATGAGCGAGAACAGAGGTTTAAAGGCTGAAATGCTGAAAAACGGAGGCGAAAGAGAAATCAGAAACAAGAGCGAGAAGTGTGAGAGTATGAAAATTTAAACATGGAAGATCAAAGAATACTAGTATGGAAAATTCAAAACAGCGAGTGAGAGAGAGAGAGAGAGAGAGAGAGAGAGAGAGAGAGAGAGAGAGAGAGAGAGAAGGTGTGGATAAAGAGAGAACAAGAAGTGAGAAAACAAGAGAGGACAGGTGAGATCAGCGGAAGGCCGGAGGAGAAGCACAAGGTAAGGAGAGAGTGGGAGAAAGAGAGGAAAAACAGATAAAAAATAAATTGTCAGAGTGGAAGGTAAACCAGTAAGGATACAGAAGAAATGAGAAAGAGAAGAAAGATAGTGAGAGGGAGAGAGAGAGAGAGACAGAGAGACATTAAGAAAGAAAGTGAGAAAACAGAAAGCGAGAGGAGAGAGGCAAAGAGCAACAGGAACCAATAAGGCAACGAGAGAGGAAATGAGAGAGAGAGAGATACAAGAGAGAAAGAGAAAGGAGAGAGGCAGGAAGAAGCTGTACCTCCAAACCACTGGGAGAGGATGTGAGAAAGTGAGAGAAAGAGAAAAGAGAGAGAGAGAAGGGAGGAAGAGAGAGGCAGGGGTAGCACCTCGCCAACCATTACCTTGGATTACCGCCGCAGTCCAGGCCTCGTAATCCATCACGCCCGCGGCTTAAAGCTACCTTGCCGCCTCTCACCTGATGGCGATGGAGGGGGAGGTGGAGAGGGAGGAGAGAGGGAGGAGAGAGGAGGGTGTTGGAAAGGGGTGAGGAGGAGGGAGGGGAAAAAGAGAGGGGAATTGAGGGAGAGTGGAGAGCGAAAGAGAGGGAAGGAGGAGAATGAGGGAGTTGGTGTTGGATAGGGGAAGGGGAGAGGGAGGAGAGGAGAGGAAGGAAAGTGGGGGAGAGTGAGGGGGACAGGAAAGGGTAATGGGAAAGGGGAGTTGAGTGGAAAGAGTGTAAGTAGAGGAGAGAAGGTGAGAATTGGAGCAGATGGGAAGAAAAGGGTGTTGGGATTATATGTGAAGGGGGAAACAGCCAGGGAAGATGGGAGGAGGGTGATGTGGAGGGAACGATGATGGAAATGGAGCAGGGGAAGAGGCGTAGGAAAGAGGAGAGGGAAAAGTGTGCTGGAAAGGGGAAAGGGAAAAGGGGGCGTTGAGAGGAGCGAGAGGGATGAATAGTAGAGGAAGGGGAAGGAGAAGAAACCATACTTTTTATTTATAATCTTAACCAGTTTTTGCCATACAGAAGTTTCCACAGCGGCTATATCGTTATCAGATAAATTAGTTTTTGGTCTTACTTTTTCATGTGCCCTTGGAAGGAGTGAGGTAGGGTGGGGGTAAGGGGATGCTGGGGAGAAGAGAGAGAAGGGCTTGAGACAGGATGGGGAAAGGGGAGAGGGGGTGTTAGAATCAGGAGGGAGGAGGGGGAAGGTGAGGGGGGCATTGAGGAAGGGAGAGGGACCGGTAGAAAGAAGGTGTTCGAGAGGGGAGGAAAAAGGGAACGGAGGTGTAGATAAAGGAGAAGGAGGGGGGAAAGTGTTGCTAGGGAGGGGAAAGGAAGGGAAGGGTAAAAAGGAAGGGAGTTGAGAAAAGAGGGTGTTGTGGAAGGGAGGGGGGGTTAAGAATAATAGAAGACTGGGGGGGGGAAAGAAGGGATGAACCAGCTGGGAAAGTATCCATGAAAAATATAAACGCATGGACGGCGAATTGCCTACTTTGCATTTTACTTAGGCTAACGACAGGCGATTTTATCATGCTCAGGTGATACCGCGGTAACTAAAATGTTAAAACAATATATATATATATATATATATATATATATATATATATATATATATATATATATATATATATATATATTGGTTAACGTTTAGGCTGAGAATAAAAACTTCGCCTTTGCTCCAACTCCCTGTGCATGATTTTATTTAGCTGACAGAGATTAATATCAGTCAAAGAATAAGCCAGTTTCTCACAGCATATAAATCTCCATAGCGGTTTTAAAATTATCGAACATAATTTTCTTTGGTCTTATATTTTCCAATTTACCATTCATTTTGATTTGGTCAAGAATCCTTTGGTCGCTGAATGACTAAAGATATGGTTTTTACTATAGCACTGTTTCACTAAAATTAAAATGAGTAAGTGCTTAAAAGGTGTGCAGGTGAATATGGAGGTATAAACACGCAAGCTTATTATTTTGCTAGGTTAAAAATTTTCACATGAACGTTTCCACTGCTCGGGTTGCAATGGGTTTGGCAGCTTTTTTGGACAAAGTTTAAAAAAAATAATTAAGGAAGCGCATTATTTTAATTGATAGAGTCTTTACCATTCACTCGACTAAGAAATCTTAGCTTTATAAGTGAAGGTAAAGTATAATCAAGTAACTTTATACAGAAATTAATGTAAAAATTATATCAGCGTGAAAACATTTCCCTTCTCTCTAACCACACATGCATCTAATTTTTGCCACAACGCACAGGGAAAACTAGTAAAATCAATTTAAAATTTAAAAAAAATCCCTCTCTCTCTCTCTCTCTCTCTCTCTCTCTCTCTCTCTCTCTCTCTCTCTCTCTCTCTCTCTCAATGAACAAAAGATAAAAATCGTTGTCGGAAGAAATAGTAAAGATGAAGACGTGAGGTCAGAATTTCTTGTGGTAACCCCCCCCCTCTCTCTCTCTCACACACACACACACACACACACACACACACACACACACACACACACTGACGTGGGTATATGGGTTGAACAACTATATCTGATTACTGTGTATTTTTCATCCCACTCGTACCATACATGCAGGTGGGTTAATGCTCTTCAGCTTTGATGTATTCACACTCTCAGGCTCCTTTGACTCAATCTCAGCTAAATATAATCATTCGATGTTGGTTACAACAGATGTTAATAGAGACGTCCCTGCAACGTGAGGGTGAGTGGTAACAGTATTATTACTTTGTTTCTAACTTGCAAAGCTGAATAAAATCGCCTAGCATTAGCTTGGAAAAGTGCGAGAGAAGACTTAACCATGAGAGTAATACCTCTCGTTCCTTTTAGCACTATTGTTGGTGTTACTACCAGTTCCAGTACTCTACTCTAGATAACGCCAGGTAATATTATTTGACAAAGTGATTTAGAGGAGTCCGAGAATGTTAATACGCCTACCATTAATGCTTTCAACGTCATGGCAAACAATTACTCTACTCCAGGTAATGAAAGAATATTTTATTCTTCTACCCTGAGTCAAAGGATAGAGGCGTTAACACCGTAAAGAGGATGACAGCTTTCGTTTATCGTTCTTGCAGCCGCCAGACTGCTTAGTTCAGATATCAAGGGATCCAGCAAGGTGAAGGGGTTAGCAACAATTACTATTAACCCTTACCTAGTCCATCAATCTCCGTTCCCTAACTTTGTCATTCCTATCGTCTCCAACCAAATCCTTCTTTCCCTCCTCCCAACTTTATATTTCTACAATCCTCCCCACTCATATCCTAATGCTCCCCAGTCTTAACCCTCTACCTCTTCTCTCCGTTATCCTCCCCAACCTAATCTCTCTGCCTTTCCTCTCAAACCTTATCTCTCTACATATTCTGAAAGACGAGCATAACCCTCTATCGCTTCTCCCCAACCATATCCCTCGACCTCTTACCAACTTTAACTCTCCACTTCTCCTCAGCCTTATTATCCCTAGTTTTCAGCATTTTGTCTCTACTCCCAAACCTTCCCTACACCGAACCTTATCTCCCTTTTTCACTTCCCCAACCTTATCTTACCCAGCCCTATCCCTTTACTTCTTCCCGACCCTATTCTCCCCAATTTTATCCCATTCCTCCAGATCTTATCCTTCTCGACCTTATCTATTTACCTCTTACCCTAGCGATATAATTCCCATCGTTTTTCCTCTACCTTTCCTCCTCATTTTTGTTCTCCCATTCTTTCCACTCTTCCTGTTCTCCGACACCTTATCCTCCCAAATCCAATTCCTTTACCTTTCCTATCAACCTTCTCGCTCTACCGACTCTCCGTGGACCAAATTAGACTCGTAAGCCCATCTCAGGCTCCGAAACCCATGGACCTCACCGCTGATAAGATTTCCAATGCTCCTAGATCATAAATCGAAAACGCACAAGTGCCCGCTGAATCAGACCCATTTTCTCTTGATTGAAAAAGACATCTGAGAGAGAGAGAGAGAGAGAGAGAGAATCAATTAATCGTTTGTGCTTTGTCTCCCATAAAGCTGAATAAAATAGTCAGCTTATTAAATAGCAAACAATACGTAATTGAATGAAAAGGGCTAATGAACATGGACAAACTTATAAAAAAAAAAATGCCCAGAATCAGATCCCCTACATAAAAAAAAAAAAAAAATCTTCAAGCCATTATAATAGGTAAATAATGCCATTACTATTATTCATTTAAATATATTATCTTCATTAAGTGAGTAGGTCTATTAGCTACATCACAAACATTTTGGGAAACACAATTACAAGCTTTGTTTTACATTACATTGCAATATTCAGGTGACCTACTGTCAAGAATAATTATCTCCTTTCCTTAATTACTATCTATTAGAGTTTAACTGCTTGTTCCCCAGATGGGCTATTACATAAATAACGACTAGTACACACACTCACACACACACACACATACACACACACTGCTGCTCTCGCTGTCGTTGTAGGCCTCATTTTCTTATGACTGTTTAGCCAGAATTCTTAAAACTTATTGCAAACAATAGCGTGTTCCTCAAGAAGTGACTTGTCCGAGAAGCATAGATATATATATATATATATATATATATATATATATATATATATATATATATATATATATATATATATATATATATATATATATATATATATATAGAGTGGTCTGTAGATAGCGCTCCACCAGAAGCTCACTTGGCGGTACCGTACAGTATGTGCAGTGGGGATGGTTCAGTGTGGAGTTGTGGACGTGAGTGTGGTAGTAAGAGTAAGAAATGAATAAAGGATGCATGATAGACGCTGATAACGCTGACTGAGCCATCCTCACAACACACGACGAATCATTCGCCCAGTGGAGTGGAAAATGAACTGTATATATGAACCACCCTCTATACAGTATTCTAAAATCACCCCTCCAAGAAATAATATTTCAAATAGGCATCATGGCAGGCCCTTCCACCAGTATCATATATTTGAAGATCTGTAATACGTATTTTTATGTTTTTACACCTCTTTATCATAAGATACACAGCGTAATTTTCCTTTTTGTTCTTTCGTGTTATGTATAATTACTGTATTTGTTATCTGATTGGATGCATGTAGATTTTTACGTCCAGTTTTGTGAAGGAGTCATCTTAGCAAGTTCCTTACGCGAACAGCATGCCTTGTCCATGCTTGTGCCTTCGGTATCAACGGCGTGGTGCGTAACTTTTGTCTTTTTAAAGAATCTGCCAAATCTGATCGATGTTTTCTATTTTTGACAACGTTGATGGCTACTGATGCTCAGATGTGGAAGTTAATCATTATTTTATTTTCTTTAAAATTGCTGTGTTACGTATCATATATGATCATTTTTCAGTCGATATTACTGAAAATTTCACAGCATACAGCTCACATTTGTTTTGGATTCCCCACCAAAATTGAATTATAAAGAATATTATGGTAATTTTACCTTCCAATAGTTTTGATCTGAAAGGCAAATTAGATTTCGCAAAACTTTAATGGATGATTTTCCACTCATATTTCACAAAAGAGCAACATAGCTCTGCTGTTTTCATGATAACTGTTTGCAAAATGTGGCACAATGATGGTAAAACATTTCTAATGTATTCGCGTTCCGTGAAACTCTTAACATTTCATGGATGATTTTAGTGTTATTAACAATAATAATGGCCTCTTATTGCAGAAAACTGTAGGAAATGAAACTCACTGAAATTTTGCAATATAAACTCATAATCTATACACAGGTAATGAAAAAAAAAAAGGATCATTGATGCTAGGAATCATGGCTTTGATATGAATACTAGATGCAATAGTAGCAAACGAAAAATTAAGTATAATGCAGAAAGATCCTAGAGGATATCACTGCAATATTGTTGTAAGCATGTGTTCTTACACTGTAATGAATATACATATTTTAATCAAGTCCGTACATAAATAAGAATACAAGTCTACTCATCACTTTCTCACGACAGACTCATTGTACCCGTATTCTGTCTATTGCCAAGCTGCTTTACTCTTGCCGATGCCAAAATTATACTTTTCAGTTTTGAAGTGTAGCTACACGACACGATCAAAGCCAAAGCTAAGATTCTACCCTCGATAAAAAAAAAAAAAAAAATCGTTGAAGTATGACAAAAAAAAAAATGAAAAAAAGGATCCTATTGTCAAAGGCATCCCCCACCCAACCCTCACCACACACCTACACACGCATAACATCCAAAACCCAATTCTCCCCTCTACATCCCAGTACGTACACATGCACTTGATGTCCGCACACACACACACACACACACACACACACACGCACGGACGCACGCACGCGCGAGCGAGCGCCATAACGGAAATGCAGAGAAAGACAAAAACACGCCTACCGCAATTCTCTGTCTTGCGATATTTTTAAAAACTAGACATCAAGAATCTCAGCCACAAAATTACTGTGTTCAAAAGAGGTTAAGACAATCCACAACCCAAAACGCAGCCCAGCGAAACTTTCCATCCTTGCTTTCAAATATTCAGAGCAAAAATGATATCCTGAATGCATATGATATCTTGGAGCTTCGTCTCTCGCTCCCCGCCTGCCCGTTTCAATGTATGGAATATGCGATGTTGTGTGTGAGAGAGAGAGAGAGAGAGAGAGAGAGAGAGAGAGAGAGAGAAATTTTACCAGAACTGTCCTATTCTTGGTTCTTTTAACTTCGTCCGTGAAAATTTTGTAAGCATTTAAAATTGTCGGGAATCAGAAGCTCTAACTTGTAATAGAAGATTAAAGGTAAATTTTGTCAGGGGCTGCACTTAAATCCTTTCATAAAGTCTGGCTTAAATCTGGAGGAAAAAAAAAAAAGGCTTGAGTTAGTTCACGGCTGGAACTATTCTCTCGGCAGTTGCAACCGCGAAAATAGTTCCGGCTGTGATAACTCGATTTTTTTTATTTTTTACCCTATGTTTACTGAATTGGTGTACATGATGAGTGTCCAGTAATGAGGATCCCTATCATTTGGGGACACAATTGGCTAAACCTGAAGGTCACATGACAAGGGCTAAACTGACACTGCCCTATGACCTTCATCTTTAATCTTTTTGTGCTCTAAAGCGTTAGGTTACCCTGAGATTTTGATCTTTAATCGATTGTACTAAAAGACAGTAAGTTTTGTCTGGGGATGAAGCAAAATCCTTCCACCACAAAAACTGTTCAAGTTAACTCACGGCCGGAACTATTCTCACAGTAGTTGCAGCAGCGAGAATAGTCTGGGTATGGGATAACTAAACGTTTTTACATGATTTTACCAAATTTAATGGATGTCTTGAGGGTTACGTAATGAGGACACCTGTCATTTTGGGGAACAATAGGTTAAAGCTGAAGATCACAGGACAAGGACAGTTTCGATCTTGTGCTGTAACGTTGATTAATGTATATTGTTCTTAAAGCGTGTAGGCTACGCTTTGTCAGGGACTGCACTTGTACCCCTCAAACATATTTGGTAAAAATCGGATTAAAATTGTTCGCGTTAGCTCACAGCCGGTAGGGCTACCATACGTCCGTCTTTTCCTGGATATGTCCCAGTTTTCGGTTCTTTCAACTCTATCCCGGAAATGTCTTAATTTTTAAAAACTGTCCGGGATTTTGCCCGTTTTGCATTTCTCCAGAATTTTCCATGCGAAACTGCTGCAGAATTAGGAATATTTTTTTTTCAAATCTTAAGAGAAAGATTGATATTTGCATGCTAATTCAGTCCTGGAATGTTATAACTCCCTGTGTGGTTGACTTTTTATGACCCGTTACCATAACCACTCCCCTGGCTTCACCTGAATAAGATTTGAAGAATTAAACCAGTGAGTGATTCCATAGCACTTCCAAACACATAGCAAAGACAGAATGTAAAGCACAACACATAACACATTAATACAATATAATCAGTATTCTTTGTTTCAACGCCCCTACCTCCCAGTCCACTACAGCTTCCTCTTTTTTAATAGTAAGATTTGGCAGTCCTAGTCTTCCTGGCCTTACCTATGTACCTCGGGAGAGACACTTTATACTTTACCTGAAACTAGACGATTTTGCTCGCCACAGAGAAGCCTCGTGAGCTCAGTAACTTAAGAAAGTAATTTGACTTAACCCCCCCTCCGCTTCCCTCTGATGATATTTTCCCGCCTATTCTTACCATTTTCAGACGATTGCACTCGGCTTAGGAGAGGTTAGTCGAACTGTAGGGGTTAGATGGAGTCTTCATTGACTCATTTACTCACAATCATCTCCTTTAAGCTATTAAAGAAAAAAAAAAAATCATCTGTAGATAGAGAATAATCGAATTCAAGGGATTTATTTACTCTGAATAATGCCAGGTAATTTTTATCGTCATTGGAAAACATCTGTAAACCTAAACGCTAAATTAAACTGAAAAGGAACTTTAAAACACAAGGATTTTAAAATAATGCACCAAAATTCACGTGAAAAGGAAAGACAGAAAACGGCAGGGCAAAAATCCAGCAAGGGGAAACTCGAGTAATATCCGGGCGAGGGAGCTGGCGGCTGCTGTAACGAGGGGGACGTCCGGACCTTAATGCCGTGCTTTCCGAATGCTGGCAGTGAGTAAGAGGTGTCTGGCGTTATCTCCCCCTGTTATTTAATGATGCGCTAATGGACCTCTAAATTACCTCCCTCCTTAGTTATCAATGGACCGTATTTTCTTCGGATTAGAGATTATCTTGCTCAGCGATTTATTTTGAACCTGAAACCTTTATATATCCAGGACAGATGTATCAAAGTGAATTGTGTAAAATAAATAGTTAGGGAAGAGGGGCTATGATCTCATAAAAAAACAAAACAAAAAAGAGAGAGAGAGAAGAATGGGTTATGCGTGTCAGTTTTAAATCACCAATAAGATTCGTGTTGTCAAATTGCCCCATTTTAACTTGAATCTATATTTGTTACGCTGCACCTCTAAGACATTAATAAGTGTGTTTGTAATTTGCTACAAAAATTATTAATGTCTATGTCCTTCACTGTAATTACGTTCCTTTTATTCTGTTGAAGCTAACTTACCTCCTTCAGTCTGAGGACGTAATTCACTGTTTCTTCTATTCGTTTTTCCATCATAAAAGGATCATGCATCAAGTCTTCCTTCAGTTTACCTTCTGACATTTTTTTTTCTCTTTTCTTTCAGTCCTTTGCCTCACTCCCTCTTCTCCTTTATTCCTTCCTAAACCAGGATCATCACCCGCTTCTCGTTCTTTTTTTTTTTTTTTTTAGTTAATATTTTTTTTTACCATGCTGTCCGATCCATTCTCCATCATCGGTCGTCATTTCACTCTCACTCATAGCTCACAACATCCTTCTTCCACATAATTGTGAAAGGACTCTCTCTCTCTCTCTCTCTCTCTCTCTCTATCCAACTAATTTTCCCCTCACTAACTTCATGATGAATGCGGACAGAATACTACACCTGCTTCTGACATGCTGGCAGATTTTTTTTTTTTTTTTTTTTTTTCCGGGGTGTATGCGTTAGTCACCCCCACTGTACAGAAAATGAGGGTTGGGAATTGTAGGTTGAGAAAATGTGGAGTTGACTGATAATCACTCATACTCATTATTAGTTATTTCATTTTTTCCATTTTTTCCTATTAATTTACATCGTTATCTTTCTCTTCACTGTTAACAGCATTATCGCCACTTAATCATTCTATAATGGTGTCTTAACTATCCTTTATATTGCCATCAATGTCGTTGTCTTCAGTTTCATTACAACCATCATCGCTATCAACCTTTTTAAGATAATGCGCCGTTTTTTTGATATCCTTTCGCCACAGTCAGACTATCTTATTGGACCGTATAGATAACTGTAATGTATAGAGATCTATCTGCAGCGATGTATTCAGTATATATATATATATATATATATATATCCTTTTCTGTTATTCTGTCCGAAAACTCTTCTGTACGTGTGCCCTGCTCGAAGACGCCATTTTTTTTTTTTTTTTTCTCGCTGCCATCAAATGTTCTTATTCCGCTTAGGGGTAGCCGCTCGATGTGAAGGGGCAATCTACAGCTTTCAACAACTCTGTTACTACAAGTAAAAAAAAAAAAGTGAATACAGCAAGACCTAAGTCATTGGAGTGAAGGGGTTAATTCTGCAGCCACCAGACGATTTTATTTAACAAGAGTGAGACGACCATTAACAGAGACCATCACCAGATCACACAGACCAAACTGGACTCCCACTGGGAGACCCGGCGATAGGAGCGATAATTGGCGTAATGGGCCGTTTTAGGTTGTTAGGACCAATTAGACTTTGTGGCCGGTGATTAGGGCGGGAATTGGCTAGTTAGAGGTAGGAGAGGAGATGACGTAGGAATGTGGTGGGGTAGGAATGGAATGGAGTAGGAATGACGAAGAGCTGAGGTGAGGTAGGAATGTGCTGCAACAAGAAAGGGCGAGGTAGGAATGAAGTGAGGTAGGAATGAGATTAGTAAGAAATGGGATGTTGTAGGGATGAGGTTATATATTTAGGAACAAAGTGCAGTGGAAATGAGGGAGGTAGCAATGAGGTGAAGTAGGAATGGCTTGAGATAGGGCTGAGGTGAATTAGGAATGAGATGCAGGTAGGAATGAAATGAGGTTAGCCTGAGGTAAGATTCAGGTTACATGAGGCATGAAAGAGGTGAGGCCGAACTTGGGTGAGGCAGGAATGGGACGAGGCAGGACTGAGGTAGGGAGGAGTCAGGTAGGAATTAGTGAGGAAGGGATAAGGTGGGGTAAGAATGAGTTAGAGTAGAAATTAGCTGTGGTAGATGAATGGCAAGGGAGTAGAGAGAAGACAGAAGAGGGAGGTGAGGCAGGAGAAAGACTGGAGAGAGGTAAGAGTGGAGAGGGGTTGGGGATAAGAGAAAGGCATGGCAATACTTTCTTTGTCCTTCGTGTAAGTAACAGCTTATAATATACCAATTTCCCTCTCGTATAAGCGTTCGTTTTTTGCACGAAAAACAAGAGGTAATGGTAACTTGTGCTCTTCTTTCTATGTTGTTCTTATAAAAATAAAAAGTAGCTCATGATACAGTAATTTACTTCTCGTAACTAAGATACACATTTGCAGGGAGAACTAGAGACAATGGTCGCTCGTGCTGGGTCTTTTCCATGCCCTTCCTCTAGTAACAGATTATAGATACGATAAGGAACAAATGGCCAGTTTGTTACCGAATCCAGGCTCAAGTACCCTTCAGCATTCGTAAAGCTCGGCCGGAACTAGTATAGCAACACAAGCACTGTAGTACACACGCATACAGGGGCATCTGAATTGTATTAGAAACTCTTCCTCCCTTTTTTACCCCAGAGCTTTAGGATTTCCGATGAAGTGCTAAAGGCATGTTAACCTCACGTATGTTTCTCTCTGTATCATAAAAGTTGTTATTGGCACTTCTATCGACAACCTCTCTGGCAGTTCTATCGATGAATAAACGTCGCATTAAAAAGGGAAATATACTGCCAATACTCTTACAGGAAGGATGGGAGGAGAGAGGATAGCGAGTAGAGAGTGAGAGAGGAAGAGAATGGAGAGAAGAGAAGGAGAAAAGAGAGGGAAAGAGAGCGACTGATATGTTAGAGTAGGAGGTTAGGAGGATAGGAGATGAGAGAAAAGGGGAGAAAAAAAGAAACTAGGGGAGAAAACGAGCGTGAAGGAAAGAAGAAAAAGGAGAATTAACTGTTCGTGATAAAAAAAAAAAAAAATAGTAGAACTAAGGTAGGATAATAGAGGGCAGAGGTGAGAAAAGTTAACGGAGGGATGGAAAGATGTGGATAGAAGGAAAGTGGGACGATGATTAAGAAAGATATATGTGAGCAGAAAACTGTAGATGATTATATATATATGATAAATGGGATGAAAAGAAAAAAAAGAGACATACGAAAGAAGAGAGAATGAAAGGGTTAAAATAAGAACTGAGAGAACTAGACTGTGTGGTGAAGACAGATATGAAGGCAAAAATGACTGAAGGAAAGAAGAGAGAACTGAAGAGAAAATATAAGTACAAGACAGGAAGACAAAGTATGGATGGAAGGAAGCAAAACTTAGTTCAACGGCCTCACAGCTAATACAAGAACAAACTCTGCCTCAAAGTACTATTGTCTTAAATCATATCCTGTATGTACAATATATATCATTACATTTACTGTTAGTAAGTAACTACTACGTAAGAAAAGTAACCGTTTTTAGCGGAAATATATATATACTTTTTTTTAACTAATCTAATTTAATTCTCTCTCTCTCTCTCTCTCTCTCTCTCTCTCTCTCTCTCTCTCTCTCGTTTCTCATCAATCATAAAGACAACCAGTATACACACAGAAACAGTGTTGTGGTGGGAAGGGGACTATGGAAAACAACATCAACTTTAAGGCCTACAGAGAATTTAAGATCCCCTTGTTTACACCATCTTATGGGAGTGTATATTTAATTTTCTTTGGGCTCCTTATGGCAGTTTGTCGCTCTCATACTTGTGTCGTTCCTGCTCGTCACTTACAGTTTTTTTGAGTAAGCCACACATTAAAAGTTCAGTTTACGAATACGCATACTTAATAAAAATATCTGCAGCTAAAATATACTTCATCTATGATAATTTTTAAGTGTTTTATCTTATTTATCTACTTACATATATAGTACCACGATACACTCTTCACTACGTTGGTGTATTATAAAATTTACCTTTGGTCTCTTCAGACGATGATATTCAGCTTAGATGGGATCTCTTGGGGCGTCGGGGCTATGAGGGAAATTTTTAAGCTCCTCACCAGAAGAGAATATTGCCCCTGTAGAGAAAAAATTGGAAACAAAAGGAAGAAAGATATATACCATGTCCTCTGGCTGAAAAGTTTGATTATAAGAGACAGGGGGGAAGCAATGCTATTCACAGTTTCCATGCATGTTGTGAAAGGAAACCAAAAAGGGGAGGGAATCGATGTTAGAAACATCCCCTGCATTCGAGTAACGCTGTTTCATACATGGTAATACTCTCATTACCCTCAAATCTATCTGACACTTACCTGATAATTCATTGTGTTTATCCGATACTGACTTGTGTGTACATGACTCTCCTTTCCTTCAAGCCTGTTTGATGCTCACCTGATAATTCTTTGTGTTTCTCTAGCACTGCTTTGTGTCTGCATAATAATTCTCTAATTTCCCTCAAGGCTATGATACCTGATACCTCTTCGTGCTTATTGGTTACTGCCTGGGTGTACTTGATAATACCCTTTTACACTGTAGTTTATCCAATACCCAATATCTCTTGGTATCTGTTTCATACTACTCGTATACTCTGCCTCTACATTATTACTTTCATTCCTTCATATTTATCTGTTAATCACCTGATAATATTTTTTTCCCTATCATACACGACCTTATGTCCAAATGATTATACCTTCATTACCCAGAAGTCCATAATCCTAACCTGATTATTCGTCGTGTCTCTTTGATACCTGTCTAATAATCACCTGACATTCTATTACTCCGATCCGATACTTCCATGTGTCTACAAAATAGTACACACATTACTTTCACGTCCATCTCATACACACTGTCTTCCTGATAGTAGATCGCGTCTATTTGTTATTATGCTGATATTACCCTTGCGCTCAATTGATATCATCTTGTGTCTGTCTTTTGCTCATATGATAATGCTTTGTACCTACCCGATTTACGTTGTTGTCAACTGAGATTACCTGATAATGTTCTTCTGCATCTCCGTTTCAATCTATAATTAAGTTCATATTCACCAAAAGTTCATCATCAAACATTACACAAAAACTTTGTGATATAAACCCGACGATACAGTTTTATTCCCCCAAAAGTCACTACGTATTGCACTTTCAGTCATTTGATATTCTCTACATATTGCATTTTGATTCACCAATTATTTAGCAGGTTTTTTCATTAAAATAATCCGATAGTAATTAGGCACTTCCATGGTATTCAAAAGACTTTGCATTTTTATTCCTTCTTAATTTATTTACTATTCACCAAATACTGAAAATATTTCAAAACGACCTCCACTAGATATGGCACTTTGATTTGTCAGATATTCACCAAATAAAGAGTCTTCAGTCATACAGTATTCACCAGATATTCCCCTTTATTTCTCCAATATTCACTAACTGTGACATTTTAATATATGTGATATTCACCAAAGCACCTTAATTCATCTGATATTCACCAGAAACAACACTTTAATTCACCCGTTATTCACCAGACAACACTTTAATTCAACCAATATTCACATGACATTTCCTAGAAACAGCACTTTAATTCACGCGATATTCACCAGACACAACACTTAAATTCACCCAGTATTCACACGTTATTGACCAGAAACAGCACATTAATTCTCTCAATATTCAACAGACACAGCACTTTAATTAAACTGTTACCCACCAGACATAACATTTTAATTCCCCGAAATTCACGCGAGATTCACCAGAAGCAGCACTTAAATCTACCAGATATTCACCAGACACAGCACATAAATTCACCCGATATTCACCACCTGTTCCACTCATAATTCCTCACATAACTCTGGAATATAGTGGAGTGAAACTTGAACTCCAGAACACACCCACATCTACACCCGGAGCGTTAAACAGAAGCCTTTAACATCAACACATCAGCATTTACACGATATAGCTGGAATGAAATCGAGTCGCGTCTTTCTGTCCATTACGCAGCATAAACTCGAACTCT
>NC_137049.1:26304769-26357269 GCF_032717465.1 Coenobita brevimanus | reverse complement strand
CTGAGGCATAATTAATGTTCTGGGAGAGACTAAATAGCTGCGATAACTTTGAGGGACGGATGATTAAATTTTGAAATTGCAGAGTACTTAAATACTTTCCAGGGTTCTTAATTAATATTTTAAAGGGAGATCATTTTTGCAGCACATCCTACTAATGATTCGGGATCTATCAACCTGTATTTGTGTATGACCATGTATGCATGAAAGTGTTTATGAATGTAAGGATGTACAGTACGCAATGTTATAGCCCACTATACAATGTACTGTATGTTTTTGTGCATGAATGGTTGTATGTATGTGTTATCGGAATGGGGTCATGGCAGAAAGGACTTCAACTAGTTCACTCCTTCATTACTAGGGTTTTTTTTTCTTGGGACAAATGATTACAGAGGGTGAGCTCATAAAAAAAAAAAAAAAAAACTACGAGAAGTGCCATTGTACTGAAGGGATTACTGAACAAAGAACACTGCTGATATTGCTACTTATTACAATGTTATCTCTGTTATTTACATGGTGTATATGTGGCACAGTTACCCCCATAAATCCTACCGCACAACAGAGGCAGATGAACTTGCGACTTCTCAGCAGTACATATCCCGAAATAAATGAACGAATCTGACTCTAAATTTCCCCACCCCATGTACGTGAACATGGGAAACACGAAGAGGAAAGTATGTTGATGATGGTCCATGTCAGTAATCGGAATATAGTAGTGAGGTGCTATAATGAGTTTATTTACAGTATTGGTGCATTAACGTTGCTACAAAGGACATGCATAACCACCATCATAATGTTGTTACTAGTCCTTTGTTAGTATTTTTGTAAGCATATCATTATGAGCAACGTATGTTGTCACTGCCTGTAAAATGTTGTCTGGTAACTACAAATAAAATTATTATTGCCCTTTTCCTTTCCATAGTTAATTCTAGTAAAGAAATTATTGGAAGTCTGAGCTGTAAAAATTTATTGAAAGAAAGCCCTTTTTTCAGTTTCTTTTTGTAACTCTGATGCCGTAAGTTCTGTCTCGTCGTTGTATACTGGTGTAGGATAAAGAACTGGTAATGGAATGGACGCGCGTTCGTTTCAGGACTAGGCTGAATATCAGTGCTGGGATTTGACACTTGTTAAAGAAGTGTGAAATGATCTTAGCTGAGGGAAGTTTTAGCACCTGTGGGACTAATCTCAGTCTATCTTGCTTAGCTCATTCCTCCTTCTAAACCTCCTCCTCCTCCTCCTCCTCCTCCTTCTCCTCATCCTCATCCTCATCCTCATCCTCATCCTCATCCTCATCATCCTCTCAACCCTTTCTCCTACCCAAGGATGAGTGCAAATATATAGTTCATTCAGACTAATGCTAAATGATTACATTTAGATGAAGAGAAATGCTGCCGTCAGGAAGGATAATACGCTCTCTTATTCTCCATTATTATCTTATGAGTAATTCCTTTCAGTGATCCCTTTCCTTTATCCGTTACTGCGATTTGGTGCGAATTTGCTTGACTTTAATTTCTCGCATTCTTTTTCTTTAGGTCAGTACTGGATGTATTTTTTTTTTTTTAAATTATAAGTTACTTCTTTCTGTTACAGGTACTGGGGAGCGTGATGAGTCCATTGTCGAGGAGAGGAGTGCTGACGGTAAGCATGATTTTTCTCACACATATTTTACGCCTTATTCTTTGTAATTTCCTACCCCTCCCCCCACGCTTTTTTTTTTTTTTAGTTCTCTGACAATTCTTTTCGGTAAGCTTGGAAAAATGCCCGATTAGCCCTAACTTCTCCCATTTTAGTCTTTATTTCCAGCTTGCTCTTTTTCTTTTGGTACCCTTGTTCGGTTATTGGATTTTCGATTCGTTTAAAGTTTCGTTAATCCCTTCAAACAGATAACTTACATCTAGGTTTTTTTTATTCTCCCTTATCCAGACGATTTTATTATGAGTATTTTTTTTTTAGCTACTTTAGATACCATTGTCAGTGATCCACTCCTAAAGATTATTTCTTCATCAGTTGAATTGTCCGGAAGCGCCAAAAAGTGAAAAGGATAACATGTGTGTGTGTGTGTGTGTGTGTGTGTGTGTGTGTGTGTGTGTGTGTGTTTTCTCTTTGTCACTGTAAACTTTTGATTAAATTCCCAAGTTCTTTGCTAACGTTTGTGATTCGGTTACACAAAATGTAGTTTCACTAAAGCGACTTTTCTTATTGTTACATTTAGTGTGTGTTTTTCCTTCGAAGTGTCACTGTTTTCTACAAGATAGCTACTCCTTTTGGTTATTTAATTTTTTCTATTGTTGCTTTGATAAGACTTCTCTCTAATTTTCAGTTTCCTTTCTCTTTGTTTCCTGCCCACTTCCCCCACCCCTCCACGCCTCGCTCTCTCTCTACTCCCCTCCCACTCCCTGTACCCCTTTCCCTCCCTGCCACTCCACCAGCCCCCTCCCCCCCCCCGTACCTGTGGAATTTTAATTACCCACCTCAACGTCTCCCTCAACCGTTGTGGAATTCTTCCCAATCTTGTGAGACTTTGGCCCGGTCACGATACCAACCCTCTGGCTTTTTCATTAATCCTTTCTTTGCCGCTGTCGGCTGTTTTGTTCAGCTCAGGAGGGGTACGTAGCAGTAAATGGGTTAGAAGCATTATTCACTAGAAAAAGTCTGAATTTACAACCACAGTACATTGGAATCTTTTTATAATATTTTCTTGTCGCTTCCAGACGAATTAATAAATCACTTGAGTCCGGGAGACACTTTTGGTTTGTTGTTACCAGATGGTGTTAATCGGCATGGGAAGGACTGTTCATATTCTAAGGGGGTTATTAAGGATGTGTCTTAGCATTTCAGTGTTAAAAGTCTATCCAGAACTGCATAAATTAATCAAAGAAATAGCAAAGGTAAAACGAAAAAAACACGTCCCCGGACTGAATTGATTAAACTTACAGGGCGGCCTCTCGAACTGGTAGTGTGTGTGTGTGTGTGTGTGTGTGTGTGTGTGTAGGCTATAAGTGGTATAGCATATTTCGCGCTAGACTACGTAGCGGTGGATTCACAATTTCTCCTAACAGTCGCAAATTTGACTATGGTATCTTTTTTTTTTTTATCATTAATCAAATGGTGATCTGTGTCACACACTGTCATCATAAATAGTCGTAAATTTCACACTGACCTTCCATCAATCTCAGATGACAACTAAGGGGTTAGGGATCTATGGATACGTTGGCTGGCGAGATAGATTTTATAATATGCATAATTTTCAATTAATACACAGGTGCACAGGATCAGAAAAAATAACTACGATACTTTTACGCTATTACCATTTGGGTAAATAACTTGTGAATCCGTTATGATATTCACTTTGGCGTGTAAACAGCAGGAGCATAATTAAAATTCTGTTTAGATGATTATCGGTTTGAGGTTATCAAATAATATTTTTATGCTGTGTGATGGTAGATGGTGGCGACCTTCATCCATTCACCTCATGTAGTGGTCCTTACTTCCCTCTTTACCTTCATATTTCTTTTTTCTGTCTCTGTTCTCCTCTCTTCCTATTTTTTCCATCCTTCTTGTCACTCTGTCACTCTTGATTACTCATCTTTCCACTTCAGTTACTAGTGACAAGCGTTATGGCGTCCTGTAACACAAGAAACCATTTACAACCGGGGGTGCTAAATGTACAACCAAGTAACGGGATGATGTGGAGCCTACTATAGTGTCCCTTTTAACTGAGTGGACAAAAGGAAATGCTGCCTCCATCCTGGAATCAGACCTCCACACTCTTTCCAGCGCCTCTTCCTGCTGTGGTGTAGAGCTATCTACCGCAAGGGAACATCGGTTCACTGCACGGGACGGCCATGCAGGGACGGTTTCTTGCTTGCGGTTGACAAATATTCTTGGCCACACAGGCTTAGGTTGATCAGCAACAAGAGTTATGATTTTTCTTTATTGATAGATATTTCATACACATTTAAGAATACAGTTAATGACTGATTGGAAAGCTTGCAGAGATAGAACAAAGTCTTGTTTGTTATTAGCTTGTATAAACATACAGAAATGCATGAATGTAAATGTAACATATTAATGGAGAGGAGGATAGATAGACACACAGACAGATAGACATATTGACAGATATATCTGGAATGCTATAACAATCATTTTCTAAAACTTATATTCTATCACACGTTCGTCCGACAGTCGTCGCTGGAATTCAGCATTCCAAGTATCAATTATCCAAGTCAATGAGATCAGTTCTGTATTTGCCATAGGGGATTTTTACATGTTAGCTCAGCTGTAGCTACAGTACGCTGGTGCGGGTACTGCTCACAACAAATAAATTGCCAGGATTTGTTTGCACATTCCACTTCCCATTTGTAACAAATGAAAAAAAAAAGTACATAACTACCAAGCCAGAAAAAAGTGGTTGTATCCGACACGTCCAGCAAACACGGGTACATTTTCACGCGACTGTGAGTTTTACCGTGATCAAACAGAGCGGTATGGGACTGGGGGGTTTCCCTAAAGGCGGCTAAAACAGTATTGTGTTCCGGTGCTCACCTCGGGGCACCATTGCCAACCTTTGCGTCTGATTACGTATAACTGTTTCATAGTTGGGGCGTTTGGTGATGAAAGGTTATGTGTGTGTGTGTGTGTGTGTGTGTGTGTGTGTGTGTGTGTGTGTGTGTGTGTGTGTGTGTGTGTGTGTGTGTGTGTGTGTGTGTGTGTGTGTGTGTGTGTGTGTGTGTGTGTGTGTGTGTGTGTGTGTGTGTGTGTGTGTGTGTGTGTGTGTGTGTGTGTGTGTGTGTGTGTGTGTGTGTGTGTGTGTGTGTGTGTGTGTGTGTGTGTGTGTGTGTGTGTGTGTGTGTGTGTGTGTGTGTGTGTGTGTGTGTGTGTGTGTGTGTGTGTGTGTGTGTGTGTGTGTGTGTGTGTGTGTGTGTGTGTGTGTGTGTGTGTGTGTGTGTGTGTGTGTGTGTGTGTGTGTGTGTGTGTGTGTGTGTGTGTGTGTGTGTGTGTGTGTGTGTGTGTGTGTGTGTGTGTGTGTGTGTGTGTGTGTGTGTGTGTGTGTGTGTGTGTGTGTGTGTGTGTGTGTGTGTGTGTGTGTGTGTGTGTGTGTGTGTGTGTGTGTGTGTGTGTGTGTGTGTGTGTGTGTGTGTGTGTGTGTGTGTGTGTGTGTGTGTGTGTGTGTGTGTGTGTGTGTGTGTGTGTGTGTGTGTGTGTGTGTGTGTGTGTGTGTGTGTGTGTGTGTGTGTGTGTGTGTGTGTGTGTGTGTGTGTGTGTGTGTGTGTGTGTGTGTGTGTGTGTGTGTGTGTGTGTGTGTGTGTGTGTGTGTGTGTGTGTGTGTGTGTGTGTGTGTGTGTGTGTGTGTGTGTGTGTGTGTGTGTGTGTGTGTGTGTGTGTGTGTGTGTGTGTGTGTGTGTGTGTGTGTGTGTGTGTGTGTGTGTGTGTGTGTGTGTGTGTGTGTGTGTGTGTGTGTGTGTGTGTGTGTGTGTGTGTGTGTGTGTGTGTGTGTGTGTGTGTGTGTGTGTGTGTGTGTGTGTGTGTGTGTGTGTGTGTGTGTGTGTGTGTGTGTGTCCACACTGTGTCCAGTGTGTGTGTGTGTGTGTGTGTGTGTGTGTGTGTGTGTGTGTGTGTGTGTGTGTGTGTGTGTGTGTGTGTGTGTGTGTGTGTGTGTGTGTGTGTGTGTGTGTGTGTGTGTGTGTGTGTGTGTGTGTGTGTGTGTGTGTGTGTGTGTGTGTGTGTGTGTGTGTGTGTGTGTGTGTGTGTGTGTGTGTGTGTGTGTGTGTGTGTGTGTGTGTGTGTGTGTGTGTGTGTGTGTGTGTGTGTGTGTGTGTGTGTGTGTGTGTGTGTGTGTGTGTGTGTGTGTGTGTGTGTGTGTGTGTGTGTGTGTGTGTGTGTGTGTGTGTGTGTGTGTGTGTGTGTGTGTGTGTGTGTGTGTGTGTGTGTGTGTGTGTGTGTGTGTGTGTGTGTGTGTGTGTGTGTGTGTGTGTGTGTGTGTGTGTGTGTGTGTGTGTGTGTGTGTGTGTGTGTGTGTGTGTGTGTGTGTGTGTGTGTGTGTGTGTGTGTGTGTGTGTGTGTGTGTGTGTGTGTGTGTGTGTGTGTGTGTGTGTGTGTGTGTGTGTGTGTGTGTGTGTGTGTGTGTGTGTGTGTGTGTGTGTGTGTGTGTGTGTGTGTGTGTGTGTGTGTGTGTGTGTGTGTGTGTGTGTGTGTGTGTGTGTGTGTGTGTGTGTGTGTGTGTGTGTGTGTGTGTGTGTGTGTGTGTGTGTGTGTGTGTGTGTGTGTGTGTGTGTGTGTGTGTGTGTGTGTGTGTGTGTGTGACTTTTGGTATCATCCACTCACTCATCCATCATTACCACTCACATCATATCCATCTACACCATTCCCATCACCACCCTCACACTTATACATCTCTTGCCACCTCACACCTAGCACGACCATTCCCTCTCACCGTTACCACACTTCCATCCACACACTCACACCCCTCCTGCCACTTCATTGCGACAATCATATTCTCTCCTTCAACCTTAATAAACATTCCATCATCACTTCATCCCACACTGCTCCTCATCTACCTACTCCATATTACTACCTACTATGTACACCTCTTTTCGGCTACACCGATATTATTTTAACACGACTACACTGTCACACATTCCCATCATCTACACTTCCTACCCAACCCACTTCCACCCACACTAGGACTTTCAAGCACTTCCACCACCACACCTGCTTTCCGTGTCACCTATCCACATTTCCATCCACACCCTCGCACTACCTTTCCTGTCTCTTCACTCATACAACCCATTCACTCTTCTGGTACACCGTCCACTTGCAAGAACACCAACCAAACCACCACACGAGCCTTCACACACCACTAATTATCATCCATACGACCATTCGACTACCAGTTATAACCACCATCTATTCACACCATCACTGCCAACCAATAAAACTACCCCGGCACCATCGAAGTTCATCCACACCACCATACATACCTTCAGAGCCCTCCTGCCATCTCACTCAGACGATTATTCTGTCTCCTTATGCCTTCATGAATCAGTCAAAGATCTTCATGCACACTGCCACACATCCCGATCATCACTCCACACCGCCACGCAAAAATCATCACTGCATATCATCCACATCATCTAGACAATACCCATTTTCAGCACCACACCACGAATCAGTTACCATCCCCGTTAAGACTATTATCCACATCACCACTTCCTTCCACACCTCTATCCACACCTCACTCCTCCTACTACCATTTCAGTTAGACATGTCCTTCCTTGCCAGGCTTTATAAACCACTGTACTGTCTTCACCCAGTCTGACGCCACACCACCTGCACCTCCACACACACGAGAACCATCACCGTGTCACACATGTACATATCACCCACACCACCTTTCAACTACACCATCATCTATTAACATCTTTACACCAGTTCCATTCAAAACATCTATATTTGCATCACCTCTTCACTTCCTCTCTGCCACCATCCACATCTTTCTGCCCACTCCCTCAGAAAAACTATTTCCCCGTCTCCGAACGTGATGAAGAACCACCCTCATCTCATTTAACCTGACCTCACCGCCACTACCCACACCACCATTTCCATCCACGCACACCACCTCCATCATCACCATCACGCGAGTCATCCACATCACCTTCATCCACACAAACACTCATTCTTACCTCCACACCACCACATATATCATCCACACCATGATCCCCATCACCGTGCACATCCCCACCACAGCCCACCATTCACGTCCCCACATCCACCAGCCACCTGATTCAGACATCCCATACCTACTCCTTGCACCTTGCTGAATCGTCGTACCCCCCCCCCCCTTCCACAACAGCACCATCTACACCATCACACATTCACAGCATCACAACACACCCCACGCACATTACCATCCATCCTCACCACCTTCATTCTGTCACGCAAACCACCTGGTATGCACACGACTTTCATCCACACCCATTACCTACTCCACCATCCACACCCTTATAGCCTCCAACCATCTCACTCAGACAACCAATGCCCACTCCTTGCACTAAGTCCTATGTGCTCACTCCAGTCTCATTCAGTCACTGCTACCACTCACATCACACCTGCTGTATCATCCACATCTTCACATCACACATGTACACTAGTGCACTACCACAGTTTCACATTATAACCACTTCACACCACTTTCTACCATCTACCATTTCCCAACACAACCACTCATACACACTTTTATCCACATCATCCACACCACCACTATCCACATCATCCACATCATTTACATCACCTTTTCAAATCAGACACTGCTACTCATCCGCTCCACTTTCATCCACATCACCAACACCACCGTCCACATCTTCCTGCCACCTCACTCAGGCAACCCATTCCCTCTCCTCGCACCTTGATGAACCAGCTCTACGTGCCCCATCCAATCTGACCCCACCTGATTAGCCCCGGTGTCATGACAAGGAGCGTGGTCTTACCTGGATACTCGCTAGGGACGTGTATGTGACGCTGAAGACATGTAATAGATGAAGACATGTACGCAAGGTGGAGACATGTAAGTGATAGAGACGTGTTTGTGACGCTGAAGACGTGTAATAGATGGAAACGTGTATGTAGAGATGGAAACGTATACATGAGGGTCTAGACGAGTGTAAGTTGAGCTAAAAAAATGTGTGTGTGTGTGTGTGTGTGTGTGTGTTAGAGAGAGAGAGAGAGAGAGAGAGAGAGAGAGAGGGAGGGGGGGCTGGCTGGGAACGGAGTTGGATGTAAAGGAGAAAGAAGACATGTGTAAGAGTACTTATTGAGATGACATGGAAGACTAAAGTACAGAAAGAAAACTAGGAAAAGTACTTGCTGGGATGAAATGGGAGAATAAAGTGGTGAGAGGAGATGTGAGACAGTACTTGCTGGGACAACGCTTGGGACGGAATGAAGAATTAGTGTGGAGAGAGGGGTTTTGGTGTAACGAAGACTCGAGTGGGTAGGTAATTGACGAACGGGCAGACATGGAATGGACTGGATTAGAATGAAGAGAGAAATTGTTGATTGAGTTAGAGAAAAAAATGATGGAAAAAAAAAAAAAAAAAAAAAACTTACTGGAATGGAATGAGGGACTGAAAGTGAGTGATGAAGATAGAGCGGAGAAAGGGGAAGTTCTTGAGACGACATGAGCTAAGAGAGAACTGGAGTGGAATGGAGATGGAAAAGTAGAATAACTAGTGACTGTGATGGAATGATGAACCAAATGGGGAGGTTTTTAATGGGGTGGGAGAAAAGATAGAAACGTACGTGATAGGCCGTTAATGTGAGCAAATTTGCTGAAAAAAGACTTGGTATAGATTGAAGGACATCAACTGAGAGAGAAATTATGGGAATATAGATCTGGGCTAGATTATATTAGACTGCAAAGAGAAAAGGCGGAAGAAAGTGCATTATTATTTGTCATGGTAAAAATCTTACTCCTGCAGCTCTCCAGAAACTAATTCGACCCTGGATGAAGCCATTATATCATTTACTTAGCCACTAAATAACCGTCTCCATTCTTCCGGATCTCGAAAGTATTCAGAACCCCAACAATAGCTACCCAAATTTGTGCAAAAGGTGTAGAGTAGGAAAGGATAATGTTTTTGCATATTGTAAAACGCTCTGCCAAATAGGAAAAGTAGAATGAGAAGAAAATCAGCGGTGGTTGCGTTAGCATTAACACCATTTTGATCAAGACCAGTGTAGATGGTCAGATAGTAAGAGACCATACGAGTAATACTGTAAGTAGAAGGTGGAGTCAAGTATAGTCGAGGGATGGATCGTCCCAGAAAAGGGACGAAAGTGCTTAGACAAATTTTTTGTCGAGATCACATCTTTACACATTGCTGTGTAGAGTAAATAAATAAATAAATAAATAAATATATATATATATATATATATATATATATATATATATATATATATATATATATATATGTGTGTGTGTGTGTGTGTGTGTGTGTGTATTTACACGCACACGATGAGACAAAACTCTTCTTTTTTTTACTATATGAAAACATGTAAGTAAGAGTTTTTTCCCTAGGCTCGTCCTGGTATAAATCTACTCAGTCTTCAGGCCGGCCAAAAACAAACTCATAAAACTAAGCAGGAACCCGGAAGCCCTGCGTTGCCCTATGTGGTAGAATTTATTTCCGCGAGAGAGAGAGAGAGAGAGAGAGAGAGAGTGTGTGTGTGTGTGTGTGTGTGTGTGTGTGTGTGTGTGTGTGTGTGTGTGTGTGTGTTGAGGGGGGAGGGGGGTGCTGCACCACTACACCATCAAAGCACCTCACTTCCCTTCACCTCCAAGCTCGGTCAACTTCCTCTCTTGTGTTGGTCCTCTGTCATCTTAAACAGGAAGGAGGCTGTCGAATTAAACCCCATACCAATAACTCCCCAAGTCGTATTTAGCACACTTAAGGAGCAGCAATTAATAACCCCCCTAAAGCATCATGCACATACACCGTACCAAATAAAAAAGTTCATCTAATCCTTTGTATTATACGTACTCAGCAACGGAGTCAGAAACAAATTACTTGGCAACAAATTTCAGACGCTAATAACACTACTATGTTGTCTGTATCATAATTAAGCAACATTAATAGCTACATCAAATCAACTGTTTTACACTCAATTAACAACAAATTACGAACTCCACCAGATCACTTACATTGCAACTAAATACCAACAGGTCAACAGGAAGACTGTCAGTTTAAGCTTGTTATTGATATATTCACCATGTCGTCTTTATCACATATAATTTGGCAGCAAAAATAATCAGAGGGCTGTCAAATCAAGGTCGTTGTTAACAGATGGAATAGTTCATTTTCTTCTTTTTCTCTAGTTTTTTTTACTTTAATGTTTTTTTTTTTACTCCTAGACAGCACACAATTATTGATGAGGGGGTAAAATTAAGCCATACATTAATTATTCTACCAGATGTCTTTTTTACTCCCATGCAGCCAAAATTATGCTCTTTATCACTTCAGTACGGTGGCAATATTCACACTTCATTTTTCGTTGTTGGTTGGTAGGTAATTAGGCTGAGTATTTTGATTTGGTTGCTGACTGATTTCGTAACTTAGATAGTTGGTGAGCTGTGTGACTGATAGTGCGCTTTGGTTGAGTGGATGGTTCATTGATTTACTGCATTTTTGTGGCTGGTTGGTGATTTAGGTCTGCGGATGGATGAATGGTCTGATGGTTAGTTGACTAGTTACTTGTTTGGTTGGTTGATTGATCAAGTTTTTCGGTTAGTTCTTTGGGTGACTGAATGTCCTGATTAGTTAGCTGATTGATTGTATTTCTTGGTTGATTGGCTTAGTGCTGGGATCTCTGGCCTAGAGTCTCAGAGAACAACTTGCCTTTGTGGTCCAGAACTTGCCGTAGGGATTGTTGGGGTGAGAAGTTGATGGAGGAGAGGAGGGGAGGGAAGGTGAAGTGGAAGGTGAGGGGATGGGAGGGAGAGAGAGAGAGAGAGAGAGAGAGAGAGAGAGAGAGAGAATTACTGAAAATGTGGAAGGAAGGGGACAGAAGTATTGAGAGGGTGAAAAAGGGTTACAAGAACATGAGAGAAGTAGGATGGAGGGAGCTTATGGAGTGGACGGGAAAACATGAAGCGGAAGGGAAACTGTGGAAGTTGATAAGAGATAATGCAAGGGGTAGGGATGTGGGGAAGTGGAGGAAGGAAAGATTGGACTGGGTTAAAGGACGTGAAGAGGTTCTGGAAGTGATGAAAAAAGAAAAGCGAGGAAGGAGAAGGTAACTTGTGAAAAAGCGTGGATAGAATTGAAGGAGCGAATTCACGTTGCAATGAGAATAGAATGAGGTGAATTGAAAGAACATTATGTAGAGGTTGGGCCGTGTTAACCCACTAGGCCATCATGTGTCTG
The DNA here is from genome assembly GCF_032717465.1 of Coenobita brevimanus. Classification (NCBI taxonomy): domain Eukaryota; kingdom Metazoa; phylum Arthropoda; class Malacostraca; order Decapoda; family Coenobitidae; genus Coenobita; species Coenobita brevimanus. The sequence goes on along the minus strand of NC_137049.1, from coordinate 26,345,351 downwards.
TATTATGCTTATTACATCTAAATATCCTCTTCCGTGCCATTTATATGCTTGCAACACTGACAAAATTTGCTAGTATAACATGCAGAAGGGTAATTACGGCCATTTACAGATATCCGTTGGTAAGGAGGAAGTGCTGAGGAGCCTTTTATCCCTTCTGGCAGAGGACGCAGGTTGCATTTCATTCTTGCTACCTAACTAACGATTTTATGAAATTTTGGAGAGTCCCGCATTAGTGCTGGGGGTACTGAGGGCGAAATCTAACCCCTCAATTTTTTAAATTTTCTCCAAAGCTTAATAAAACAGTTTGCAGTTAGAAAAATGATACGAAAGACGTCAAAGGCTGAGGGAATTAAGCAAACGGAATTACGACTGTAATGTATATTCTGTAAGTTAAAAATCTGAACGCCTCACTAAACTTAAACTATCCTTGTCGGAAAAAAACAAAATCTAACTAAGGGTACGTAAATTTTTGTACTTTTCATAGCTGCTTCAGACTTGCCTCGCTTGAATAACCCGGCTGAGTACGTTACGAATAAAGAAAAATCGACCTGGCGGAGCTAATGGAGAGAACTTTTATCCACCCAAGTCAGAATAAAATATGTACGTGAACCAAGAGTGTCGGAAAGGCTAAGCGAGCTTTCTCTTCACCGAGTTTTAGTTAACTTGGTGCAGGCAGGTTCAACAACTCTGTGTACTTTCCACCTTTTCGTCACACAGTAAGCAAGGTTAGTATGAGGAGTAAGGTTTTTTGCGACTGAGCCTACATAAAGTTTTAGGTTGTTTAATAACATGAGAACACAGATGATGAAGGCCTTTAAAGACCCTTTTTTGTTCACGGAACTCGCAGAAAAAGGGTACTGTGTAATCACAGAAGTTTAAGATGAGCCTAGCATAGCGATACTTCCTATTCCCGCTCCCTGGCAATCAACCGTACAAGAAAGTGACTAGAAGGAACACCTTGCATGAATGTAATACCTTAGGGAAATTACATAGGACTGGTAGAAAGTCCCGTAGTATTAAAATAAATAAAAGCTACTAATCCTAGGATGCAGAAGTAATATTACTAACAGTGCACTTCTCGCATTATTTCTGTATGCATTTATGCACACAGTATACACATTTAATACATATACATGTACATATACATATGCATATTCATATTTGCACACACTTTCACGTTCTCAGTTGGATGATGTAACACATATATCATTCGGTTTCGCGACTATTTTATTCACCTCAGAGTTAATTTTTGGCGTTGGGAAAGTTAGATATATATATATATCAATTTCCTCTTCACTAGTAAAAATCCTTCCTGACTTGAATAAAATCATCTGAAGACTAGTACAATAAAACGAAAGTGTAATTCATTGCACTAAAGGGGTAAAAATAAACAGAAACGCATACTCCATTGGAAAGATGTCATTTGTTATTCAAGAACTAAATGAAAATAGCGCTATTGTATGTACGTATTGCGCTAAAAAACATATATATTCAGAACATATCCACATGAATGCAAACCATATTAAACACTCAAAGACAAACTGGTCTAACATACTTCGGCTCACTAATATTTAATTACGTAATCACTGTTCACCAATATCTATGATATCCTAGCTATCCTAGCCTCAGTTTGATCATGTTTAACTGTGTTGTTTACTGGCACTACAAATGTTGGTATTTTTCCATTATACAGTAATTTCGCTGGAGGTGTTTGACTGGGTCTAAATAATCTTTTTGATATCAAAATTTAGGTCCACTGCCTTATACGGGGAGGGCTGCTACATGAGTACATTTTCTGGTTAAAACCTGTCGTATTTTATAGCGTTCAGTAGATGTCTCTATACTGAAACTTTGCTAGGGAAACAAAGTCGAATTTTTCCAGCCTTTTTTTTTTTTTCATTCGGGTTCCTCCTGACGTTTGTTGCACTAACCTTCATGAAACTTGGCTTTTTCTTTAGCCGAAATACTGGAACTATGCACCATACTTCAGGCGAAGTCAACCTAAAGTAGCCTTTGGTGAAGTATTTTAAGATCTGTATGCTTAGAGATGCTTGTGCATTTCAGGAGAGAGAGAGAGAGAGAGAGAGAGAGAGAGAGGGGGGGGGAGGGGGATGCAGGAGGGAGGGAAGGAGGGAGGACGGGGTGAAAGACAGTGAGGGGTGTGGGGAGGGAGTAGAAAGACTGACACACCCCACCCTCCCCTTCACAAGTACACAAGAGCACCTGCCGTGTGGAGTGACGTACAGAAAGCTGCGTCCCAGGTAGTACAGGCTGGGTATAAAGGGCCTCTGTCTGTCTATCTCCTCCTGACGGGTGTACTTACATTAAGGCGTTTTTCCTGGTTATCATACTGACATATACAGCGGCACATGCATACTTACACACACACACACACACACACACACACACACGCACACATTCCCTTCCACCCTCCTTCTCTCTCTCTCTCTCTCTCTCTCTCTCTCTTTGGAACATGAGTTTTTATTCTTGGTGTTGCAGTCTCTCTCTCTCTCTCTCTCTCCCCCTCTCTCTCTCTCTCTCTCCAACGCGTTTTCGTAAATTTTCACTTCCGTTTGATCCTAGATGAAAGAAGAGAGGGGATGCAAGAAGAAATTGGATGGGAGGAGAGAGAGAGAGAGAGAGAGAGAGAGAGAGAGTGAGAGACTGAACTAAATTAGTCATAAAGTGCGTGAGAATAAAAGAAGGAAGTAGGTGGAAGAGAAGGTTGAATGAAACTGTAGAGTGAATTTTTTAAAAAGCCTGATTGTGTGATAAGTAATGTTTCTTAAAATGAACTCTATTTTTCGCGGCTTAAATGGATAAATACATTGAATCGACAGTGAGATCAATCGGTAATGGAAATACGTACTGAAGTTTAAGGTAATACGAAAAGATACGAAATCCTTTTAAAGACGAAGTTGGATTTGGGACGAAAAGGATGGAAGCTGAAAAAGAGGAGGATGGCCGCAGTGAAAGCCAGCCGAGAGATCAATTGGCAAAGCGGGCTGGTGAGTGCGGTTGGAAGAGTGTATATCTTTTTTGCTGTCTATTTTTCTGACTAGTTATCTATCTATCTATGAATGTATCGTCTGTACTTAATATATTTGTCAAGCATCAATCTTCTTTTTTTTTTTTTATATGTACCTCTTTCTATGTCCTGCTGCCTGGCTGTAGTTTTCCTAAATGTCAATCACCTTCACATATCACCTCCTTGGCGTTCATATCCATCGTCCATATACAAGAATACGTGTTACAGGCTTGTGTGCTCATAAAACGGTATTTTTATGACATCTGAGTGGGTTATGTGGAGGACCAATAAAGTCTGATTAAACAACTTAAAATTCAAGAAACAGTTTATTGCCAAAAGCCTAGGATTAAAGTCATGTCCTTTCAAACGCCTCACTACTTCATTCATCACTTCACCATTTTATAGTCTGTTTGTATCTATGTATCTGTTCCCTCTAGTTCCTCGATTTCTCCATCTCATTCTCTGTCTCCCCTTCTGTCTGTCTGTCTGTCTGTCTGTCTGTCTGTCTGTCTGTCTGTCTCTCTCTCTCTCTCTCTCTCTCTCTCACACACACACACACACACACACACACACACACACACACACACACACACACACACACACACACACACACACACACACACACACACACACACTCACACACACACACACACACACACACACACACACACACACACACACACACACACACACACACACACACACACACACACACACACACACACACACACACACACACACCTGTAACTCAGCCCCACTCAAAGGGCCTCTTAGTTCCCCACTGCGTGTCGGAGGTATATGAGTTCTTTTAGAAGGGGGCCTCCTCGGTTTACCTCATTCTGGGCTGAAAGTCTTATGTTTATGTCTTAAAGACTGTGATGTCCTTGAAATTATATTTTTCCGTCCTCTAGATTATCTCATTTAAGTTGGGGAAGACTTATCGAACGAAAAGAAATGAAAATAGCCTTCATTGCCTCTTTTACTATTCCCTTTTTACTTTCTCTTGGCCTAAACTTGTCCATATTGAATACTGGGTTGTTATAATAGTTAATGCTAGAATAGGGTGCTAGTAATAAGGAATTGCAATGGAGAGGATATGGCGTCACAGTATTGTCTTAGTCTACCACTGAACCACGTGAAGTACTCTGCAAAAGGACACACATCCGGGGACAAGTTAAGGTAAAAGAATAATATTATTGTGTATGTCTATTAGGCCTAATATTATACAGTTTTAGACCTGTGGATGTTCGGAACCCAGGAAGTAAAAATTTTAGTGTCCAAGGAAACGTTAGGAAAAAATAAATTATTTGGCCTAATTTTCTTTCCTTCGGTACATAAAGTGATCTTTTTACCTTACGTACAGTAAAGGCCTTTTCAAGTACCAATTACCGTAGGGCGACAAAATTCATATGAAGTAATTCCATGCTCTCTAAAAGGGTAAGTGGTGGGGAAGCATTCAATGCGAGGAGATTTGCTGCTGCGGGAGGACCTTAATGACATCTCCTTTCCCTACTTCTCGCCTCTTCTTGCGTTCCTGATTTGCATAATAGTGTTCACTGCTACTCTAGCTTCAGGAAGGAGGGAATAAGGGAGACATAAAGAGGTTGTGTTATGGATGGTTATTGCTGAGAGACATAAAGAGGCTTTGTTATGGATGGTTATTGTCAGAGGAGAGAAAGAATGATGTGCGGGTAAGTTGGTTCGCTATTAAAGATTGACGTTTACTATCTTTTACCTGACTTCTTCCTTACTAGTATAACGCAACACATCTATCCTTCTGTTCCTCTATACACTATTGGCACAATATGTCTGTCTATCAACATTACACTCTACCGAATCAATGAAACTATCTCTCTGTTTACCTCCTCTTGGCCTGACGTCGCATTCTGAATAGCTGTGGCATAACAACCTTTGATTATTCTGCCCTTACTCATTAACAGCTCAAATGATACATCTCACTTCTTCTCATATACTGTACTATTTTAACTATTCACCTATTTCATCGACTTATATTCGTATTCTAGGTGGCATAAGAAGATACGTATCTTCTATTCCTTAGATATTTATTTTGCCCATTCCTCTTTATCTTTCTCGTGCATGCCATTGATATCTCTGTTTAATATCGGTACAATTTGCATCAATAACATACAAGAGGATATTGAGGTGTAATATGCAGAATAAATCGCTAAGGAAAGTGGTGCTGAGAAATGTTCAAAGCCACTTTTAAATGCCACCTTTAGTCTGCCTCTTTTTTTTCCGCCACCCTACTCTCACACACACTCCTACTCAATCTCTCACTCTCCATTTGCTCCATATGGCCGAACCATCTCATTCTACCTACACCATTACGACCTGAACAAATAAAAGGGAGAGAGAGAGAGAGAGAGAGAGAGAGGGAGAGAGAGAGAGACTTAATTTATATCAACCTCATATCCGTTCCACAGTCCAGAGGAATGAAGCTTCCATAATTAAGAACTATTATTTTTTCACATTTCCTCCTTTGCCTTTAGCGCTATTGTTGGACTTTTTCATCCACTCTTTTTTCCCTTCCTTACGCCTCTGCCTTTCTCGTCTATAATCCTAGGCTTTATGTAAGTTGGTCATGACAAACGTATTTTCATGTTCCTTTATTACTATTCAGATTGTAATTCAGAGGTGGGATTCTCAGACATATATACGATCGATTTCTTGTCGTAACCATGATTTGTTTGGGGGGGAAAACTGGAGTCATGGAAAGTTTTTTACTGTTTTTTTTTTTTTTCCTTTATTCTTCCTTCCAACACATATCACATCTATGAGTTTTCCCCTCACACCCAGGGATTTGTTTTTTATGAAAGAACCCAAAACAGGGAATATTTCTGATGGCGTTGATCGTCCTGCAAAAACTAATCTGGGTTACAACAGGGAACCCATCGCAATTATCTTTGAGACATGACATTATGTTGTATTATAGCAGCATCGTATAATTATCTTCGTCCGTGAATGTTGTATTTTATTATTTTACTGTTAGTATTATTAAGCTTCGCCTTATATATGGCGAAACTTATTATTTTGGTTTTATTATTTTTATTCATATTTTTTCTTAGATCTTCATGATATACAGGAAGGTACGCTAGGGTAACCCAAACACACACACACACACACACACACACACACACACACACACAATCCTAAGCACCCTCCTATTCTATTTTTCCTCCCCACCCTCGCTCTTCCCTTCCTAATTCTCCTATGAACACTCTCCTCGACTTTTTTGCCACCATCTAATATTTCACCCGCCATCAACAGCCGCTGCCTCGCCAACCCTGGCCATCATCCATCACCCAGTTTCACACACACACACACACACACACACACACACACACACACACACACACACACACACACACACACACACACACACACACACACCAAGCCAAAATATTTACCTTTCATTCTCAGCCTTATCAAGCTTTCTTCTGAGGAAACGCCATTAATCTTAGGAGTGGGTGAGAGAGAGAGCATTTGCATAATTACGCATCCATAAGTTAATTGGTTTCTTGTCTCGACGTTGAGGCTCGTTACTCCACGCCAATTACTTTGTTTTGACGAAGAGCATGAGTGTTGTGCGTGATTGTGCCTGATTATGCTTATATTTTTTGTGACTAAATTTTCAGACCTTCTTGTGCTTGACTGTGCCTGAAATATGCCTGTTTGATGCTACAATGGTTCTCCTCCTCACCTCTCCTTCAAACACAGTTCCTCATACCAGAAGACTGGACGACTCCGTCGCTGATGCATATCCAGAATGCAACACAGCACCCCATACTATTAAGCACATTATGGAAGACTGCATTGCACACAATCACCTACGCCAACAACACAACATACACTCCTTGAGAGCTCTGTGGGAAAGCCCGGTCTCGGCCATGGCCATTCTTGGGGACTCGAGGCTGTTTGGCCAGACTGCCTAGGGAACAACTACTACTACTACTACACAGTTCCTCGTTTACAAGCAAGTTTTAAGTTTCAAGGGATGTTTCAGCGCTGTGTATGTTTCTGTTTGTTGTTGTTGTTGTTAATGTTGTCACTGTTGTTGTTCCAGCTGTTGTCGTTGTTGTTTTCATTGTTGTTATTTTCATTGTTGTTGTTTTCATTGTTGTTGTCATTGTTGTTGCTGTTGTTGTCGTTGTTGTTGTTATCATTGTTGTTGTTTTTGTATTTGTTCTAACTCTCTGAAGAGCTTCCACTCTCCCTGTTATATAAGTTCCTGATTCATTCTTATCAGTTAAGGTTTTCTCAGGTGCTAAATTTAAGTTTCCTTTCCTTATTTTTAATACTTATAAATCCCCCACCCTGCAATCTATCAATGGTGGTAGGCTTTTTTTCTCGTTTTTCTGTTTCCATCTTTCGTGCTAATATACACAAGGGCTTTCCTCTGCTGTTGAAGTGTTTATATGGTTTCCATACCAGTTTCAATATATAGATAGATAAATAAATAGACAGATAGATAGATAGACATGTAGATAAATAAATAGATAAATGATGTAGACAGACATATAGATAGCTATTTCTTGGTCTGCTTCCTGAAATTTTCTCAATAACTTACTCTCTCTCTCTGCATCATACAGGCGTTTTTTTTGTTTTTTTTTATATATATATATATATATATATATATATATATATATATTTTTTTTTTTTTTTTTTTTTTTTTTTAAATCAATCAGCACTATAACACTTCTTCCAGCTTTCCGTTCCTCTGATGCTATATTTTTTTTTATACCTTCTTTTCTTCATAATATCTGCTTCATTTTTTTTCAACTTTCTATTATATTAATATTTCTTCCTATAATCCATCAACACCTGAAGACTTTTATTCCAAGTTTCCCGGCCCTCTCGTGCTAGTTTCTTCAAAGCTTCATCGTTCTTCATCATATATCTGCTTCATAATTTTTCCTACATTTTATTTTTGTCACTTTTTTAAAAATAATCCATCAGCACTGTAAGACTTTTTCCAATTTCCCGCTCCCCTCGTGCTAACTTCCTGAAGACCTTCCTCTCCCCCGTTACCGAAGTTCCTCATAGATTCTGCCGCCGCCAACCGTAACTCAGACCACCATCACCATAAACCCACCTCGCTCCACCCTCCTAACATTCCTCCCGTCGCTCTCATTTTCCGCCACGCTACGGGAGAGAGGAGGGGAGAGAAAAAGGAAGGGGAGAGAAGGGAGGGGAGGGGAGAGGGAGGGGAGAAGGGGAGGAAAGAATAAATCGGCGACGAACCTTCTTTGTATCCGCCTAACTACGAAGGAAGGGTGAGAAAAATTATGGAGTGGGGAAAATCTGTGAGAATCGCACTTGATGTCCGCCAAAAAAGATGGGTTATGTCGTGTGTGTGTGTGTGTGTGTGTGTGTGTGGAGAGAGAGAGAGAGAGAGAGAGAGAGAGAGAGAGAGAGAGAGAGAGAATCTTGCCCCTAAGATTTATAATAAAAAAAGGAAAGGATACACTAGCGGCAACAACCGTAGTATCCGTCAATTGGCCCGGGGTCTCGTCTTTGGTTTTTGCGGTCTTTTTTCTTCCCAGCTAGAAGTGTTTCAAAAACTAAAGAAGAACATGCTCGTTGATAGTTTGGTAGTTAGAATGAACCACAAGAAAATCATCACTGTAATAATTATAAGCAGATTAATGGGGAATATCTTTCGTTCCCGCAGTCGGAGGGGTTGCTCTTGATGTGAATTATGTAGTCCGGTGGCCGCCAGTATCTGATTGAAGTGACGCCGTGGTATTGAAACGTTAGACGTATTATAATTATCATTATTAGTAGTAGTATTTGCATTAGTATTAGTATTATGAAGAACTCCACCTTCTGTGGAGTTGTTATTGATATTGTGGATGTTATCTTTTTTATTTAAGGATGAGTGGGGGGGGGGAATCTAGAAGGCTGGCATTCCAAGACCGTTTAGATAAAGACTTGAAATTTGCAGGAGTGACGCATCTTGGTTGTAGGCTTCTTTTGGCACATTTTTCCCCCCTAGCACTAGCCCTGCCACTGTTTTTTTTTTTTTTTTTTTTTCAAATTTTGCTCGCGCAACAAAAACATATGAATTGGTTGCTCTGCAAATGATCCAGTATTACTAGTGCACGTTGGTAGTGATACTGAGATCCAACAAATACTTTTTAAGATATTGAGGACATTCAAAATGACCACTTCATGCCTGAACGATCTAAATCAGAAAGTGTTTGGCCGATTTTGACTAAACTCGGTAGAAACGTAGTGGGTTATAAGTGAACATGATTTGCTTAGTATGAATGACCTTGACCTTGATCTCAAGGTCACAAGTCAAAATCCGTAAAAAAAATATTGAATCATACCAAAAGTCCCTTAACATTAGATCTACAATGGTAACAAAAGTATTCTGAGAATCCTAAGAGCCTCTGCTTTTTAAGATTTCAAATAGCATTTATATCAAATTAAATGTTCTTTACTTTTTTTGACGATTTTTGGACCTACCATCAAAAATTTGCTCAAAATGATAAAAACGCAAATTTTCTACGTATATAATTTACCAAGACTCCATAGCATGCTATATGTAATGGTTTATGCAAAATTACAGATTCTCACATACATCGACCTTGGTTAGAACAAAAGTTATGACACTTATCTCTGCACATTGATATTACGCATTATTAATAATGCGCCAGTTACAACAACCACATAACACTGTGTATATTTTGAAGACTGCACACCAGATATGAAGTACTGTACAAGTATGGATTTGTTTTCATTATGATCTGGAATGTGGCATTATCATTTGGAATTTGGAGTTCCTTGAATATTGCTGTAGCAATTGCAGATTTCTAGTTACTGTTATTATTATTATTATTATTATTATTGGAATGTGGAGTTCCTTGAATATTGCAGCAGCAATTGCAATTTCTAGTTGTTACTGTTTTTATTATTATTATTATTATATTTGTTGTTGTTGTTATTGTTGTTGTTCTTGTTATGAAGAAGAGTGAAATTAGTGATGATGTCCTTGTAGAAAAAAAGAAAACTAATTATGATTCATTTCTTCTCGCCTGAATACATAACACTGAAATTACTTAAGAATAAGGTAAGGAATATGGCAGAGTCAGGGTTGCGGGCGCTATTTTCAGTTTCATCTATTTCACTCTACTTTTCATCTTCTTTCGTTACTGCAGTCACTTCCATAATTATATATAGACGGCGGATATTAGCACTGAAGTGGTGATATGGTTTGCTGAGTGGCTTGGAGATCTACTGGGCCTCAGGGGACGGGGCATCAACTCTAAACCCAGTATCGCAAACGTACAAGAAAAAAAAAATGAAAATGAAACACACACACACACACACACACACACACACACACACACACACACACACGCACACAAAGGATTAACGGAAACAAAGACAGCTAGACAGACACAGATTAACAAAAACAAAGAAAGCTAGATAGACACAGACAGATTTACAGAAACAAAGACAGCTAGATAGACACAAACAAAGAGAGCTAGATAAACACAATTTAACAGAAACAAAGACCGCTAGACAGACGCAGACAGATTAACAGAAACAAAGACAGCTAGATAGATACAGACAGAAACAGGGAGAGCTTGATAAACACATTTTAACAGAAACAAAGGCAGCTAGACAGACACAGACAGATTAACAGAAACAAAGATACACCTAGATGGACACAGATTAAAAGAAACAAAGAAGGCTAGACAGAGACAGACACAACTTAGAGACTGCAGTAAAGCCTCATCATACTAATACACAATACCCACACGTCATCATTATCGGGGGATCAAGGAACTGCGTCTTCTGTTTATGCGCTTGTGTGTGCCAGTAATAAGGGTAATACATCTCTTGAAAACCCTGACATATTGCCACTGTGTAACTTAGGCTAATGTTTTCAGAGTATTTTGGGGCATCGGCTATTTATAATACTCGTATACGTGTACACTTATGTCTTCATTTTGCAGTGCCATTAATTAATCAAATTGGAGCGATTTTCATATGCATTGAGGGTGTGCTTATTGAGAAGACACTTTTTTTTTCGTCAGTAAAAACATTGTTAATATGCCTCTGTATATCCCACTATTGGTATGTGCAAACATAAATAAGCTCTAGCCACTTATATTCTTTTTAAACCTTACAGCTGTATAATAATGATTAATAATAATAAAAATAATAATGATAATAACAATAATAATAATAATAATAATAATAATAATAATTATAATAATGTATAACAGTAACTGTGTGACACAGAGATGCGAAATGATAATTTGGAAAAACTGTGGCACATACTAAAACGGTATTTATTGGACAGATTCGTCCGATTCGTAATAAACAATTTCAGGCCGTGAGTATAATTCTTGTAATCACTGTAAATCGCCAGCAATCTGCATTTGAAAATGGAAATCAGCGACAACCACGTGCATACCCTATGACCTTTACCGAGTATTATAACAATGATAAATGAAAGGTGGTAAGTACTATGTAGCATTCAATGGAGGGTGAAGGGAGTTTCTTAGTCAAGTGTGTGCGTAACAATAAGAATAACGATACGGACAGATTAACTAAAATAATAGGTACGCAGCTATGCAACGCAGCTATGCAATACATTACCCTATTTCTGACTCCTAGTACAGGGTTAAGAACGCTTGTGAGTTGAATGTGTGCCCCAGAAATATAACAGTAAGTATAATTAGGAAACTATGACAATATAAATAAAATACACACAAGTATACACTGTAGTTCCGTGTTCCTATCCCGTGCTGTAGGGCGGATAAGTGCTGAGTCCAATGTGTGCTCAAAAAATAAAACATTGCTCCTAGCCAAGACCGCCTCGTAGACAGATAAAAGAATGGGAAAGCTACTCGTCCGGGGAAGCTGCTTACTTGGCTAACCCCTGTTTCGTAAGCTTCTGTGTTATCTCTTTTTCATGGCTGGCAAGGAGAACACCCAAACATTTTCCTATAGTCTATGACATTCAACCTTCCATGTTCATTCCAAGTCCCTATTATCGATTCTGATATACCTAACAGACAGAGGTAAAGAAAACCACGCTGAAAGGTTTCATGCTTAGCCTGTTCCCTTTGAGTGTAGTTAAGAGATTTTTGTCTGTATTCTTGCATGGTTGAAAAATGATAGCCTAATATATAGAGCTGGTTCCTGATACTGAGTGACGTAATTATACCGGCTGAAACATACAGAGGGTTTTAATATTGTGTCCCAGTGTACAGTGTAAATGAAGCTCGCAAGAAAGGATTTTATAATATGGTTGATTCCTTTTATCAACAAGTAAAAGAATAACGAAACCAAAATAGTATTCTCTCTCCCTCTCTCTCTCTCTCTCACTCTGTTTCAAATAATGAATATATTATCTCTGCCTGTGGAGTCGGCAGTTGATCTAATGAATGTCACTTCGAGCCTATTAAGCATAAGGAGCATACTGAACCTCTGAACGTAGTGCAGTTAGAGCAATTTTCACCCATACACCATTAGCTCTGCAATGCCACTCAGAGCCGTATTCTCACTGGCACAGGAGACCTCGTACCTCTTCTTCCTTGGCGATTTAGTTTTCTTAGTGCAGGTCAGTATCATCGTGAATGTAATTCATATCCATTTAACCCCTTCAGTCTGATGATGTATTTTCGAAATGTGGAGCTCAAATATGACAAAGCCTTTGTTAACCGTTTGTTTACTATGGGGCTGTCATAGAATGTATACAATCTGATGGAAGTAAGAGAGAAATATAAATGACATACTCTGGCTGAACCTTTTTTTTTTTTTTTTTTTTTTTTTATATAGATAAGCCGATCATGAACCCCATCATTCAGTGGGTAATGAGTTCAGGATGAAGATGATATGAGAATGATAATGATAATGATGATGATAATAATGGTGATGATGATGATGATAATACTGAAGTATATCCTAAGTGTACAATAATAAGGAGAGGACTTTTCTCAGCCCGAATATAACCAAATTTTGCGGATGGCTCGAAAATACAAATTCCACTTCTGGATCGTTGCTGAAACATGGCGCGTAAATCCCTTGCACTATTTTCACCCTTTATCACTCATTGCCACTTCTGGCCAGATATACTGCTCATCCCTTATTACCTCCGCCAAGGAGGTTATAGTTTGTTTGTTTGGCTGTTAGCAGGATTACTATAAAAGTTTTGATCGGATTTGATGAAATTTTGTGGAAGAGTGGACCATGGGCCAAGAAAAAAAATGACAATTTTAGGCCGGATCCGCATCCAGATCCGAAGTATCCTGCATATCTCCAAGAGTTTTCAATGAATTTCAATGAAATTTTGTGGAAAGGTGGGCCATGGAACAAGAAAGAATTGATTAAATTTGGGGACGGATCCGGATCCCGATCCCGATTCTATATTCACGAATCCGGATCCGGATCAGGATCCTTCTTAATAGCATTGGCAGAGGTATGCGGTCTTTGAGCGCTTTCTAGTTTTGTATTTACTGATGACTTCTTAGAGACACTTGGCTAGCTTATTTATGCTTTTTGGTTTTGTCAGTGAATGGGAACTGTCTGAACTCTGTCTCATGGTCTGCAATACAAACTTAAAAATAACATCCCGAAGCACTAATGGAAACTCATCCACACCCCACACTATAACCCCCTATTCATAAACTTTCTTAAATTTGTGTAAATGATCCAATGTCTCTGCTTATATAATAACAGATGCAACTAACAAACAGTACTGAATCGAACTAGAAATCGCCAATGCCATTGCCATTAATAAAGGATCCGGATCCGGATCCGGAACCGCTCCAAAATCTAATCAATTCTTTCTTGGTCCATGGCCCACCCTTCCACAAAGTTTCATTGACATTCATTGAGAACTTTTGGAGATATTTTGCGGGATATTACGGATTCTGATCCAGATCCCCCTCCAAATTTAATCATTTCTTCCTTCGCCCACGGAAGAGGCTTCCACAAAATTTCATCAAAATCAGTTCATAACTTTTTGAGTAATCCCGGATCCGGATCCGTGGATATAGGGTCCGGATCCGTATCCACCCCCAAATTCAGTCAATTCTTTTTTGTTCCATGGCACACCTTTCCACAAAATTTCATTGAAATTCATAGAGAACTTTTGGAGATAATGTGCGGGATACTCCGGATCCTCATCCGGATCCGGTCCAAAATTTAATAATTTCTTCCCTGGCCCGTGGCCCACCCTTCTACAAAATTTCATCAAAATCTGTTCATAACTTCTTGAGTAATCCTACTAACAGACAGACAGACAAACAAACAACCAGACAAACCAACGCCGGGTAAAACATAACTTCCTTGGCTCAGGTAATCAGGATAAATAAGTGAAATGATTACCATCAAGCAATATGACTCCTTTAAGCATTTATTGCTGTAGTGGCTTGCGTATCGCTGAAAGAAGTTTAGGTTCTAAAGTATACTTTCCCTGTGCATCAAGTGGAGTTTGTGTTCATGGCCACAGAAAGTGTTAGTAAGTATTATTTCTTTAATTTTATCCACTACTGCGAGGAATAGTACCGGGTACCTGCGTAATAGCTTGTAATGTACGGAACATTTATTGTCGTAATCTTATCTTTACAAACCCAAAACGCTCTGGAACAATATTACTGAAAACCAAGCTGGAATGAGTAAAACATTGCACGTAAAATAAACTGGAAAAATCAGGGATGTAATTCCAGCTGACAAAGCAATACAGTAATACAAAACAGAATAAAATAGTAATAAAGAGAAAAGTAGATGCTTACAACTGAAACCCTCGTTTTCTGTAGTATTCAGACGGGAATTAGGTATTGTATAAAATGGTGATAATATTCTGGGAACAGTATTGGATCTTCAGTAAAACGAAGGCAAGATTACGGTGTTCTTGGAAGACGTTTCATGATCACCCATCACGTACACAACATATGCAGCTGCATTTTGGGAAAGTTCATGAAGAACTTTGAGAATTGCCATGAAATCTGCATACATCTATTTTTCTCCTATACCAGAATCAAAATCGGATGATCATTGATGGTTTGTTCACCTTAGCATAGTGGAGATTTATGTTATTTTGCATCTTATCTGCTGTAGCTTAATGGCAGAATTTAACAAATCAACGGATATACAGTACATCATTCCTTTAGCACTTCATCGTGACTAATGACATACTCTAGTGTTAAACTTTTGTTCCATCTCGACATTCAAGGTGGGGAGATGAGAATTTCTGGCCAAGCGAATGTGGAGGAAGATTATTGCTAAATGCTTTCGTAAAGGTAAAAGTTGCAAAAAAAAAAAAAAAAAAAAAGTACCCTTGTTGCAGCTAGTGACGCACTACAGCGTTCATTTTGGACATAATGGTTGGCTCGTTTAAGAGGAATTGCTGATAATACCACCACCGCACCCTAACCATGAGTAATTCCCCTCAATTACTAACTACGCACTCCATCTGCGAATAATTGACTCGGGAACCATTACGCCTGTCGCAACTTAACAATTTATCATTCAGTAAATACAGAGGTGCAATTGACCACTTTAGCTGACGGAGATAGTCGTAATAGGGGCAGTTAAGTGGGGTGGATCGAGGTGATTTGAGCATAAGAAACGCGTGCAGGACAGGTTAATAGAGTGTGCAAATAGAAATGAAGTTAATGGAAGAGTGACCGAACATGAGGGAGAAGGATAAGAGAATTCTTAATGCTGAGGTACAACAATCCCATGTTTACATTTCTCAAGGGAAAGAATCTGACACAGAATAATTACAAAACAGGTTATACAACCAAACCGAAGTTGAGGGGAAAAAAGCTTTGAAGGATAATTGATACCTACACTGATATGAGCTGAAAAAGTCATAGTCGTGTATCTAACAGGAATAACGCTTATAATATATTGATGGTTATACAATGAACTACATCACTTAGCCTGTTTCCTGTACTTAATATTGATGGGGAGTTGGTGGGCAGGTAGTAAATGAACTAAAGTGTGATCTTACACCAGGATGGGTTAGATTCTGACCGTTGCCGGAAATCGCCTTAAGATTTGTTTAGTTACAAGAGTTTTAACAGTTAATTAGCAAGAGTCACTGAGAATTCATAAAAATAAAGAGTGTATTCAGACAACGCATACCTTAGCCAATGCTGTTGCCATTAAAAAGGTTCCGGATACGGATCAGCCCAAAATGTAATCACTTCTTCATTGGGGTCATGGCTCACCCTTCCACTAAATTTCATTGAAATCTATTGAGAACTTTTGGAGATATCGTCTGGAAAAACAGGCAGACGGACTGACATTCAGACAAACATAGGTGAATACATAACCTCCTCCAACTTCGTTGGCGGAGGTAATTAGTGTTACCTATACACTGATCCTTTACGAGACATTGTGTGTGTGTGTGTGTGTGTGTGTGTGTGTGTGTGTAGCAACCTAATGACCTAGTGTGTGAGGGGAGGGGGATGTGGGGAGGGGTCTTAATCAGTTCATCTCTGCCTCCACCCAGGACTGCGTTAAGTATCCAGATTAATGGACCCTCCACTGGGCTTTTTCCTCAGTGACATCATTAGTGCCTCATAATCTGACGTCAGGGGCTCCTCTCATCAACCTAACCTCACTCCACCAATGTCGCTCTCGTAAGTAGAACCAGGAAGTTTCAGAGTGGCGCCATTCTTCTGCTTAGCCAGCGGTAATTACGTTTGCAGTTCGGATTATGTAGAAGCTGAGTCTGGTCTCGCTTTTGATGACTCCCCCTGCTTGTGGATCAAGATTTAAGAAGAGACTTGCGATAAATTCCCTGTAGTATGGAATGTATCTTTTTTTTTTTTTTTTCCTGAAAACAAGCATGGGAAAATTCTGCACCCTCCTTTCGTTTCCCATCATGAAGAAATAAAAACTGGTCACGAGGAGAAAGAAATCGTTAGTTCGTTTGTGAAATCATCCTATGAATTTTTTACCTGGATCGTAAGTGAGCTGAGGAATTGGAGGAGGAGCTTCACCGAAAGGGAAATCTTTGATGTGATAAGGCTGTGTTTGGATCCATTTGTTTTTATTTTTTATTTCTTCTCTCTAATGATGTGGAGTGTTTGTCTTGGCCACTCCACCGAGGCTCAAGAATTTTAGCTTGGATCACAACGGGTGAAGAATTAGAAGAGGAGTTTGTCAGAGATCATAACTGGTATGGTTTATAATGTACTAACCTTGTCGCACCTGGTATATAAGAGAAGAACGTGCTTACTTTGTTTTCGTTTTTGGTGAATTTTTAAGTTAAACCATCGCGTCACCAGCACACATGGGATGACCTATAATACTTTTGATGGATGTTTTATCATTACACTTCTACAAGACCAAACCCGTTCCTGTTAACTCCGCCTGTCCCTCAACACCCAGCTCGGTTTTTCCAAATCCCTTCCACGCATGCGCGCGCACACACACACACACACACACACACACACACACACACACACACTCATTTTAAGAGAACTGTGTCCCAACAATTACACCATTCCCATACTGTCTAACCAACTCTCATTTTCAGAGGGTGTACTGCTTTCCCTCTATCCCATCATCAGTTTAGCCTGAAGGGAAGGAAGGGCTAAGTAAGAGGGGTGCTGAGGTGGAAGGAAGGACTTCGTGGTTAGGTGGAACAAAGTGAATGGCTTAACCCTTACTATGCGGTGGCGTACCTTTTAGTTTGTTCTCGCAGTCTCTTGGTCCGTATTCTCGTTGGTTAAGGAAGCTCTCTAGCACCTCTTCCTTGGCGATTTACTTTTTTAACACGGTTAGTTGATAAAAACTTGCATATTATTAATGCTGAAAATGTGATAATGAAATGATTTATATGGGACGGAAGAGGATAGCAAGGAGTAATTTTTAAACTAATCGCCTAAGGAAAGGTGTTTAGGGATCTTCCTTATCTGATCAGAGTAAGGAGCTTGGCTATTTAATTCGACTACTTTTGATCTAAAATAGTGAAGGCTATTATTAGGGCCATATCTAACACTTCCAATTAAAAATGTCTCCAGAAAGTTAAAGAAAATCGTTCGCAGATGATAAAAAAAAAAAAAAGGCAAATAAATAAAAGGACTGAATGGATAAAATGAGTAGGCGGGATGGAGAGGATTAAGTGGTTGGGTGAAATGGAAAGGTTTTAGGCAGTAAGGTGGGGTGAAAAGAAAGACTTTAGTGGTTAGCTGAGATGGAGGGAAAAATTGAGTAAGTACATGTGGTGGAATAAAAGACTGAGATTGAAAATGAGATGGAAGAAAGAAATGGGTATGATGGGAAGAAGTGCTGTAAGTACCTAGTGAGGTGGAAAGAAATACGTGTTTAGGCTGGATGGAAAGAAATGTAGGTGGATAGGTAAGACAGAAATGCATAAATAGTTAGGTAGGACAGAAATACACAAATGGTTAGGTAGGATGGAAATGAGTAAGTGGATAGGTGGGATGGAAGGAATGGTTAAGTAGGTACCCATGTTCCTTCACACTCCATTACACGACAAAACATCCACACAGTACCGGCCCGCGCGTGGAATTTTTCTTCAAGGTCCTCGACACATTTTTTTTTTAGGATATTTTAGCTTTTCCTTGAGGGGTGTTTTGATATTCAGGGCGCTGTGCGATTCGAGGGAGGCGCACTTAAAAAGCTGTTGTGTTCTGTGGTTCGTGTTCGCGGGTATAAGGAGTGAGAACATGGAAGAACACTTTTTTCCAGGATAACTTAATTTTTTTTTGCAGTATTAGGAAGTTTCTCTTAGGCAGCATGTTTAGTTTGTCTTCAGCACGTAGAAGTTATGCTGATGATTCCCTACAAATAGAAATATTCACACTTCTGTGGCTTGCTCTCAGCTGAAATAAGTCGTCTAGCTTTAGCAGGAAGAGAGTACTAGAGTTGTTCCGACCATATGAGGGTTTACGATGACATTATTAACACTCAGACTCCTATAGCTCACTTTCATTTGTGTGTAATCGTCAGACACTGAAAGGAATAAAATGAAAGAGAACATCCTTTCAGAAAAGTACTAAAAAATTAAATATATATACATGTTGCTTGTTAGAGATTACAAAAAAATGTCAAGCCAGCACCTTGGAAGATTTCACTGTGACAAATATATTCATCTGGGGTTGGCTAGAGTAAGATTCATCAGCTACCAGGCGCCAATTAAATCGATTTTATTCCCCCGAGGACCGAAATGTATGCCTGTTAATGTCTGGATGCATGCCTGCGTATGCTTGTTTAAGTATGTGTACTGTATACTTACCTTTTGAATTCGGATGCATAAGTGACTGCGTACTCTCGTAGTCGTGTAAGTTTAGTTGTGTTCATTATCATGTACGCTACCATCAATACTCATACTCATTTCTTACTTTACCTTCTCCTTAATCTCTTCTAGCCTTTGTATTGGGGGGATTGGCACTGACTTCATTGGATTGGATTTGATATTACTGTGTCTCTTAATGTGTGTGTGTGTGTGTGTGTGTGTGTGTGTGTGTGTGTGTGTGTGTGTGTGTGTGTGTGTATGCGTTAGATCATGGAGTTCATTCTGCGTGCATGTATGAATCAGAAAGTGTTTGTCGATGTGTTTGTCTCAGTGAGCTGTGTACGTGTCTGTTTTAGTGAATGAATATGTGAGTGCTCGTGTGTATTAAATTTAAGCGAGTTTCTTTATGTGAGTGTATGTTTTTTTGGGGGGTGTGCGGGCCAGTTTATAGTTTGTGTGTGTGTGTGTGTGTGTGTGTGTGTGTGTGTGTGTGTGTGTGC
This sequence comes from Coenobita brevimanus, assembly GCF_032717465.1. Classification (NCBI taxonomy): domain Eukaryota; kingdom Metazoa; phylum Arthropoda; class Malacostraca; order Decapoda; family Coenobitidae; genus Coenobita; species Coenobita brevimanus. The sequence continues at coordinate 26,325,559 of NC_137049.1, read as the reverse complement.
ATTTATTTCGATGCCTGTGCCTCCCTATATCTGTTTGTGTGAGTGCGGGTGAATGAGTGAGTGTGATCCCATAATTCACCCCCCACACACTCCATCACCTGTCAAAGCCCCAGTTCGACTTTCACACCCAGCTGACGCAAGAACTATCCCTGAATTTTCCAGTTCCCCAGTGAAGGACTTGATAGTGTTGACTTGATAGAGCTGTTTCTTTCAGCTGAAGAAAATGTGGAAAAAATACTGTTAATTCGTCTGTTTAGTTTGGTGTCTTGAATCTAGACATCTTGGAAGTATTATCTAAAATACTGCAAACCGAGTTTTAAGTTCCTAGACTGTACTGCAAAAAATACGAAAATAGGTTATCAGTGGCAAATATTTACTCTGGATAGGTGTAATATCTTAACTTAGTAGTTTTGATAATGGTTCCTGTTCTACCTGCAGTAAAACAAAATATTATGCTGGCTGCTCCTAATTTTATCGCAGTCTGGTGTGAACTTTATCAAGTTATTAAAACTCATTTCTTAATAATTAATTAAACTAGTAAAAACAATAAGATCAGCAACAATAACAACAACAGAAACAAGAGAGAAACGCCAAAAGTCCTCACTGCTATGAGCACTATTATCCCACCCTTGTTTATTGGGTGATATTTTTAGGTCACCTCATCACAACTTTTGCCATGGTTATACGTTGTGTCACCGGAACCTTGAGCTGGAAAGCAGTGGGACTTCAGTGGAAAATAGTGTTAATGTTAAATAGGCTCATTTAAATCTAGTGTTAAAGGATAACGTGCAAAAGCCGATATCTGTACCTGCGCCAGAGCTAAAGTTTCGTTACTGTTTTCCTCTTTTACTTAATAAGTCCCCCAAAGAGTTAAATGCAGTTTACAACAGTTAAATTGCACAAGTACAGGTACAAGATAAAATTTGTTAGTAATATCACCCCTTCCCTCCCCCCTCCCCACCTCCGATAAATGTGACAATATTATTTCCCGTTTCATAAGCAACTTTATGCATTAACTATTTACCTGTGTATGTGTCTCTTACCTGCGTCAACTATCTACATGACTATGTGTCTGTCACCTGGTTTTACGCAATTTAAGAGATAACCTCTGCAAAATGGTCTCAGGCATTTGTCTTTTCGCAGCAAACTACCCTCTTCCTGCGGCACACCACTATCCCTCACATACTGTCCGCACTGTGGCCGTATTCTGTTTGAGTTAGGAAATATCTTAGATCCTCAGCCCAGTGATATTTTGTGGATAGCACAGTCTTATAGCACAGTCTTATAGCTTTGAACTAATAGTGTTCCTGTGATAAAATATTAATAACGTATAAGGAAGCATTAACAATTTCAGGCTCCGTAGTCTTACAGCTGAACAAAATAGTTTGGCATTAACTAAAATGAACCTTTGGTTTTGTCCCAACCGTAGGAGGCTTAGTGGTTGTTGTATAGCATCCCTAGCCTCCTGTGATTCACTCCCAGTAAATTATTATCGTCAGGAATTAGGTGAAACAAAAACTGTAGCCGTCCGAACCATGATATGAATTAAGTGAAATATACAAATAAATCTCTCAGAAGGAGGTGCTGCGAAGGTTCCTGTGCCCCCCCCCAAAAAAAAAAAAAAAAAAATTTGCCCTTAATTCTCGTGAAACTAGGTCTCCCAGCACTTCCTCCTGAACGGTAACTTCTAGCATTTTATGTTATTATTCTCATGTATGTTATAAGGTTTAATTTTGAAAATAAATCGATATGGAATAAGCGCAAAAAGACTAGCTCATGACATACAGGGTCATGGAGTTGTATTTTTGATTATTACGTAACTGACTTAAAACATTAAAGTACTAGATGAGGGATATACATTGTTCTGGAATAGATACTGGAGAATGTCGCATACCGACTAGAATACGAGTACTGTATAGCCTTATATTTCCACATCCCTTTACATCAGCGGTTCTTAACCTTTTTGACACTTTTTACCCCTTGGCACACCAAGATTCTACTGTACTTAACCCGGGAGAAAGAGCAGAGAAACATATTGGCAATGGTAATGTAATTTCCGAGTGATTACACAAGCTATAGAAAGATGCCAATATATGGTTTTCAGTTCCATTAAACTAGGTGTTTTCCGTAAAACATAACCGAGGTAGGTTTTCTCTTTAATCAGATGCCGGCACAGTTAAAGGCAATACGCATCTCATGTCACAATAAGCATCCTGATTTCATTTTTTTTTTCTTTTAATAAAAAGCAGAAATAGCTCACTTAATAGCTGTTTTTAGTTGCAAAAGGCATCAGGATCTTCTGTGCTCATTATGAGAGAATTGTGCATTGTTTACCAAGCTTTTTCCAGAGAGTAACCAGATCCTGCTCATAATAATATTTTTTATTGTCTAAAAATGGAAAGAAAAATCGCCGAGCAATGTTTTACCGATATTACCCCAGTGAATGCAAAATTGCCCCTTTGGGGGTAATTATCCCCAGGCTAAGAACCACTGCTTTACATGAATAAATTGTTTGTTAAATGCAGAATAATGCCTTCAATTCACAATCCCTTCTGTGCTGTTGTACACCGCTTCACTCTCTTATATCAAACCGCTAAGGAAGAGGTGCTGCTAAGCCTCCCACCTCAACGAATGAGCTGATTTATGTCTCCCGCCCCTCTACTTGGACAATACCTTCATAAAATGCAGAGTTGTGCCTTTGATTCGCGATCTCCCCTGCACTACTCAACTCCGCCTCACACTTCATTACACTAATTGAAGTGGACCCTGGCAGTTGATCAAGGAACTAAGGTGATCGCATTTTTTTGGAGAATTTGGCTGCAGAGTTTTGGAGGGGGTTTCACTGGGGTTTCACTGGGGTCCTTGTGTTCTAATAAAGATTTTCGGAAAGGGCTTCCTAGATCTATCAGCTTTAGAACTTCTATGAGTTTGGAAGGAAATTAAGACTTAAATGTATTCATCAGTCTGTCCACGTGTTCTCTCTCTCTCTCTCTCTCTCTCTCTCTCTCTCTCTCTCTCTCTCCCTCTCTCTCTCTCTCTCTACACACACACGAGTATATATATATATATATATATATATATATATACATATATATATATATATATATATATATATATATATATATATATATATATATATATATATATATATATATATATATATATTTACCAACTTTATCTTTTAATACATCTATTTACCTATGTATCTATCTGCTGTCAGTATATCTATCTATGAGTATCTGTCTAGTATTCTGTATGTTCATTTATTGCAAGACACTTAATCCTGGAGTTCATGAAACATATCAACTTGTATGGTAACTCTCGGTTATCCTAACGCATTATGGAGTTTCTTCGTTTCTAATGACGAAAAAATGGGACAGGAGGGCAAATGACTTCAAGCAGTAATGGTCAGGACAGGAGAACACATTACAAGAAGCCAAAGCAAATCAGGACAAGGCAGAGCAGGGCAGGGAAGGGTAGAGCAGAACAGGACAGGCAGGACAGGGCAGAACAGGACAGAGCAAGACGGGATGGGACATGACATCAGGAGTGCCATGAAGTAGTTGTGGCATTTTGCTGCCTCGATCTTGTTATCTCCAAATCTTATCGAGTGGTGTCGTGTCTCTCAGTTCCGTGATTACTCATGTGAACGGATAACATTTACATCCTGAAAGTTGTGAGGATACAGCACTGTCCGTCTGACTTTCGAACAGATAGGATAACAAAAAAACAATAGTTCACAGTAAACATTGAGTATGATTCATTCATGTATGCCTTGCTCTTTTAAGTATTTAGTGCAACTCTATGTCTCAGGGTTTTAGACACATTCCTAGGTAGGCTAGTGTGAAGCATAAGATAAGGTGTGGGTATGGGTGTGGAGAGGTGTATGGTGAAAAGTGTAGGTGTGGAGTTGGAGAGGTGTAGGGTAAGATGCTAAATTTAGGAATACAAAATATATGAGATGTTAAATGATGGATGTGAAATGAGTGGGATGAGTAAAGGTACTTGCAAGAAGTTAATTAACCTGTAGAACGAGGACGACAGCCATAAGTCTACAATGAGAAGCGTGAAATGAAATGAGACAAGTAGTCAGCGTGAAATTGGGCCGTGAGGTGAATGAAATGAAGGAAGAAGGGCTCAGTGTGAAGCAAGATGAACATGATTGCTGAGTGGGAGACACAGACCGTCTTTGCTGGAAGATGAAATGAGTGGTTGCAATGATGAGAGCGGTGAATAACTTTTTTAATTATATACAGAGAACAAGAGCCCAAGGTTTTTAGCATGTAAATTGTGTTCCTTCGAAAGAAAATGATGAATAGAGAAAAACAATTTCAAGTTCATTTGATTTTCAGATGCCACGACACATTGCATTTGAAGAGAAAAGGCAGTTGAAAGATTCAGTGAGGAAGATTTTTACAAAATTGACCAGCTGCATATATGAAAGACTGATTGTTCCCTATCAACTCTTGCATTGGGCAATTAGACAGCAAAGACATGGGGTAGATATTCCATCCCTGACTTAATGCATGTGTGGGGAGACGGGGCAGGCAAGCAGAGAATTTTGAAGAAAAGTGACAAGAATAGTAGTGGTAGAAGAGAACAAGGAGATGTAACACTGCGGGGAGTAGAGATTATTTACAGAGAATTAAAAAAGAAGGAAAGCTAATGGGACGACAAGCCTTTCACTCAACACTATTAAAAAGTGCTGTAGTGAGACGGACGGAAAGGGGTGTGCAGTGAGCTGAGTAATGTGCGGTAAGGTGAGTAGTGTGCAATAAGGTGAGAGATGTGCAGCGAGGTGAGTGAAGAATGGTGTGCTGTGAGGTGAGTGATGAGCCGTGAGGTGAATGGTGAGTGGTGTTCAGTGAACTGAATGGTAAATGGTGTAGAGAGAGGTGGGTGATAAGCAGTTAAGTGTGTAGTGAGCAGTGAAGTAAATTGTGAGTGGTATGCGGTGAGCTGAGTGTTGAGTAGTGTGCAGTGAAGTGAGCTGTAAGGTGATGATAATGAAGGTGCTAGTAAGGACCGCACTAACGAGCGAACTAAGTGACGCCTGAAATCCAATCGCCTGGTCAGCGTTTTGGCCGGATAGCGAGGCTGGGACGGCGTGTGGAGGAGGAGGGGAGAGGGTGAAGTGGGTGGAAGGGAGATAGAGGAGAAGGATAAGAAGAAAGGAAGGAGGGGAAGGGACGGTTGGTGCTGTAACTAATTTCCTATCACATATTTTGTAAGATAATCAGGGGGAGCACAGTCATTAGTATGCTACATTTCTCGTAAGATTATCGCCGTAAGGTGATAATTCTCTGAAGACAAAAAGCTCCTTATTAAGTATCCGTAAACTACTAGGAAAATCTATCCTATATTCTAGTCGTTTATTTATCTTAATGTTTCATATGAAAACTGTGTACTTTTTCTTGATCCAAAAAGAAAGGAACTTTAATTGCAGGCTGAAAGCCTGCCCAAGTTTTTCCTTCCAAAAGAATTGCAACAAAAGAGAGGCAAAATCAATTTTCCTGAACAAACTGAGTTAAACAATTTGGATCTCGAAGGAAGGGATAGACATGTTAGAAAATGCTGTTGAAGAGTTGACCACTTGTGTTTATAAAGGACTGAATAATGCCTAATTTCTGCATCATGGGAATATGTACCTTTCATCTATTTCCTTAATTTAATTTACAAAGCACTCAAACCGGTCAGTTTCTCCCCCACCCCCCGATCTTGCTTGAACTTACACACTTCGATCTTGACTTTTATTTATTTATTTTTTTGACACTGTCGATGAAGGAATAGTTTGACCTGGACAAGAATTAATTTCATATTGTGAGATACATCCGAAAGGGAGTAACCAAAGCCGTCCATGTCTTTGCACATGTATCTGCCAAAAAACTTCTTCACCTTTACCAAAATTTCTTAATGTGAGTTAGTATTACAGGTACTTCATATATAGCCGTTTAATTCTTACGAGGCCTTTTCAGGATATTAATGCCTTCTATCTTGTTGATCGCAAAGGATTTTATTCAGTTCCTAGGTGATTCGGTGAGGAAGTGTCCATAAATCCGTTCAGTAAAATGACTTCTTTATCTGTATTTTATTCTTGCAACCATTTATGATTTTATTCAGCTCAGCAAAAACCCCTTACGATGAATGAGTTAACCTCTTCAGTACGATGTGGCATTAGTTTATTCTTATTACTTCCAGAGAATTTTTTGGACATAAGAAAGTTTTCTCGTATTTAGGGGTAAATTACAGCAATATCTAAATCCTCGAACTCGAAAATCTCTCCAAAGCAGAATATGAGCGATTAAGACAGCAAGAACTCAGTATGAACGTCGGCCAGAAGTTGCATAGTCACTAAACTTCTTCCCTCCATCCTTACCCTCTCTCCCATACCAAATTCTCTAAGGTCGTATTCTGAGTGGGTTTGGAGATATCGTAGTGCTCCTTTGATAGCAATTTATTCTGCACACTACACCTCATTATGATTTTCTTGCTGATTAAAACTGCGAATATTAAAACGATATAGGTAACATACAAGAACACGTTAGTAGCAGTTGGAACTCCAGGCGTGTCTGAAATGAATATTAAGAGTTAGTTTATATACAATGAATCGCTAAGGAAGAAGTGCTAAGGAGCCTCGTAAGCCACCTAGAATATTGCTTTTATTCTCAGCCTCCAACCTGTCAGACAACCATTGTGTGAGAGCTGAGAAGACAGGTAGATAACTTTAGTAAATAGGTAGCCCGAAAAATAGGAAGAGTGGAATGCAGGCAAGAAGTTACTAATGAAGAGAGGTAGGGTGGTAGCAAGGTAGCTGGCCAAATAGGAATACAGGTAGGTAGGTAAGCGAGAAATAGTAAGGACGGAAAGAAAATTGGAAAAACACCAAGAAAGCAGGTATTTAGGTAAATAGGAAGGCAGGTTGTTAGGTAGGTGGGAAAGCAGGAAGAGAGGCAGAAAGACAGAGAGATAAGTATGATTTTGGCGGAAGACAGGAAAATTGATAGATTGAAAGTGAGACAGATAAGAAGGTAAATAGGCTGGGAATAATTACAAAAATATAGATAGGAAAGCAAACAAGCAAGAGGGGTGGGAAGTACGCTGCTGTGAGTGTGACTGTAAACAGTTCTGAGTGTGAATGTGAGTGCGTGCGTGAGTGTGGCTTTGAATGTGGGTTAAGCGTTCGAATATGTGTGAATGGGTGAGTTTACGTGCGATTGTAACAGAAAACGTGAACGTAATTTGAGAACGAGCATGGGAGTGAGTACTGGAATAGGTATAAGTGTGAGTGTGGATGTCAGAGTAAATGCAAGTGTGAATCGGACAGAGAGTGCGAGTGTCCGAATGAGTGTTCATGTGAGCGTGAGTTAAAATAAGAGAAAGAGAATGAGTGTGGCTGTAAGCATGGGTGTGTGTGTGTAAATATAAGCATGACTGTGGGAGCGATTGTAGGAGTGTCCAGAGAGAGAGAGAGAGAGAGAGAGAGAGAGAGAAGGGAGGGGAGGGAGGCGGGGGCATGGGCAGGGGTAGGGGGTATCAGTGCTGGCCAATCGTAATGCCGGTCCGGGAGTGGCCTAATCTTGTCAGTTTAACAGGATCAGCAGCGAATAATGTGCTCTTAGTGTTGCACTGATGCTGGCTGGGCGGGGTGAGGCTGGGGGCGTGATGGTGGCGATGGTGTGATACTGGGGGGGGGGAGGGGTAGTGCGGGGGGTGATAGAGGGATGGTGTGAAGGCGGGAGGAGGGAGTGATGGTGATTGTGTGGTACACCTTTACTATCCTTAATAACCTAGAGCAGCTTGTACAGCACCCTACCGCCTTGGAGAGAGCTCCAACATTTTTTACCTCTTCCTTACAACTAATCCTTCTGCTTACACTGTTAGTCTTTTCTCTCCGTTGGGCTCCTCCGATCACAACCTTATCACCTTAACCTGTCCTATCGCTCCGGTACGGCCTGTGGACCCTCCAAAGAAACGTCGTCTGTGGCACTTTGGAGCTGCTGATTGGGAGGCCCTCAGGCAGTACTTCTTTGATTTTCCCTAGAATGATTATTGCTTCTATGGCCGAGAGCCATCTGAGTGTGCCTTGCGCATTACGGAGGTTATTCTCTCAAGTATGGAAGCATACATTCCTTTCTCATATCCTTTGACTAATGCAAGAAAGCCATGGTTTAGTCACGTTTGTTCTAACGCTGTCCGCAACAAGGAGACGGCCTATTAAAGGTACCGGAGCCAACCCACCCCTGAATCACATCTTTTATACGTTTCTGCCCGGAATCGTGCTAAGTCTGTTCTTCGCTCTGCTAAAAATAATTTCATCCGTATTAAATGCTCTCAACTCTCCAACTCGAATTCTTCCCGCTCCTTCTGGCACCTTGCCAAAAACCTTTCTAACAACTTTACCTCATCATCCATCCCTCCTCTTTTCTACTCTGATGGCTCTGTAGCTATTTCTTCTACTGATAAAGCAGATCTCTTCGCTCAGACTTTCTCCTCCAATTCCACCTTAGACGATTCCGATGCTGTTCCTCCATCACTTCACCCCCTCTGACTTCCTCATGGCTGACATTAAAATTTCTTCAGCTGATGTACTGTCTGCCATCACAGACCTCAATACTAATAAGGCATGTGGGCCTGACGGAGTCCCTCCTGTTGTTCTCAAGAAATGTGCTTCCGTGCTTACACGCTGCCTAGGCAAACTCTTTCGCCTTTGTCTATCAACTTGTACCTTCATGCTGGACGTTTGCTCTCATTCAGCCAGTCCCAAAGAAGGGTGACCATTCCCAACCCTTTAACTATCGTCCAGTTGCTTTAACATCCTGTATCTCAAATGTTTTCGAGTCAGTTCTTAATAGAAAAATCTTAAAGTATTTTTCCTATCACAACCTTCTTTCTGATCGTCAGTATGGGTTTCGTCAGGGACACTCCACTGGCGATCTTCTCACTTACCGTTCACACTCCTGGTCATTCTTCTTTTCGGTACTTTGGCGATAGATTTGCCATTGCACTTGACATCTCAAAGGCTTTCGATCGAGTCTGGCATAAATCTTTAATTTCCAAACTGCCCTCTTACGGTTTCTATCCTTCTATCAGTGTCTTCATCTCTAGCTTCCTTTCTGGTCGTTCTATAGCCGCTGTTGCAGACGGCCGTCGTTCTTCACCTAGATCTATTAACAGTGGTGTTCCTCAGGGCTCTGTCCTATCACCAACTCTCTTCCTTTTATTCATCAATGACCTTCTAAGCTGTACATCTAACCCTATGCACCCATAAGCTGATGACTCCACCCTTCACCTTTCCATTCGGTTCCCGCAACGTCCATCTCAGCAGTTACTTCAGCAAACAAGGGATGAGGCTATGGCACGCCTAATGTCTGACTTGGCTCGTATCTCTGACTGGGGTAAAAATAATCTGGTTGTTTTTAATGCATCAAAGATTCAGTTTTTACACCTATCAACCCGACAAAATCTTCCACAGGTATACCCATTAATGTTTAATAATATTCAGCTTAATCCTGCAACATCCTTGAACGTGCCTGGGGTTTCATTTTCTCGGGACTTATCTTGGAAAGATCATATTACATCTCTTGTAAAACTGCTTCCAAGAGATTGGGTGTGCTAAGCCGACTCCGCTCTTTCTTTACCCCTGCACAATTGTTGACTCTATACAGGGGTTTTATCTGCCCCTGTGTGGAGTACAACTCTCATGTGTGGGGAGGCTCCCCACATACAGCTCTTCTCAATAGGGTGGAGTCAGAGACTTTTCGTCTCATTAACTCTCCTCCTCTTACTGACTCCTTTCAACCTCTGTCTCTTCGCCACACTGTTGCATCTTTATCTCTTTTCCATCCCTACTTCAATGGTCACTGCTCCTCTGAACTGTCTGCTTGCATTCCTCCTCCTCTACGATGGGCGTTTAGCACCCGTCTAGCAACAAATTCTCATCCCTTTTCTGTCCAACTCTCTAATGCATGAGTTAACCGTTACTCCTAGTCCTTCATTTATGCAACAGGTCAACTCTGGAACTGTCTCCCTCTGTCTGTATTTTCTGCTTCCTATGATCTCCAGTCTTTCAAACGCAGTGTGTCCAGGCATCTCGAAATGATCGGTTCTTGAATTTGGCTCTCTTGTATTTTGTTTTTCTCTTGGAAGGAATAATAATTGCGGGCTCACGCTCACGGTCTTTGGTTCCTTCCTCCTCACATAAAAAAAAATAATAAATTAGAGGAGGAGTGATGGTGTGGGGATGATGGTCGTAATCCTTGGGTTGTGGGGTAACGATGACGGTGTGATGGTGGTGATGGTGTAGTGATGGGAGGAGGGGTGATGGTAGAGATGGTAGTGTGGGCGTGTTGATGGGAGTTGATGATGGTGTGGGGAGGTATGGGGGGTGAGGATGTGATGGACGGAGGGTGATGGTGGAGATAAGGTGAGGGTGTGGGAGTGTCGGTGGAGAATAATGGTGTGAGCATGGTGGTGACAGTGCTATGGGGGGGGTGATAATGTGCATGATAGTTAGCTGCAGCTGTGTAGTGCTATGGGTGATGGAGTAATCATGGTGATCTAATGATGAGGTTATAATACTAGCACACATATATTTTCCCTAAGCACCTATTTTTATGTCAATCGAGGAACACGGCAGGTTTGGCAATAGACCACTAAAACAAATACGTACTGATGAAAAGAATAAATAACCGGTGTTTCATTTACCTGTCTTTTCAGTTGCCTTTACGACAAACTTCCAGTGGAATGCACAACTGAAAATTAATGAAAGAGTGATGGTCTATGTAAATGAGAGCAATTTTTTAAACCTATTTTTTCCCCAAGAGTCGTAATCGAAGGATGCATTTATTTCGCCCAGTAAAAACGTCCTTCTTCATTAATTCTTTTATTTTATAATTATTTTCATTCGTAAAGTAAGGAAGAACGGATGTGGTACGTAACGGTAAGAGTATGTTATGTGAAGGTATGCATAGTCAAGGTATTGTTGAAGATGATCTTATGTCCCGTATTTTGGGCGTGGGAGACTGCTGAATATTCGGTAAAGGAGATTGGCCATGCCCTTGGGTAACATATTTCTACATACCTTGTAAAACAGCGTGCATTCCTCATTCCAAACTCATTAGATACTTAAATGATCATAGCTGCATCCAATGAGATACTGACCTCATCGTCACGATATTAAAGATAATTCGGACTGGAAGGGTCTTCATTAACGTCTTCAGGCCCAGACTGAAAAAAAAATCGTCTGGCTTTAAAATCAGTATGAAAGGAAATGCGCCATCGTTCTGAAGGAGCATTTCTAACTCCTCTGATACAAGAAGTTTCTTCTGAGCCGAAAGAAACGATCACCATCACCATCATCATAAATCATCATCTTAATCACCATCATCATCATCATCATCATCATCCCACCTAAGGAATGGGGTAAGGTAGGATCGCGACAACAAGGAAACTGAAAGCAAAGCAAAAAAATCACACACACAGAAGCCGTGGTTCCCGTGCACAAGAGTTAAAAATAGAGCTCTCCCCAGTTAGCCTCCCCACAGCCATGTTAGGAGGGATGCTATTAAGTTAATGATCCCCCGGCAGGAATCTCGTGAATAATCCCTCAAAGTTTCCTGATGAACAGAGAACGTGGCGGCACCGTAATTACAAGTAAGCGGATTGTCTGGTCAACTTTTTCAGAGCCTCCCCTAAAACTTGATCATAGAAAAAGGGAGTGAAAAGCTTTGAGCCATTAGGACCGTGTTGGAGAGAGAGAGAGAGAGACAGAGAGAGAGAGAGAGAGAGAGAGAGTATGTGTGTGTGTGTGTGTGTGTGTTTTAAGGTGTCTGTCTGTGTGTGTGTTTTCAGGTGTCTGTCTGTGTGTGTGGAGAGCGGGGAGAGGGTTGAAGGATTGAGAGGGGAGATGAAGAGGTGTAAGGCATGTGTACAGTATGTGTGTGTGGATTTAATGGTGAATGTGGTGAAATATGAGATTTAATAGTCTGTGTGTGGGGAGAGAGGGTTGGCGGACTAAAGGGGGAGATGGAGAGGTGTGAGGCATGTGTGTGTGTGGATTATTGATGAATATGTGTGTAGGTGCTGAAATATGAGGTGTAAGAATCTGTGTGTGTGTGTGTGTGTGTGTGTGTGTGTGTGTGTGTGTGTGTGTGTGGACGTTGATGTTCAGTTTGTGGATGTGGGATGCAGGAAAGGTTAAGCTGTGTTGACATGGGAGGAATGAGTGAGAGAACGAATGACATGAGGGTAATGACTCTAATGAGACACTGCTTCAACATGAGGTAGATGAGCTAGGTGAGTGACGTGTGAAAGAGACGACTAACTGACACATTGGTGGGTAATAGCGATGAGGTGAGTGAACCGATGATTAAGGTGTGAGTGGAAGGGAATGTCACTGGAGTCAGGGAGAGGGGAAAAGAATTAACTGCGAGTGAGGGGAGCGACCGAGTAGTGTGAGTGAGTTAATACAATTGTGAGGTGAATGAACGAATGGCAGGGGATGCATTTTGCTCCTTTTGCACTAACAATGCCTGAAATTTTCGACTCTTCATCGTCAGTTCTGCGTTCAAGCAATGGAATAACACCAAAATATGATGCTGGTCACGAAGAAGTGCTAAGCAAAGGACACAAAGCCATAGGATTATCTTCTTTTGCTAGCAAGCTATGTGAAATAAGATGCAGAAAGACTGTGCGAGATACAAATGACTCTGAGAAGTGGCTGCGTGTATGAAGAAAAGGACAGTGGGTGAATGAGTGAGTGAAATGAAAGTGCGAGAGAGTTTGTGAGATGAATAAGAGTAAGTTTAAGTGGACTCAAGAATCGATTAAGCTTGCGTTTCCTCATCCCCAAACTGAGCGATCATCGGACAAGTTTAATAAATGAAAGGCTGGTGGGGTGGATATATATATATATATATATATATATATATATATATATATATATATATATATATATATTTTTTTTTTCGGTTTTCCACGCAATCTTCATAAGTTTTAAAGTAACCACTGTATTTTGAGAGAGAGAGAGAGAGAGAGAGAGAGAGAGAGAGAAATTAATCAAATTGTAGGTTGCTATAAGAATAGTTTCTTAGTAAATGGCAGACTGTTACTATATCGGTGAACTGATACGTACGATGGTAGATCGGTAGATGTAAAGTCCTGCCTTGCGAATATCCTCCTCTAAACAATCATTGGGCTTCCTCGGTAGGTGGTAGGTGCCTAAGTTTAAGTGTAAAAGTGTGCCCTATGAATGTAGAAACGGTAATCGGTCTGTTTTGGGTTCCATCCAGGGGCACTGCGGTCGGTCTTCCAACGCCACTTATAACCGAGGCAAAATCAGACCAAATCCCTGAAAACACGGCTGTCAGTGTCAAATAAGGGCTACAACAGGTGAAGATGTTCTCTCTCATGGTAGGCGACATTTCACCGCGAGGCATAACAAAGTAGATTTGTCTGTAATTCTTTAGACAGGTAGGTTGTTAGGTAGGTACACAGGTAGGTAAGTGGATGTAAGCAGGTCTGTACGTAGAGAGGCTGCCAGAAAAATGAGCAGGCCTTTTTTTCGGCGCCTAGGTAGGTAAGTTGCTGTATGACGGAGTAGGTACAGTACATTACGTGAGTAGGTAAGCTTATAAGTAGATTGACTAGTGTGTGTGTGTGTGTGTGTGTGTGTGTGCGCGTGACAGAGAGAGAGAGAGAGAGAGAGAAAGAATATTAGGTACTTCTGATGTATATAAAGCAACAATATATTACAAAAATATCTATATGCATGTTCTTTTGCCGTCCTCATTTTACTTTTCTCCCGCCTTCCCCGCCTCACGTTCATTACACAGTCTTTTCTCCACCATTACCCTTCTCCTCCATTTCCTCCGCCTTTCCCCCCCTCGGGATCCTTCTCTTTCATTCCCTCCTCTACAGATTAAAAAAAGAACAAAAATCAGCCACAATAATCATCTAACTTCATAAAAATTAGCTCACTGTGATTTGACTTAAAAAGAAACTTCAGCTTTACAATTTCAATTTTCTTTTCTCGTCCTTCTTTTCTCTCCTTTCCTCTTCTATATTTTTCTCTTATCCATCTTCCCGCTTCTGTTCCTCTTTCCTCTCACTTCTCTCCTTTGCCACAAATTAGTTTTCCTTTCTCTCCTCTCCTCTCATCTCATCCCCCATTTCTCTTCCCGCCCAGCATCTCTCTCCGGTCCCCTCTCTTCTCGTCTTTCCTCTCTTTTCTCCTCCCTCCTCTAACTTCTCACCTCTCCTCACCTTCTATTCCCTCCTGTCCCCTCACTCATCTCCCTTTCTCTCCTCTTCCCTTCACTCACTTGCCATCCCTCACCTTATCTCTTCTCCCGTCTCTTCTCTCTTCTCCACACCTCACTTTTTCCCTCCCATTCCCTTGCGTCCCTTTCCTTCTCTTCATCTCTCCTCACCTCTCCCTCTCTCTTCTTCCTTGCTCTTCTCTCCTCTCCTCTCTTCCCTCACTCTCCTTCCTCTGACCTTACTGCATCTCCCCTCCCGTCCTCTCTCTCTCTCTCTCTCTCTCTCTCTCTCTCTCTCCTCCTCCTCTCTTCCTTTCCCTTCCCCACTCTCCAGATTGTCACGTAACGAGAATTAAAACAGGAAGGTCATAAATTTCCAATCAGGGGGAAAAATGCAGTTTGATTTCTGCTGAATTGAGTGGCCGCGGTGGAGGGAGGTATGTCAGGCGAAGGTGAGGGGAATGCAGAGTTAAAGTGACAGTATACCGAGTGCAGTTGAGGGCATGCTAGGTGAATATAATGGTATACTAGGTGAAGAGGAGGATGTGCTAGTTGGAGGCGTGGATATACTGAGTAAAGAAATAGGTATGGCATTTGAACGTAGAGATATGATGAGTAAATGTGAGGGCATGCTGGGTGAAAGTGTGGGTATTCTGGGATAATATGTAGGTATGCTAGAAGGCGAGGGCATGATAGGCAAAGATAAGGGAATATTAGGAAAAGAGAGGCAATGGACTGAAGGTCAGGGTATGCTAGCTGTGGCAGTGCTAAGTGCTAGGGAACTGCATCAGTGCCAAAAGTGGTGGTGTGTTCTGTGTATAAGGTACAGTACAGAAGTCTAAGATGTGAGTGAGGTATAGCAGTATGGAATGTGATAGTGTGAGATGTGACAGTATGAGATGTGAATTTTGTGTTGTGCTAGGTGTAACAGTATATAATGTGTAAGGCAGAGCAGGGTGAGGTGCGACATTAAAACTGTGGTAGTCTGCGTGTAGTGTGTAAGATGTATTAGCATATGGTGTGTGTGATGTGTGGCAGTGTGGGATGTGAAAATGAATCGTGTTGCAGGGTGAGTTGTGCATGTACTGCACTGTGAGTTGTGACAGTAGTTTGTGTGTGTGTGTGTGTGTGTGTGTGTGTGTGTGTGTGTGTGTGTGTGTGTGTGTGTGTGTCAATATACAGTATGAGTGAAGTGTGGCAGTGTGAGTTGCTTATGAACTGCGACAGTGCAAGGTTTGCAATTTGCAGGTATTGAAATGCGGAAGGTGACACTGTGATGTATGTCTGTGTGAGAAATGGCAGAATACGGTTTGGTTGTGCGAGATGTGGTAGTGTCCTCTACCGCAAATTGATTTCTTGTAAATTATTTATATGGGCAGGTTTGGGTATGAAGGGAACAAATACAGAACGTGTAATTAATTTAGCTAATTCAGAAACAATACAATCAACACTTTCAGGATTCTCTGCACACTATCAGATTAATAAGATTGTTTAGTGTTAGTCTGAATAGATTACCAGAATTGCTTCAACGATAAATGAGTTAATTTATGGCCATCTTAAAAGAACTATACTGAGAACTGCGAAGTAAAGTTATTGGGAAAATATTTGGTTCTAAGCTAGCAACTGGCAACATTGATTCGCGCTGCAAGTCGTCTTAACTTCCTGTCCCTCGATATGCAAATTCCACCAGACTGACTCTCACAACCCAAACTCCCTCACTTTGCTCTTCTCAACTTTTTTTCTTCAAGTTTCTCATTTTTTTCCTTCGTTGCTCAAGGTATTTACAATTCATGGAACACAGGCAGCTTTCTTCGTTTCGCATCAAATCTCTTTGAAGAGGCTTTGCTTCGGTAAAATTCCACTTGATTAAAAAAGTTAAAGAGAGAATGGATCAATCTTTTTTTTTAATATCGGATACTGATAGTTCTAGTGTCGTTTTCCTGTTTCTCTTGAAGTTCAATTTCATCTCATATACTGTAGTTGGGAACAAGGTTATGACTATTATGACGATGCTAATGAACGTGCACGAGAGTACACACACACACACACACACACACACACACACACACACACACAGTCCAGTTAATTGATTATTTGTATATATCTGTTTACTACCTATAACTATCTTAATGTCTTTCTATTTGCCTGTCTGTCTGAACCTTCTTGATACTGCATCCTGTAAGGGAAGCCCCAGACAAAAAGACATCGAAATATTATTGCCTCCACTCAGTACCGATCCCTCCTCCCACGTCACAATTGAAATCCCGCTTAATTTCTAAGCATGTGATTTTCGAAACTCGTCAGAGAATTACGGTATAAATGTACCACGCAAACACGAGTATATAGAACAAAATGTAACGCCACATATTTAGTCAGAATGACTGAAAGGAAAGGGGTTGGAGAGGGGTGGGGGTAACCCATCATCAATCTTGACCCATGAAGTAGTTAGGACTTGAAATTTTATCATCTGGCATACCGTAATACCGTGGTATCTTTTAAGCAGTGTGTGTGTGTGTGTGTGTGTGTGTGTGTGTGTGTGTGTGCGCACGCACGCTTGCATATATATATATATATATATATATATATATATATATATATATATATATATATATATATATATATATACAGTACATTAATGCAGAGAAGGAGGAGCCCAGCAATGGAAGGCTGAAAGACTGTCCTATCCAGTGATAATAATTGAATATTAGTGAAAGTCAGTATCAAGAGTAGTTCATTTTGAGGTTCCTGACTCACTACGTTTCAGATAATGGAGATAATGGCCAGAGGGGAAAAAAGACTGAGGAAGAAATTTCCAAAGTTGACTAGTTGTATGCAAGAAAGAATGGTCACCATTTAACTGAATGACCCCCCAAAACTCAACTATTATAGCTGCTTGCATTATATCTTCCCCAATACATGGACAGATTCAGGAGATTTCCTCCAGATGAGTCAAACGGTGTAGGAGTAAACACACTTCCAAGTTTATTTACAGTGTGCCTGACACAGGCTTGTAAAAAAGAAGGAATTAAGCCTAAGTCAAGGATGTTTTTGCTCAAAGTTTCCGTCAGCCCCTTCTCTTGCTTCACGCCCTCGCGCACACACACACACACACACACACACACACACACACACACACACACACACACACACACACACACACACACACACACACACACACACACACACACACACACACACACACACACACACACACACACACACACACACACACACACACACACACACACACACACACACACACACACACACACACACACACACACACACACACACACACACACACACACACACACACACACACACACACACACACACACACACACACACACACACACACACACACACACACACACACACACACACACACACACACACACACACACACACACACACACACACACACACACACACACACACACACACACACACACACACACACACACACACACACACACACACACACACACACACACACACACACACACACACACACACACACACACACACACACACACACACACACACACACACACACACACACACACACACACACACACACACACACACACACACACACACACACACACACACACACACACACACACACACACACACACACACACACACACACACACACACACACACACACACACACACACACACACACACACACACACACACACACACACACACACACACACACACACACACACACACACACACACACACACACACACACACACACACACACACACACACACACACACACACACACACACACACACACACACACACACACACACACACACACACACACACACACACACACACACACACACACACACACACACACACACACACACACACACACACACACACACACACACACACACACACACACACACACACACACACACACACACACACACACACACACACACACACACACACACACACACACACACACACACACACACACACACACACACACACACACACACACTCATCCTCCTTATCAGTCTCCTTCCATCTCTTACATTCCTCCCGTCCATATCCGTCTTTCCATCACACCTTTCCCCTCACTCCTCATTCGCACGCCTCTCCTACTTCTCCCCCTTACTCCTTTCCCGTCATCCCTCCTCTCCTCCTCTCATACTCTTACTTCCATACTCTTCCATCTACACTTTAGCCTATGCATCTCTCCTTCACACCTCTCCTCACGTCACATCCTCTTGAATCCACATCTTCCTATCATTCTTCCTCATGCCCGGTAATATCTTTCAACCTTCCCCTTTCTCCCCTTTCATTCATATTCCTTTCACATCTTTCCTTCCGCACTTTACTTCCTTCTACATCTCTCTTCGCACATCTCTTTCCACGCCCGACATTTATTCATCACATCCTTACCCCTCGTCTCACACCCCTCTTCTTACACTTCTCACTCTTCCTTCCTTCAAAATACTCTCCCTCGCCCATTCTCCTTCCCGCCTTCTCCAGTCCCCCTCTTTCACGCCTCACTGCCTTCCTCACCTCACCCTCCTTCTCCAATCCATTTTTCAAGTCTGCCTCAGAAGACAGATCTGAAAGGAAACAGGCTGCTCTTGTCCTGCCTGTTTGGGTCTCTCTATTTGTCCTTTGCTGTCTCTGTTTCTCCGTGATGAAAGTGCAGGTGGGAGAAAGGAAGAGGTAGGGAAAGGAAGTGAGAGGGAAGAAGTAAAAGAAGAATGGGAACAGAGAGGCAGAGAAGGAGGGGAGGAGTATGGAAAGGAAGGAGGAAGGGAAGGAAACAAGTTGCTTCTGTCTCGCCTTCACGTGTCTTGTTACACATCCTTCGCTTCTCTCTCTGTTTCTCTTCCTACTTCTTCTTTCATTACCCATTACTTAGTTGTCCTGTACCTGTCTGTGTCCTCTCTTTATCTCTTTATTCTCAGTTTCCTGCTTACCTTTCTGCCGTTTTGTTTCTCTGTAGTTTTCTTCCCTAATTTTGCTTACCTTCTGTCTACCTGCCTTATGCTTTATTCATATCTACTTCTTTTTAGATCCATTTCCGCAGCGAAACTGTCTCATTCTACCTGTCAATTTCTCTCCTTTATTTCCTCCTGCTCAATTTTAACCTCTCTCTCTCTCTCTCTCTCTCTCTCTCTCTCTCTCTCTCTCTCTCACAGCCACCTTCTTGTTCTCTGTCTTCTACCTACCATTCTTTACCATAAAAATCTCTGCCTTTTCTAACCTAACCTTCCTACCTACCTACCTTCAGCCTTATTCATTGCCTACCTCCCTGTACCTAGTTTATCTGTTCCCTTCTCTATTCTTCTCTTCTATCTCGCATTTCTCTACGTAACTCCAAGTTCCTATTTTCTATCTATTGGTGTTCCTTTTTCCCTTCTCTCTTTTACCTCTAATTCTTTACCATGCTTGCCTCGTTATTCCTCTGCCTATCTCTTCCCGTTCAATATTCCTCTCTTGTTTTATCATTAATTCCTCTGCCAACCTGTGTCCTTATTCGCTGCCTCTTTCCACTTGCCTCCATCCCCATTTGCTGCCTACCTGTCCTTTTCTCAGTCCTCTGCCATTTGTTTTTCTGTTTCACTTCATATATTCCTTCCTACATATGCTTCTATTTTCTCTCATTCTCCTCCTTGCATTTCTCGTACTTATTTAGGTTTCCCTTGCCTCTTCCTTGTTACACCTCAGTTACCTATTCCCTACTTAACTATTACCCTTTTGTCTCTCTTTTCCTGCTGCCTACATCCCCCCCATCTCCTCACCTGTTTCTCTTCTCCCTACCTGTCCTCCTCCTATCTACTTGCCCACCCCTTGTTTGTCTGTCCCCTTTCTCTTTACCAATCCCTTCTTTATTCCTACCTACTTGTCCCCTTTCTCTCTACCTCCCCGTTCGTCCCTGCTTGTTCTCCTTCTACCTACCCATATCTCCTTCCTAACTCTCCCTTTCTACCCTAACCCTCTCACCTTCCTACCTGCCCCCTCCTCTCTATCTTTTCCTCTCATCCCTATCTACTTGTCCCTCCCCTTCTACTTTTCTTGCCTACCTTTCCATATCATTCCCGTCTTGCTACCAGTCGCCCTCTTGCATCTCTCCTAATCTCTCTCCTCCCTACTTGTCTCCTACATTCTCCCTCTACCATTCCTTTTACTTACCCCTTCCTCATTATGCCTACATTTTTGTCCTCTCCATCGAACCTATATCACTCCTGCTTCTATTTCTGCTTACCCCCTCTCCTTTCTCCTTTCTGTCTCTCTTACAGCCTGTTCTCCTTCTTCCAAGCTATCTCTCTCCTCTTTTCCTATATGCCTACCTCTCCCCCTCCGTTCCTGTCTTCTTCCTCCTGTCTCTCCCTCTGCCTACCCCTTTCCCTCCCCTCCTGCCTAACCTCTCCGGCCTGCCTGTCTCTTACCTGCCAGCGTTTGCCCACCTCCTTTGATGTATACTGTGTCTGGGTATACTCAGAGCAAACAGGCTTAGTGTGTGCACGACAAGTTTGCAGCGGTG
>NC_137049.1:26134769-26302269 GCF_032717465.1 Coenobita brevimanus | reverse complement strand
CCACCACGCAGCAGAGAAAAGCTGTCATTGAAATTTCATAAATAAAAAAGGAAAGGAGAAAAAAACTAAGTAAAGCTCAAGTTACGTAGGATATTAAAGAATGGAAGAATGAGAGAGAGAGAGAGAGAGAGAGAGAGAGAGAGAGAGAGAGAGAGAGAGAGAGAGAGAGAGAGAGAGAGAGAGAGAGAGAGAGAGAGAGAGAAAGGAGGACGGAAGGAGTAAAAAGTTGCAGGTGGGACGCTGGAAAGCACAGGGTGCGAGGGACAGAAGAAAAAGGGGGGAAGAAAAGATTGAAGGAGTTGAGGGAGTTAATGTAGCGAGAGAGATGATAGGCGAGAGGGGAGGGAGAGGGAAAGGAGGGAGGAAGGGAGCTTTTGGAGGCAGAAGGGAAAGGGGGATAAGGGATGGAAGGGAGAGGTAAGTTAAGAGGAAAATGGGGTAGAAGGGGAGATTAAAGAAAGGCTTGGGAATGAATCGGAGAAAAAGTGAAAGAGGAAGGAAGGAAGCTAAAGCGGTGAGAAAAAAGATAAACCGTAAACTAATGAGAAAGTGAAGGAGGGATATATTTGGAGAGAGAGAGAGAGAGAGAGAGAGAGAGAGAGAGAGAGAGAGAGAGAGAGAGAGAGAGAGAGAGAGAGAGAGGTAACTAAATATAGTGAGAGGGAAGTGGAGAGAAAATGAGTGAAGGATAGAGAGAAGAGGGGAGGGAGGGAGGGAGGGAAGGAAGTGGTAGGGGAACTAATAGGAGGAAGCCTGGGAGGAGATGAGCCAGAAGGGGAAAAAAATTAGGGGAAAAAAGGAAAGTTGGTTAAAGGTGAGAGAAAGGGGGAGAGGGAGGGAAGGAAATAAAGCAGTGAGAGGGAGACTGTCTAACCCCTTAAGACTGAGAACGTCATTTTATTTTCCTCGTGTTGCCGCCAGACGATTTTACTCAGCTTAGGAAAATCTTTTTGTAGTAGTAGTCTGGTACTCCATCCGGGGACCATTTATTTTCAGTCACTCACCTCACCCACAATGCAGTCGGGTTGGTGTAAGAAGTAGTAGTAGTAGTAGTAGTGGTAGAAGTAGCAGTAGTAGCAGAAGTAATGGCAATAATAGCTTAGTAGTAGTAGTAGTAGTAGTAGTAATAGTAGTAGTAGTAGTTGCAACCCCACACTCTCCTGAATATGACTCTAGTGGACTGAAAAGCTGAAGTTGCTCCTCTACGTCAGTCCATCATCTTCCTTTGGGGGGACAGGGTGAGAGTTGAGAGGTGTTTGTAATTTTGAATAACCTGGCAATTGAGCCGCCTTGTTGTATCAGTGCCACCATATGAAGGGCGTCCCTGTAAGGAATTAACAACGAGCTCCATCAACCATTTCAGTCGGACGACGTCTTCTGTGTGTGTGTGTGTGTGTGTGTGTGTGTGTGTGTGTGTGTGTGTGTGTGTGTGTGTGTGTGTGTTTGTGTGTGTGTGTGTGTGTGTGTTTGGGCAATGATTGCTATCTACAGCCAATTTTATTTAACTCAGGAAGCCTCTTTAGTAGTGAGGAGGTGTACAGAAACTTGTAAATAAACCCTTCAGTAAAAATAAAAACTTTCCTGAAACAAATAAAATCGTCTAGAAATACCAAGAATAAAATAGAAAATACACCATTGGACTTGACATATTTACCTGTTTTTGCCTCTAGAACTCTCCTATAATCTGAGAACTACTGTATAGTATTGAGAAGATTTTGATAAACTACAAAAAAAGTTCATCGCAGTGAAGGGGTTTAAGGAAGAGGGAGAACAAGGGCGTAAGGAAGGGAGAAGGAACTGTGAGATAAAGGGTGATGAAGCGTGAATGAAGAGGAAGATAATTCAGCAAAAAGGAAACTTGCCTGGGCGAGGAGGGAGAAAATGAGAGAGAGTTGTGCGATAAGTAGAGAGAGGGAGGTTCGTGAAAATGAAGGACAAGGTAGGGAAGTGAAACAGTAAAGAAAAGAGGTGAGAGAGAGAGAGAGAGAGAGAGAGAGAGAGAGAGAGAGAGAGACGAAGAAGAAGAGAGTGGAGGGGAAGGGAAAATGGGATGATAAAAGAGAGGAAGAAAAAGAGATAAAAGGTGGAGCTGCGGCGGAAGGAAAGATAATCTGTGAAAAAGGAAAGTTGCCTGGAGATGACGAGAGAAAATGAGAGAAGGAAGGGAGTAAAATTAAGGAAGGCATGTTGGTGAAGGGAGAGAATAAGACTGGATGATGGTGGAGGTAGAGAAAATATGATTAAAAGAAGAAAATTAACAGAGTTTGCTGGTGAAGTATTGGGCAGAGGATTAAAGAACAAGAAAAGTGGTTATAAGGATGACTAGAGAAAAGGAATGAAATAAAATGGCAGTATGGTAAGTGTTGGTAGGAATAAAGATGAATATTAAAGACAAAGGAAGGGGGGGAAAACGTGAGCTAAAGGGATGGTGACGCATGAATGAAAGTGAAGAAGGGGAATATAAGTTCTCTGATCGAGGAGAGAGAGAAAATAATAGAGGGAACTGGGAAAAATAGAAAGAGATTAGTATAGAAGGGAGGGAAATGAAACAGTAAAAGTGATTGCTAATGAAAATGAAGTGGAAAGGCACAATACAGGTATTAGAGAAAGGGAAAGGTGGATACAGGTAAGAGAGAAACGAAACTGAAAGAATTAAACTTGTAAGAAAGAAATAAAGAAAAAAAGGTGAATGAAAGAACAAAGAAGAGAGGAGGAATAATGAGATGAAAAATAATGACGCAGAAAAGAAGGAAAACTAGATTAATCTGGAGAATTATTGGATAATTAAGTTAAAGGTGGAGAAAAGGTGACAAGGAAGGAAATCAACCTGTGGTACGTGGGTCGAGAAGAAGGAGGAAGAAAAGAAGGAAGAAAGAAGGCTAGGAAGAAATGCGAGACACAGTATGATGAAGCTGGAGAGAAAGGGAAACTACTCTAGAAAAAAGGAAAAAAGTTGTTAAGAGTTAGTGAGAGAAAATGACAGAGGGAAGGAGGTAAAGCAGCGAGATGATTGAATGTAGGAAAAGAAAGGGAATGAAAATAGCTGGGACAAAAGATGGTGAATATGAAGTTGAAGGAGAGAGAGAGAGAGAGGGGGGGGGGGGAGAGAAGTGAGGGGGAAAGGAAACAAGGTAGAAAGTGAAGGTGGAGAGGAGGAATCAGTGTGAAAGTGGGATGGCAGGCAAAGCGAAAAAGAAAAGTTTCCAGGAGAAGGCAAGAAGAGAGTGAAGCTAATGGGAGTTAAACAAGTGTGAGGCAGGTTGAGATAGAAGAGTGAGAGGAGGAAAAAGAGAAGAAAAAAAACGTAAGATGCAAGATGATGAAGCTGGAGAGGAAGAAATATATGGGTAAAAAGAAAGTGGGTAAAAAGAAAGTTGCCATGATAGAGAGAGAGAGAGAGAGAGAGAGAGAGAGAGAGAGAGAACTGGAAGGAGGGGAGATCGTGTAAAGGAAGTGAAGCGATATAGCATAAATACATGATGATAAGACAAGAGTGAAGTGTAAGAAATAAGGAATAAAGAGATTTGATTGGAAATGTCGGAAAGGAGAAAGACACAGGTTAGAGCTTGAGTTCGGTCTTTAACCTGTCCCTCTCACACAACACTTTCACTTATCGCAATGGATCACCCACAGATCTGATTGGGTCAAGATATAGTGGAACCGGAAAAGAATTAAAAGAATGAGAGGGAGGTGGAATAAAGGTAAGGGAGTGCCGGAGAAAGAAGGGAGGTAAAGTAGCAAAATAAAGTATAATTAAGTGGAAGACAAAAGTAATGAAAGAGCAAAGTTGGCAAGAAGAGGTGAGATAATCGGAGAGAGAAAAGGTAGTAAAAGGAAAGATGATGAGAAGGAATAGAAGGAAAGTGTGAGGGAAGAAGGAAGGTGGAAGAGTGAGCTAATGGATAAATCACCTGGAGCAGAATGGAGAAAACTGGGAGGAAGAAAAGTTTGTTGGAGGAAGCAAGCGATAAAGGATGACGGAAGGAGATAAGCAGTGGTGAGAAAAACTGGAGAAGGAGAGAGAGAGAGAGAGAGGGGGGGGGGTAGCAAAGTGAGCGAGGAATGCAAAAGGAATAAGGAAAGCTACTGAGAGGGAGGCTGGAGGAGGAATGAGTGAGAGAGAAAGGAGGGGGAGGAAGAAAAAAAGATAATGATGAATGCCTGAAGGTATGAAGGAAGTTGTGAGAGGGAGGGAAATTAGCGGAAAGATGCAGGGAAGGAGTGAGGGAATAAGAGAGTAAAAGAGAGAAAGAGACAGTAAGAAAAGAATGTAAGAATGTATAAAGGAAGGATATTGTGTGGGAGGGAGGACGAGGTGTGAGTGACGATGGAAGTGAGTGAGTAAACAGAAGAAAGAAAGAAGGTCCAAGTGTGGAGGAAGTTAGGCCGGAGAGAAGGAGGAGAAGTAAAGGGGAAAAGCTGAAGGAAAAAATGTACTCGAGACGAAGGGTGAGGGAAAGGAAGAACGAGGATGGAAGAAGAAAGAATGAGATTAACAAAAATGATAGAAGTCTGTAACTAGAATTAGAAGAGAAAGGGAAGAAGACAAGAAACCCAGTCATAAGAGTCTTACTGATAAAGGAAGGAGAAAGACGACTGGAAGGAAAAGAGAATAATGCTAAATGGAGAGGCGTGGGAAGATAAAGAGGGAGGAGACAGATTGGACAAACTAGAGGAACGTCAACTTTCACTTCACACTAATGTGAGGAAGCACGACAGGTGTATTATGTCATTAGATGCGCGCGCGCGTGTGCGTGTGTGTGTGTGTGTGTGTGTGTGTGTGTGTGTGTGTGTGTGTGTGTGTGTGTGCATGTGCTTGTGTGTGTGTGTGTGTGTGTGTGTGTTTGTGTGTAGTAGTAATGGAGGTCTGGTGGAGTCTGAGGAAGGTCAGGTCGTGTTAAGTGAAAACTGAAATGATGGCGTGCCGCTTCCTCTCATGGCAATATCTGCTGCCTGTGAGACTGGGCATTTCGGCTAATTTCTGATGGGAACCTTTAAAGATGTCATAAATACAGCTTCGTTTCTGCATAATACAACTGCGTGTGCTAATTAGGAAGCATAATTTGAAGCATAAAAAAAAAATGATGAAAGCCAATCGACAACACGAGAATCTCTAAGGTAATCAGTTTTTTGCCAAGTCTCAAACTTCTCCCACGAGGCAATTCGCAATAGTGGGTCTTTAACTAGGACGACAGACAGATCTAAGTGAAGAAGAAAAATAAAGCGCAAAATTTAAAGTGGAAAACACTGCAGCGAAGGTTGATCAAATGAAGGTCAAACGGCCAGTTTTGTAAAACTCATTTGCACAAATTCACTTACACCCACATACACCTAGCAGAAATCACACATGCCCATCATCATAAACGTACACACACACACACACACACACACACACACACACACACACACACACACACACACACACACACACACCAGCATCAATACTCAAATACACCCAGCAATACGAAGATACAACCGAAGACATCATATAATATACAGACAACACAACATTCAGGCACGCGTAGCAACACCCAGACACACATAACAACATCCAGGCACCTCCAGCAAAACCCAGGCACATCCAGCATCACCGAGGAACATTCGCCAACACAGACACACCAAACAACACCCAGCAACACCTAGACACAATCAGCAATCAAACATACCCAGAAACACTCAGACATACCAAACAACACCTAGATAATTCTGTTAACATCCAGACGTCATCCACCAACACTCAACACCAGACTAACACACCCACCAACACTCAAATACAGTCAGCAACATTCAGATACACACCCATTAACAGTAAGGAACACAAACTTCCACTGCCAAATACACTCCTTCCAGTAACACCTTGTCCGAAACACAAGCCAAGTCCCTAATGTCACCCGAGAAACTGCTCAAACAAGAGAAATTTTGACGGACATTTGTTATCCCCGACCCGCCTCCTGCCGTAATTGCCAAAGTTACAGTGTTGTCTAAAACAGCGTAAGTCGTTTCAGGGAACGGGTCTCGTTTCTGCCGAGTAAATCATTGAAATGGCCGGCTGGTACCGAGTCGTAAGTCTCTCTCCCCCCAGCATCCCCTCAGCCAGAGAATCTAATCCACACAGTTGTACCCAACCCACCCCCAACACTATCTCAGTTCTGACTAACCATCTTTAAATTCATGCATATACTTTATAATACTGTCGCTTATGTCCAGGGGAACCAGTCTTATTTTTCCCATCAGCAACCACACCTAGGACCTCTAATCCACATTCTGTTATCAAGCCCTCCCCAACTTTATTTTAAACCTGACTAGCCAACTTTATATCCATGCATATACTCTATAATATTAAGGCCAGCGTCTCGCATAGACAGTCTTGTGTCCCATCAACAACCCTAACCAGACTCAGCAACATATCCTTTTCCAACCCTCACCCAATTTTATCCCATCCCTGACTAACCAATTTTATCTCCATGCATGTACCTATAGAGTCGGTGTCTTGCATAACCAGTCTTGTATCTCCCCTCAACACCCTGTGCCAGACTAATCCACATACCTGAGCCCAACCCACTCCTCACTTTACTTCTACCTCATCCACCACCAATATCATGTCCCTGCATATCCTGCATAATTATAGCACGTTATTCTTCTGAACTTAGGATATTCTTCATTATGTTTTATACTCCAACCCCCACCAGTGTTTCTCCCCCACAGACCCGTACGCAAGCCACCGCTAACTGCATCTCGTCCCCTTCACCACCACCTTTATATAACCGAATATATACGAGTATGTATGGTCCTGGATATATATTATTGACTATTCAAACCGTACCTTCTAAACTCCACCCCAGCCGGCCTATCTACTCTAAAGCCCCATTTTCAAATCTCACCTACTCTCAGCCTTGTTCTATTACCGTATGCTTTTGGACTTGTTTGATCTTTCCCAACCAGCCTTACCCTCCCAGCCCACGCCACCTCATCTTATATACTCAAGCGAAAGTGTATATTTTTTGTGGAGCCTTCACCAGATACACGAGATAGTTTTTTTTTTTTTTTTTTTAAAGTTAGTTTCGTACAATTGAGTTATCACGAAACTGCCCACATCCCTCTTCTACATTCCATCAAGCCAGCCAACCTTAACCTCAAATCCCTGCATATTTAATTCTAATCTACTATCTGACACTCTGTTTTCCTCCCTCCTCCTGGAGACAGCTGTCTTTGTAATTCTGCTTTGAAGTTTCATTCAGCTTTACTGGTTCCGCCTTAAAAGGTTCATTTGTTTGAAAGTTCGCCACCATATACATTGTGCAGGTATCATTTATATGTGACATTCCTATATTATATATCCGAGGCTCGCAGAATAGTTTCCTTCGCATAACTGTGATTTTTTTACTAGATATACAAGCTCGTGTATTAGTAGGTTTCATTTAACCCAGTCGTATATCTTCCCCAGACAATTTACACTCCCATTTCACCCCCCACCCTCCACCCTCCACCCTCCAACTTATTTCCCTGCATATGTCATTCCAGTCCATGGTTTGAAACTCTCTCTATCCCCCTGTTGGCTGAGTTTGTTGTGTATTTTAGCTGTGAAGTTTGTGCCAGGTGAAATACACTGGCTTATATGTTAGTTCTATTAATTTATATGTGCATTTTATATCAGACAAACATACAAGACTATTGGTTTGACTAACCTAAATGTGAATTTGTACTGGATATACAGGTTCGCTTCTTACAAAGTTTCACTGGGCCAAGTCGCACTTCTCTCCCCAGTCGCATCCCCTTCACTCCTTTCCCACCATGCAGTCTCTTTTCCTGCACGGTGTATCTCTGTTCCAGTTCCATGATTAAACACTCATTTCAATCTTATTGCAGGTTCAGTTCTCTGTGCATTTTTTTTTTCTGTGAATTTCGGGTCAGATATATTGCCTCACCTCTTAGTTTCTTTTACCTAAGTGTTCCCCAACTAGTAGCCACCTCCCCTCACCCCCGTCACTCTTGGAGTCTCCCTGCGTAAGGCATCCCAGTCAGTGATTCCACTCTCTCTCTCTATCCTCCTACATGCTTAATTGATTGTGTAATTTAGCTGTGAAGTTCATGCCAGATACTGACATATCTGTTCTCTTTTAGCTTTGGATTTCAGTTTGTAATACAGGATCGCGCTGGTTTCATTTATCTATTTCTTACCAGATGTACACACTTGGCTTACTAACTGTTTCATTTAGCTGTGAAGTTCGTGTCTGATATGGCTATACACATCTTCAGTTAGTCGAGTGGCAAGTCTCCGCCAGCAGTCCATTCAAACCCTCACCCTCTCATCCCCCACACATACTCAGGCTCTCTCAATGCATAAGTAACTCCTGTCCAGAATATAACTTTCTCTTCCTTCTCCTGTAGTTTCAGTTTGAGTGCTTTAGCTGTGAAGTCTGTGTCATATACACAGGCTGGCGTCATAATAAGTTTCATTTATCTGAGTCGTAAGTTTCCCCAAACCAGTCTTACTCTCCCCTCACTCCCTCCCCCCCCAACAGCTTAATCTCACTGCATATATCATGGTCCCACACACTCTCTCTGCCCTTCTGCTGACTCATTTCTTAGTCTGTGTATTTTGTTGGCAATGTATGTAAAGTCGCGGCTTTATACTGAACACCTGATGCATCCGAGGTAGGGCATGTGGCTGCCATTCTACCCCTTCTGGAATACAGGTTACTTATCCAATTACCCCGTATATGTAAAGTAGCGATGGTCTAATTACGGCAGTAAATGACTTTATATTTCTTTTATCATTAGGACGGAACGGATATTATCCACTTTTGGTGAACCAGATGTAACTGTACCAGAAAACATGTTTGCATTTTAATGGTTTGCCGTAGTTGTGGATTTCGTACCAGAACAGGCTAGCACTGTAGCTCTCCCATTACACTGAAAATCTGGATGCTGATGTACATGTTTATGGTTTCATTTAGCTGTGGAATTTGTACGATACCTAGTTTAGAGGACAGCATTTTTTATGAACAGAGTTAGCTGTGGATTTTCTCAAGATCTTCGATAGACTTTCATATAGTTGTGGCTGTTAATAAACCTACGCCTTGCCCTCCCTGCTTATTATTTTCTTATTCTTTCATTAGTGTGCATGACCAAGTTTTATATTTTCCCTGCACTAATGTTTATACCGCTATAATTAAGGTTTATGTGGATGTTCATATCCTCTGTGATGGCATTCTCTTTTCCAAACTGCCCAAAGTCTGCATTATGAGGTAAACAAATGGCTAACCCCTCCCTAGTAGAGAGGCTTTGTCCTGCAGTATACCAGACATGGACTGATGCCGCGTCTGACACGACAGCAGAATTAAATCTTAATCACTCTAATTTTTCTTCACTTAACTCGATGTTACTGTGTCTGTTTGCAGTTTCCCTCTACTTGCTTTACGCAGTTACTTAATCAGTATCATAGGACTGGATCCATTAAGACGGTCGAAATGAGCAACAGTGTGCGTAGGTCGATGTACTAGTGTAGGCAAATCATTAATTTGTTTTAATTTTATGGGCGAGTTTGGTTGAGTGGTGCACCAGATGGTTTGCAGTACTCTGATGCAGCGTACCGCCAGCTCATTAGTCATACGCGCTAATTAAGTTTGAAATCAGTGGTAATTTGCCAACTGGTAGGTCATGTGCAGACATTCTCTTGCTGAGTGTTCAGTTCGACGCCGATTACAGTTAATAAAAACGGTATCAGTGCACATTTGGGGAAAAACATTTTGATACCATTGACGATGGTTACTGGAAAATGCTTTGCCACTTTTCCCCACACTGTTAAAAAGACTGGTATAAGCATATCATAAATCGCCTGCTCTGACACTTTCTAGTCGTTGTTGCTTGCGTGTTTACACGATAACTGACGAGACATCAAGAGCTATTATGATCATGGCTGACAATTTTGATCAACTGTGTAGCCAGGTGCAAAAATTCGTCTAGCATTTCTCTTTTTCTCATTATCACTTCCCTCTACTGCCTAAAATATCTAAGTTGAGAGAGGCCTTTTTTTTTTTTTTTTTTTTTTTTAATCATCCATAGATGGGTCTTTCTAATATGATGTGTTAGTGAGGATAGTGACAATTATGCCTTATGTGCGTGAAGTAGACGAAGTGGGATAGTGGGTGAGGCTTTATCTCTGAGTGTAGTGACGTACGAGTAATACTGTTGTTTTCCCTTCGAAGACAGAAAGAAAATAATATTGTTAAGGTGGACATCTGGTTCCTGGATTGCATGTTTATCTGAATTTTGAACCTGGTTAGATGGTCACTACTTTACCTTTCATTTTCACTTTATTTTATGCAATGAAAAGTGTGAAGTTGTTTACCCATCAAAGGACATGAAACAAGAAAGGCTAACCTGTCAACGTCTCTCTCTCTCTCTCTCTCTCTCTCTCTCTCTCTCTCTCTCTCTCTTATTCCTATCACTACAAGATTATTTTTTGTTTAGTTTTATATGAATATTCTACTTGGAGGTTTAGATAAAAACTTCATCTACCACTTCATTAAGATAGGCCTTTCCTAATATGAACATCGTGGGAAAAAAGTAACAAAAGTACATATAAATTATACTTTATTGAAAGGCTTAATTCATAATATCTACATAAACTACATTTGAGAGATAATTACAGATATTTCAGATGTAATTATTGTTCCACATTTCCTAGTTTAAGTCGTTGTTGCTTTTTTTTTTTTTAACCGGATTGTGAGTTTTATAAGGTTTCTAACTCCCTGTCTCTGTTAAGAAAGTGAGAAAGATGAACCTCCGTCTGAATGTTACAGTTGTGGGATACAGCAGAGAATTTAGGAGACGGGGTGATGGTGAGTAAACTTACCACTCATTTCACAATGCACTCATTTACAACTTTTCATGCTCCTCTGTGCGTGTGTGTGTGTGTGTGTGTGTGTGTGTGTGTGTGTGTGTGTGTGTGTGTGTGTGTTTAACCTATTTTTGGATCGCGCGTGCACATGAAGTATTCTTTATTATAATCTGAATAATATGTGTTTTTACCCTCTGCCTGACAAAGTTAGAGGAAGGAGTTGTTATCATTGGGATTAGTAGGGTCCGTCCGTAGAGCTGGACGGCAAGGCAGCTGGCCGGGAGTAGAGATTTCGTTTCCGGGCCAGAACTCGGAAAGTATTCGCTATAGAGTCATGAAATTTCAAAGTTTTGTGTCATATAGTGAACTGGTGCATCCTGGTAGGCATAATGCTGTGTCTTAAGTAGTTTTTCTTTTTTTTTAAACAATGAAAAATAAAAGAAATATATTTTCTCCAGATATTTCAATGCGGCCTGCACAAGGAGTCTGAATAATCCAGGTTATGCGTCCTCAATGCGTTCTCCTTACGCCCACTTTTTAAAGAAAAGATTGGGGAGTGGGGTGAGGACCGTTTTGTACTTAGGTGTGCAGGGGGGTGGGGGGTATGTGCTTGGTCAGTTGGAGGGTTGCAACAGCATAGCGTTGCCTGTTTGATATTATTGGTAGCATAGAATTTATGAAAAAATCATCATGAACGGTAGGACACGAAAGGCCACGGACAGATACTTAAACATTCTCATCTATTAAATTTATGCAAAGTGTTTGCTGACATTAGGAAAATCTTAGAACTACGCAAGGTAATAGTAAAGAATAACATAGATAATTGAGAAGGAAGAGGCGCTTAGGAGCCTCCCAAGGCAATTAGAACATGCAATAACCAAGTTGTTTGCGCCTCCACCAAGCCAAGGATACATTATTCAACCCTTTGATGACGCCGAGGTCAATATGTCATTCATTCTAATTACTACCAGCTTAGTATATTCATTTGAAGTACAAAATGAATATCTCTTGAAGACAAGTGAACTCAATAACATTTTACTGCAACCGTGGCCAGATGACTATGTTTATTAAAGTTAAGTACTCAATCCAAGAAAGCTAAAACGTTTCTTGGCTGACCCCTTTATTGGACAGTTGAAATACAATAGCATTTACGTCTAGCTACTGCAGGACGATTTTCTTCATCTGAAAGCAGGACCTACACGACATAGTGTTCAAATTAATCTCCCATAACCTCTTCAGAAAATATGGAACGCATAGTATAACACTTCAGCAGGTGCAGACGATATCATTCATCTAAACATAGACAACGCTACACTGTTGCAACCCTTCACCTGACCAAACATATTCCCCCCACCTCCCTGCACACCTAACCAAAAGCATAACGACCCTCACCCCCTCCTCCTCTGTATAACACAGAGACATGAAAACTTCAAAATTTCAATAATTTATCTATGGCAGTAATGAAGTTATGAGGGGGAGACGGTGGCTCAATCGGTAGAGAGGTGGCGTGGGGTCCTAACGGACCCAGGTTCAAATCCCGGCTGGGGCAGGGAACAGTTTAAGGATTTGAATTTCATTAAATCAGGCTTTACTGATCTACCAGAAGACCCGCCGACATGTCGTAAAAATACCCCCGCTAATACCAATACACAAGTCCTGTATGAGACAGCCCTAGCATATATTCAATATGGACGGTGGGTGTTAGCGCCGAAGTGGTGACATGGAGAGGTGTATGGTATGTAGGAGGATTACTGGGCCTTGATAGCAGGCTGTGAAGCCTATGCCCAGAGTCGGACACATAAAAAAAAAGAAAAAAAGATACGATGAATTATGACTCGTGCTTTTATCATTTGGGCAGCCAGTTTTTTACGGTTATATGGTATAGTAGGTACTGTCAAGAAACTTTATACATAATTAGTTTTACATATAATCATTTATCATGAACAATTTCTGCCTCCTAGATGAAATTTGGCAAAGTTTTAATAGAGAAATGCATTTAAATATCAGCTTTATGTATTTTTACCATTTCATGTACAGGTGTATGATATGCAGGAGGACTACTGGGCCTTGGGAACAGGCTGTGAAGCCTATGCCCAGAGTAGGGCACATAAAATGTGGATAGATAGATATAGATATAGATATAGATATAGATATAGATATAGATAGATATATAGATAAATATATAAAATCTCACAGCATTCTAACTACCAAAAAGCACCAGGAGACATTTTAACACATATTCCTGGAGAGTTTGAAACCTGTTCCTGTATTAGTTTCTGAGTCCTAGCCCGGAATCGAAAAATTACTTTTAACTTTTTCATTATAAAAAAAACTACTTAAGACACAACATTCTACCAATCAAAAGGCATCAGTTCACCACAAGATATATAACTGAAAATTTCATGACTCTATAATAAGTATTTTTTGAGTTCTGGCCCGAAAACGAAATCTCTACTCCCGGCCCTGCCGCCCAACTCAATGCACGGACACCTATTGATATCAGCGATAACAACACCCTCTTCTGACTTTGTCAGGTTTAAAAAAAAAAAAAAAATGCCTATTTATCAATATTTAAGTTTCTATTCGCTTACCCTTTCAGAACATGGACATTATAGGTTTTTATTTTAGCTCCGTACAAACTTTTATTCATCCAAGAGCAACACCAAAATGCCAGGGCCAGACGGTTAAACCCAGCCCAGCGGACTTTAGATCCAGCCCCACCAAAGTTGTGCGTAAGTTAGTAGCGGCCCAGATGCACCAGGAGTCCACCCCACAATATTCTCGCCATAGCTCGCCCCAAACTTTGCCACCAGCTTAGGCATTCATTTCCTTGGCAATGACCCCCTACCCGCCCCCTGGCTTAGTCCTCCTCTGAGACGATTCATTTCACTACGTTCTTGGAAGACTGAGAAGTGGGATTTCGCAGGATTACTCTGGCCATCAATAATCTTCTTCTAGGAACAGTGATGAGAAATAGGAATGTAAGATTGAGAGTGTAGAAGGTACTGCATGGCAGTATATTAGTTCCAACATTGCCAGCAGTGAAGCGTGGATGATGCTTGAGGGATATAATTTCACGATGAGAGATGATGAAAGAAGATGTCATCAAGCGTGCCTGTTAGCGAAATAGAGGGATAGATAGACTAATGAAAAGATTCATGAAGTGTCAGGAGGTCGTGGACGAACTGTTGGAGAGTCGGTCTGCTGTTTTAATGGAAGCAAGTTTGATACCAGACCTGGGCAGAGAACAGTGTAAAAAAACCAGACTTTACGTCCCTACTGTAATACTCACCGCCATGTCGTAAAAATACCCCCGCTAATACCAGTGTTCCAGTCCTGTATGAGACAACCCTAGTGTGCATTCAATATGGACGGTGGGTGTTTGCTCCGAAGTGGCGAAATGTAGGCGTGTATGGTACGCAGGAGAACTGTTGGGCCTCAGGAAACGGGCTTATAAGCTCATGCCCAGAGTTGGAAACATAGAAAAAAAAGAATGATGTGGGAAAATTGACAGATACGCTGATGTGGCTTGGCCATATGGAATAAATGGAAAGTGAGTGATTGACGAGGAGAGTAGATGGGAAGAGAAGGAAAATGAGGGCGGAGAGATTGAGAATGTATGATAGTAAAGGACTGTGTCGTGGAAAAATTAGTTGTTATTGAACTGGAGGAGAAATGCCTGAAAATACTTTAGTTGAGGGCACCGTCAGAAGAATGTTGCATTAAATGATTGCTAGGCAGGTAGATTTTTTTTTTTTTAAGTAATGGGTGATCTAATGGCTTGGTTAGATTTTTTTTTAATAGAACAAAATGTATGAGGAAGGTTTGGCTGTTGACCATTGTACAGCAGGGACAGAAACACCCAGATGTTTTTATTTAATAGACCACGTTTCACAGCCTTCAGCCACAGTAAAGTGATAGATAAAGACAGAGAGGTAGGTAAGAAGTCAGATAGACAGATAGATAGATAGATAGACAGATAGATACAGATACAGGTAGAAAGAGACCAATAGCTATATTACTAGAGGGGCACTCTGTGGAACGCATCTCTCCGACAAACCCACTCTTCATAATGGGTTAGCTTTTCTCATCACTGATGAGGGTTTCGCAGAAAGTGCTTTCCGGACCCAGAATCTGTAATACTATCCGGATCGGTCCCAAAAGTTAATCTATTCCCTGGGACAATTTTTTTTTAGTAATCCTGTTAACAGACTAACAAACAAACAAACAAGCGTGAAAATATACTCTCCTCGTCGGAGAGAATAAATTCATGTATATACACCCACCATCGGCTGGTGTGATGATAAAACGTTATCCGAGTCGAAATTAACCCAATATTTTTATGAAAGACCGATAATATGGGCATAGAAATATTGGAAAAACTAAAATATTATTCGGCTTTACTGCGGATATTTCTAACCCATAGTTCCAATGAAGAGAAGACTTGAAATCAGCTTATTATTGTAAGGATTCTATAAAAAGTTTTACAGGTGAATTTGCTACGATAATGATAAAGATAACTTTAGAAAAGCATGATTCCTTAAGTACGATTATGCTCATATTTAAGGGAACACACGCACACACACACACACACACACACACACACACACACACACACACACACACAAATTAACGTTTCGAATTATGTCGCTTCTTCAGATTATACGTGAAGAAGTTGTAACAGGCAAATCGATGAATAAATCCTGAGTTCATTCTCTGCATTAGGTGATTTTCCTTCAAGCGATTACAGTTCTCTCTTCTTCAGCGACTTATTTTTTTTTTTTACCACCACACATCTTTATTCAGTTTATCATACGTAGGATTAATAATGTTACTGTTGTGAAGTGGGAAATAAATGTGTGGGAATGAGTGTTACTGTAGTGAGGTGCAGAGTGAGGAACTATGTGTAGAACCGTGTGAGGGTATGTGAAGATTACTCGTAGGTGCAAATAAAGTGTTAACTAAGGAGAGAGTCAGGGTAAAGTAAGTGAAAGGAATGGAGTGAAAGCGAGATAATAGTGGAACATGAGTTGCTTCGAGTGTGCAAGTGGTGCGGATAATGTGTACCGGTGCGGCGGGGCAGTAGTGGTGGGGAACGAAGGTAGAAAAGCAGTGGAAAGATAGAGGAGAGAGGCTTAGGTCCAATTTGACAGTGCTTTTGTACACCCTCCCAAAAAGTATCGGCCCCTTAGGGTACGATGGTTGTGAAAATGAGCGAGTTCTGCGGACACTCAAATCTATAAATCTGGTGTCTCAAAACATATACTACCAAGTGTGTGATATTTTTTTGGTGTGTGTGATTTCGAGTTATAATCATTACCAAAGATAATTTTTTCGTTAATAATCACAGGATCACCATATAGCACAATGCTTCCGTGTTTCAGAATGATACATGCCGTTAGAGGGCCGATACGTTTTTTGGGGGGTGTACATGGCGTAATCGTACCAATCCTCTGCATTGTTGGCACAGATGCAGACCAATCCCTCGATTTCGGAGTCTTTATCTACATATTTACTTGCTTATTGATATTATTTTTTTTTACAGCTTTCTAATCTTGATCGAAAGCATAATTATGGTAACGTCGTCTGCCAGTAGCTGTGCAGAAAACTATTGTGACAGCCTAACTTGAGAAGATAGTAGGCATCAGTAGGTGTCAGAATGAACAGCAACGACTATGAAATCCACCTCTTACACTGGGATTGGGGCAAACGAGTGATGTGTAAGGGCAACAGGAGAGGGTGGGTGAAGAGGCAAACATTACTACTGTTTTTTTTTTTTTTTTTTTTTTTATGTGTCCGACTCTGGGCATAGGCTTCACAGCCTGCTATCAAGGCCCAGCAGTCCTCTTACATACAATACACCTCTACATGTCACCACTTCGGCGCTAACACCCACCATACATATTGAATACATGCTAGGGCTGTTTCATACAGGACTGGTGTATTGGTATTAGTGGGAGTATTTTTACGACATGTCGGCAGGTCTTCTGGTAGATCAGTAAAGCCTGATTTAATGAAATTCAAATCCTTAAATTGTTCACTGCCCCAGCCGGGATTCGAACCTGTTTACTTAAAATGTGCCAAATTGAAAGCAAATCCTTGATTTCTGACGATAATTTATGAAACACGACGAGGCTAGAATAAAGCTAGCTTTTTTTTTTTTACATCACTGCCTGCTGCATTCTGAAATGCGAGACGTAGACTTATCAAATCCACAAATGTCCTTCAAAACAGAGGAAGTACCCCCCACCCCATCCTTCCACTATTAAAGTTTTCAGCATACCGCTTTTAGTCTGGAACAGAGCTGGCGTAAAGTTTAATGGGTTAGGCGAACAACAGAGGGATGGAAAACTAGTAGAATAGAAGTTAGGTAAGAGAGGATTGGGAGTTGTTGTGGAGTGATGCTAAAGTGAAGTCCAGTGTGTGTATGTGGTGGGACGATAGCGGAGCGAAGTTAGAGAGGGTGTAGGATGACAAGGGAATAAATTTAATCAATTTTCGTGGATAGTATGGACTGGGACAGGAGAAAGACTGCAGTGGAAACATGGTGGAAGGAATGTTGAAGGAAAAATAAGTAGAATAAGAGTGGGACTGTGAGTATGATAGTCTGGAACTGAACGACAAATCAACAGAACAAAAAATTTGGTGGGAGGGACACTGATGGACAAATAACTGAGATGGGGAGTGGGATGGTTGAGGAATGAGAGTCTGGAGTAGAATGTGAGTTGTTTACAGTGAAAATGTAGTGAAAGGAGGTTGGTAGAAGAGTGAGTAGGATATGGTGGTATGGTGTATTGGATGCGATGGTAAAAGAATGAGAGGTAATTTGAAGTGGAGAGAGAGCAGCGTATAGGGAAATGAGATGGAAGGGGAATGGATGGGACGATGACTGGGATAGTGAGTGGGAATTGGTTTGAAGGGGGACGGGTGATAACTTCCTGCTAAAATTTGATGGAAGGAGGGGAGTTGGTCGGAAAATGGGTGTGACAGGTAGATGAATGGGAGGGATCAGCGCAAAGGATGAAAAGAAAAAAAAATGGTTTATAGCGCTATTCATGAGAATAAGGTACCATTCGGGCTGGTGAAGTGGGGTACCGTAGTACTAAAAATGTGAGAAGACAGATGGTGAAAAAAACGAGTGAGATAGGACAGGGAGAGTAAATAAAATGACGATATTATGTACTGTAGAGTGGAAAAAGACACTGAAATGAGAGAATTTGGTGGAAGGGGAACTGGTATGGAAATCAGATGAATAAAAGAATGGGGTTGTAAGTTCCTGTCAGTTTGAGGAGGAACAGGAGCTAATGTACTGATAAAATGTGGTGAAAGAGGAAGGGCTCGTGGAAAAATGAATATAAAATTAATGAGTGTGATAATGGGAGGGGACAAAGGGGAGAGAGAGTGGTAGAAAAAAAAAAACACAGCAGCTGGGATGCGAATGAGTTACAGTACAGAGGGTGGGGTGGCTTGTGGTGGGGGCGGTGGCAATATCGTGGGAAGGAAATTATGGGAAAACAAGTGTGGCATTAGTGGGACGAGAATGGGAGTGGTTAAGGGACAGAGGGTAGAACAGGGAAAAATAAGCTCAGTTCGGTTGGTACGAATATGAGAATGGGGTAGCGTGGGGTAGCAACAAAAAATGTGGTAGGAACCGAGTACGATATTGGTGGGACGAGAATGGGAGGGGACAGGGCCGTGGACATAGCCTAGATAAAAAGCTTCACTGTGGATGGGATGAGAATGAGTTACCTTACGACTGGGTGGGATGAAGTGTGGTAGGGTTAGTACCAAAAATGTGGTAAGGGTGTTTATTGGAAAACGAATGTGATGTCTAAGGCATGAGAATGGAAGGGGCAGTGGAAAGAGTGTAGTAGAAACACACACACACACACACACACACACACACACACACACACACACACACACACACACACACACACACACACACACACACACACACACACACACACACACACAAAAGGTTCACTAGGGCTGGCATGAATGTGAAAATGAGTCTAAGTTTGATTGGTTGTGATGGGGTAGTAATAAAAAATGTAGGAATGAGAGTGATGCGTAAATGAGTGTAATTTTAGTGATACAAAGAGTGGGAGAGGGCAGAGGACTAAAGGAAAAGAATGGTGAAGGAAAATAGATTCACTTCAGCAGATATACGTGCGAAAATGGGCCGCTGTTGGATGGACTGTAGTAGGAGGGGTGCGAAAAATGTGAGGAGTTGAAAGTAAAGTGAGTGTAATATTAGTGATACGGGAATGGAAGGGAACAGAGGAGAGATGGTACAGTAGAGAAAATAGATTCACCTCGATTGGTATGAGTGTGAGGTGCGGAGCGGTGCAAGTGCGGGATGGGTAGTAGGACATGCTGTCAATGAAGGGTTCGTAGGAGGAATGGAGGGGGAGGGGGGCAGTTTACTACAACAGAACGGGGGAAATATCACTTCGCTTGATATGATTATGGGAATGAGTTTAGGTGGGGTGTCGTGTGGTAGAGATGGGATCGGGAGGGATGGGGATGGGGTGGAGACTGGTAGGAGTAGTCGGCGGTCAGTTAGGGGTTTGAGGGGAAGGGGAGATGGAGGTAAGAGGGGTCACTATGGCAAACTGACTCACTATAAGCCGTAAAACCAGCTATAAAAGTCATCTGGCGGTACTCATAGGCCTGGAGGGGTCATAAGCTGGGCACA
The DNA here is from genome assembly GCF_032717465.1 of Coenobita brevimanus. NCBI lineage: Eukaryota > Metazoa > Arthropoda > Malacostraca > Decapoda > Coenobitidae > Coenobita > Coenobita brevimanus. The sequence goes on along the minus strand of NC_137049.1, from coordinate 26,282,725 downwards.
TCTGAGGTAGGCGGCGAGGTCATTTTGCCGCAAGCCGTCCAATTGAAATATACGGTAATGAGGGGGCTATTGACCAGATTTCGATAGTGTTTATGCAAATGTGTCAATAGAATGCACGTTTGGGGACCCCGGTGTCTCTGTATTACCCTTCTCTCCCCCATCTCGTCCCACACCACTCTAACCCCTACCCCTACCAGCCCACTTTCGACACCATTGCAGTTCGTCCGCTTTAACTTGGGCGGATATTTTCGTCCTTTTGCAAGTTTATTTCATTTTGTTCAGTGAAGGAGTATGACAGTGCTACGGCTCTACCTCTATCCATGGTATTTCTTTATGGCCAGCATCGTTTTCTAGTGCAAATCCCTTGTTCTGTTCAGCACATCAGATGGAGAGACAGAAAATTTAGGCTATATTATAGTCGACAGCGTACATTCCCGTTGCCAGAGGGTCCGGACATAAAACCGTGATATAGCCTCTCCCGGGCTCAATACTGGACCCTGGTTAAACGGCGATTTGCATATGGTGACCGAACGGATAATTCTCGCTGAGTGTTACTTTTATTTTCACTCCTTTTAGTGTTTGTGTGTTGATGGCTTGTCTGTGAGCAGGAGCTGAGAATATCGGTAGGTTCCGTTCTCTTTAGATGGAATGAATGATGATGATGATGATGATGATGATATTTTAAAATAATTTTTTGCTGTATAGCTCATGTCTTACACAAAATTAGCAGAAACTGGGACATTATAATGCCTTTGTGTGTGTGTGTGTGTGTGTGGGGGGGGGGGGGATCGATAGATGGATAAACATACAGATATAGACATGCACGGACCCCCACACCCACAAACAAATGAAGTGGAAAGACCATGTCCTTATGTTTGTGGGTGGGGGGGTGGGGGTTGTGGCTCATTTGTGCCCATAAAACGTACGAAGCCTTTTTTTTTTTTTTTCTAAAGATTTACTTAAATTTTTAATAAGTAATGCAAAACTTAAGCTCACACATCAATGACGCCTTTCTCAAAATATCACCGGGTAATTTTTTAAAACAACATATAGGTTATTGTGCATATGCTGGTGCTTTCTAATTGTACCAACAGTTTCTCTTTTATGTAATTTACGACTGTCAGCTGCAAATATTTATACGTCCAGTTGATGAGGATGTGTAAAAAACAGCAACTCTCTCTCTCTCTCTCTCTCTCTCTCTCTCTCTGTTCTCTTCTCTCTTCTTCTCTTCTCTTCATTTACCACCTTATCCCTTATCACGCCCTGCCATAGCCCCGTCATTAACTTCCCACAAGCCGGAATCTAATTTCGGCCTATCGTGAAGAATCAGACACAGGATCCATCTCGGCTTCCTACTCCCGTTGTCGGTTGGCGCAAGTCTAGGCCAACCACACCATCACGACCTCCCCCCCCCCCTCCCCGCAATAAAATTGATAAATAATAATATATAAATAAAAATAAGGCGGATGTTTTTCGTAACTAAGACAAAGCTTGTAAACATATTTTTCTCGTCACTAATATTTGTTTTTACAGGTTTCGAATCATTGTACCTCTACGGATCAAGATCCTGGTTTTAGTTTAGTAAAAAATAAATGAAATGGGAGAGGGGGGACCATTTTCTTTCGTCAAATATACCATATGAAACTGTTTCCACATTTAGTACAGTTATCTTTTATATATCTTTTATCCTTCGGTATGATGGCTTTGCAATTGTATTCCTACCATCGACAAATCGTATACTCGGTTCTGAAAGGTTTTTCAATTTCTCGAGGTTAGATATTACCTTCTGTAATCCCATTAGTATCAAAGGTTTTCCCTAAGATGAACAATATCAGGCGACCACATGAATAAATTAGAAAATAGTCAGAGAGCACATACCTCCTCCAATGCTATTGCCATTCAAAAGGATCCGGATCGGATCCTCCACGATATTTAATCAATTCATTCTTGGCCCATGGCCCACCCTTCCACAAAATTTAACTGAAATTAACTAAGAACTTTTGGAGATACCGTGCGGGATACTCCGGATCCGGATCCGGATCCTCCCCCAAATTTAATCACTTCTTCCATGTCCCATGGCCCACCCTTACACAAGATTTCATTGAAATTCATTGACAAATTTGGAGATATCGCCTGGACAAAAAGACAGACATACAAACAAAGGTGAATACATGACCTCCTCCAACTTCGTTGGCGGAGGTAGGTATAACATAAAGTCGTATTACTGGCAGGTTTTAATGAAGCCTGTTTCTCCATTTTGATATGATGTCGAATCCACATAAAAATGTGTAGATCTAAGACATATAGTGCCATATTTGCAAGTAGGCTTATGAATTCTCGGTCCCCATTGTATAAACGCATATATTTTCACTACGAATCATCTCACATTTTCATGCAATAGCGCCGTGCACTATGAAGTGAGTCAGGCCCATTTACATTTATAATTCGGAAAAAGGTTGGAATAACCGTAATGGCGCTGTGTGCTGATGGTGATATTTGTGGAGATGGTCATGATAGTGGGGATGATGACGATAAATTCGTATAATAATGATAATGATCCTGTTGATGATGATTATACTGATGATTCTGATGATCATGAAAAATAGAAATGATAATAATGATGATACTGATGATGATAAGAAGGGTAATATTGAAAATGATAACGATAATGTCAGTGTTGTTGATAATGATAGATAATATTGATAATGAACCTGATAAAGACGACAACATAATCTATACCTACAAAGGGCAAGCCAGGGATTATATAAAAGAAACACACACACACACACACACACACACACACACACACACACACACACTTTTATTAATACAGTATATGAGCAACGAAGCACGATAACTCTATTAACAAGGTGTCAGTGGCAGTGGGAGGTGCGTGTGATGAGAGTAACTAGGTGTGACACTGTTTTCAGAGTAGTGATATTAGGGCAGGCAGCAGTGTGACATGTTATAATATTCCCTCCCCCTCTCTGACTGACGTGACTTGGCTGTTGTGATAATTTCATCTAGTCTCTCTGCCTCTCTCATTCTATCTCTCTGTCTCTGTGTTTATCTCTAGCCTTTTTATATGACCTCTGATTAACCTGCTAGCATTTTATTCAGTTTTCCATCTCTCTCTCTCTCTCTCTCTCTCTCTCTCTCTCTCTCTCTCTCTCTCGTGTATTTCCATCTCCCTGTATGCTATCATTTTTCTAAATCCCCCCCCTTTTTTTTTTTTCATCTCTCCTCTCGTTCTCTTCTTTTTCTCTCTCCTGTCCCATTCCTCTCAACCCCTACTCCTTTTCTCCCTCTCCTGTCATTTCCTCTCACTCCTATCGCATCTTCTCCCCTGTCTCTTAATAGCATCTTCGCTCCTACTCTCAATCTCTTCTACCCTTTCTCTCACCTATCCCACTTCTTTCAACCCCTACCCCTTTTCTCTCACTTCACCTATCCCCTCTCACTGCTACCTCATCTTCCCCCCCGTCTCTTATTAGTTTCTTCTCCCCTAAGCCCTCCACCATTAAGATGGGACGACCTAGAACACAAACTGATACAGATGCAATGATGGGTTTAAATTAATGTTCATGGTAATGGGTAATGGTAATGATGGTTGTGGTAGAGATAATGGGAATGAAGACGGAAGAGAGAGAGAGAGGAACCGTGTCTATGTGTTAGCTTATGGTCTTTTACCTAACGCTGCTTTCTACGAGGAGAGAATCCCAACGAAAAGCCTACTCCTAAGATTATATATGCTTACTTGGTATCGACCATCTCCTTGCTACGACGCACTTTCCTATTTCCTTGTTCCATCATATGTTATTCATTAACCCAAGCAACAATGATATCCTTAGCTGTTTTTCGTTTCTTCGTCCGTCTAGTCTGACTCTTGTATACACCCCTTTGTTCTTCGTATGTTGAGGAGAGTGAAAAGCAAAAACCAAGCACCAAACACTTCCTTGTGTAGAGGCCGTCATTAGTCCCTTTCCTGCGTTTCGAAACTTCCAAAGCCGAATCTGATCTTGCAAAGCTACTCTGCAACAGTCAAATGGATTGGAATCGCGCTTAATTAGTTCTTAACCTTACTCTGCGAGATTTTTTTTGTTCAGACTACATCCACACGATGAATCTTTAAAACAAACCCCATGCACTGAACCCTGTGCGGAAGTCGAACATGGCAACTTTCTTTTCAGTCCCTCCCACAACTTAGCGTCTGGTGCCTCATTATAGCACGAGTACTTTAACCTGACAAAGACTTTTACTGTAATTCCTAGCTCAGTTGGTGACCAAATGAAGCCAAGAGGACTGATGTAAATGGCAACCAAGAAGACTCATTCCTTCTTTTTAACTAAGGTTCATCGTGTTTTATGTAGCCTAATCACGCCATAGTATTCAAGTTTGAGAGGCCCAGTCCCGTCAGGTGAAAATAAACCAACTTTTATGCACAGCTTTCATGTACAAACTGGCCTACTAACAGGACTTATGGGAGAATGTATGTTCTTCGTCTCTCCAACTGTCTTTCTTGTCACCTATAATTAAGCTGGTTTCGTGAATCTATGAGTTTCATATCGATAGATCTATGAAGAAAGCGATATCTTAGTGTGGATGCTCATTAGCCTACCTATCCATCTACTTGACCCCTTTTACCGATACACAGATGCTGCAGTTGGAGGTGCATTCGAAGTCTGTTTATAATTATTCATCTTCGTTAGTGTTGTGTGTCTTCAATACTCAGTTCAATATTTGTTTATTAACTGTTTCTCATACATATGCTGTTAGAGTTAAAAGAAATTATTTCCAAAATTGTTTGAAATGGTAATTATCTCAGAGGATGAAATAAAAGTTATCCACTCCTGATAGCGAAGCGTAGAAACACAAGTTACAGTGAGATGGAGTATATTCATAGTATAAACCCGAATGTTCAGAATTATCACGTTGTCTAAAATGATATCTCACAAAACACAGTATTTGCTGGAATACCCATGGGTGTTAACCACGACAGCTATTAATGTTCTCTGATATTATAGACTCCCTCCAGATTGACAGAGAAATGACGCTAAAAGTAATTAGGCTTATGTGTAATGGTATTCTTACTGTTGATGTATGACAGTGTTGTTTTTCCTGTTTTATGTGCAGTATTCACTGCCATTGCCTGACGCTGCTTCTTGTGGAAGATCCTGAGACCTTCAGATATCTATGTTCCTGACCAAGATGCCTGACAAACTGAATTTCAGTTGATGGCCAAATATAGTCAGACTGAAAGGTAGATGTGACTACTAATAGAAGAGACGTTCATACTTAATAGACAGGGCTCATCTAATATCACGCAACCTCGATTTATTATTCAGTTTTAAGAGCAGCCCCGATCCGTCAGGTGAAAACAAACTGACTCTAGTCAGCAAGAACCCCATTATCCCCGACACACCACCCTCACTCACGTAGGTACTCTCGCACCTTATCTCCTCATCCTATTCTCGGTCTCTCATTCTAACTAGGCACTAATTGTAGCGAATTCTGTGGATGTGATGATACTGTTGACATCATTACTTTTTTGCTCTTTCCGAGGAAAAACCTCTTATGCTGAAGGTTAATCAACGTTATATACGCTCCCCTTAATTCGTTAGATCTCTCATAGCCTAAAAAAAAATATACATACATACATATATATATATATATATATATATATATATATATATATATATATATATATATATTGTCTGGACAAGAGACGCCTAGGACTGAGTGAGCTAAGCAAATTATATTTACATAATGAAATTACGTTCATTGTGTGTGTGTGTGTGTGTGTGTGTGTGTGTGTGTGTGTAATTCATCCACATGAATAGTATCTGCCACTGTGAAGCAAAACACATAGGTACTGAATTTCCTGGTCTGATAATTTTATGTAGGAAATAAAAAGCCTGTTTATGTTTTTTCCCTTCATACCAATTAACACGTGTTTTTCTTTTAACAGAGGTGAGTGGGAGTTTTGCGCCGAGTCTGGGTAACCCTGAAAAATAAGCATTGGTGCGTACAGTATATGCATGTTTTTCTCGATCACACCAGGCATTAATACCAGCACCTGTTACATATACCAGTTAGAGTCACATTACATCACAAAGCAAGCACACACACACACACACACACACACACACACACACACACACACACACACACACAGAAAAGCTAACACATATACAGTATATTCAGACATACATTTATACACACGAGAGTCATATTTTTCATATAGTGGATTAAGTTTTCAGCGTCACTTTTATAGGGTCGTATCGTTCGTTGTATACGTATAATTCATTTTTGTTTATCCATTTTTGGCACACTGATTCTTTATTCGCTGTGAGAGTGTTATAGATAGATGTAGTCCTAATATTTGTTTCAGTGATTCATTCCTCTATGTTTGCCGAAAATTTTAAACCGAGTAAAGTACAGTTACCGTCATAAATGTCAATCCACCTTCATACTCTAAACAGTAGTGCTGTGTAGAATGCCTTTTCAAACCTACTGAACCTTCGGACCGGCACAACTTATCGGAATAGGGTGCACACGATCGTAACTCTTGAAATAAAAATGGGCTCATATATTTTTTCACAAACATACTTTCACAACAAAGACCGAAACATACACTTTTAGGCCCGTTGACATTTTAACCTTACTTAATCCTACCTCACCCACCATAATGTAACTTGCACTAATCGACTCAGTTTTATCTAATTAAAACAGATGCCTGAGTTTGGCAAGCAGAGTAAAGCATTAACAAGGCTTCTTTGGATCTCTCAAACTCCGAGTTATATTACATTGAGTTCAGCATAAATTTCGGAACTATTACAATGTAGTCCAGGATTTTCTGCACATACCGTTTTCACAGATCTACCATGCATGTAGAGGTTATATGGCTGGATAAAGTGATAAGCCGTAAGTGGTGTCAACATTGCTGTGTGTTATGTGGTAGTGGTGGGTAGGTGGCTTGTGTGTGTGTGTGTGTGTGTGTGTGTGTGTGTGTGTGTGTGTGTGCGTGCGCTCGTATACGTGAAGCCTATGCTTGTTCTCGCGTTTTCCTCCTTGTGCAGTAGCCGTTGCTGTTTGCATGTAGGTGTGTGAACGTGTGTGAAGTGTAATGATAGCCTGTACAGTGGCGATGGCTCTGTGTGTGTGTGTGTGTGTGTGTGTGTGTGTGTGTGTGTGTGTGTGTGTGTGTGTGTGTGTGTGTGTGTGTGTGTGTGTGTGTGTGTGTGTGTGTGTGTGTGTGTGTGTGTGTGTGTGTGTGTGTGTGTGTGTGTGTGTGCGCGCGCGCGCGCGCGCTCGTATACGTGTAGGCTATGCTTGTTCTCGAGCTTTCCTCCTTGTGCAGTAGCCGTTGCTGTTTGCAGATAGGTGTGTGAACGTGTGTGAAGTGTAATGATAGCCTGTACAGTGGCGATGGCGGTGTGTGTGTGTGTGTGTGTGTGTGTGTGTGTGTGTGTGTGTGTGTGTGTGTGTGTGTGTGTGTGTGTGTGTGTGAGTGTGTGTGTGTGTGTGTGTGTGTGTGTGTGTGTGTGTGTGTGTGTGTGTGTGTAATGGTCGGTTGTGACGGTATATACAACGAGGGAGGTAATTGTGTAGCAAGTGTACAGAATCATGTCCCGCCTGAAGCTGCCTGGTCGGTGTGCATTACCCATGAACCCAACACGGCTCCCTCATGTACACGCAGCTCCTGGGACATGTTAACCCTGCCGCAGAGGAGGGACTAAAACAGAGCGAGAGAGAAAAAAATGATCTTGTATTTCGTCGGCAGGTAATTCGTGTTTGAGGTCGTGGGGGAGACTGGGTGAGATAGGGGGTCGTACTGGCGTCGCATTACAGCATATTGGATTTAGGAATCGGTGTAGCATCTCTTTCTTCCCTGCTGATATCTGAGCATGAGGTGCCAATGTTTTATTTTTTTATTTTTTTTTATTGTTCAATGTTTGAAAAAATATATACCGTAACTATTAAAAAAGAGACTATTAATGTATACTATGGGTATGAAATTATGAAGAAGCCTCTTTTATCCACAGAATAAGGTTCATAGTCAGGATAACAATGTTTTAGAGTTGATTGGAAAAAGATCGAATGCCGTATGAACATGTGACTGAAACAGAGGTAGCAATGGACTGAAAGGAAGCTTCTTTGTGAGTGCTAGAATCAGATATCACCCAAACCAATATTCTGAGCGAAGGTCAAATTTGAAAATTATATGCAGAAGCGACCATTGTTCATATCTGCCATTTTTTTTATTCTACAGTCGGTAAAAGGAAATTTGGTATGTAAACAAAGCAATAAATTTCATTCCTTCTCTTGTATTGCACGGAGCTGATATTAGTGAGAATAGGAGTTATCATATTTATTTATAAAAAGATATATTGCAATATGTGGAGAGAACTTAGTGGGTCTCACGCACTCTTTTTAAAGTCAGCGGGTTGTGGTGTGAAACTTGTAAAAATCTACGCTTGCAACGTGCCGCTTGTTACATCCCTGGTCAGAAGGAATGGGAAGACAAGGGTTTGATGGGCGAGGTGGGTGATGCAAAGGAAGTGATTGGGAGATGATCCGTTACTGATGTTATTGAAACAAGTTATAATTAGGTCTACACTACAGTTGCTGCCTCCCGTCTCATATCCCAGTTACTTTGCACGCTTATTGCTTCATGTGTTGTCTGTTGTAGCGTGTATTGTTTTCCCCTAATCCATCAAAGATCCCTAACCTCTCTCAGATCAGTTGGTGGTCGGAAGTAATGAGACGAAAGCTTCGATTTGAGCAATAATCAAGGAGACTCATGCATCATGCTTACCTCATAATTAAAGCTCGATTTTCAATGAACCGCTACTTATTATTCAAATTTTGGGGATGGGTCAGTTCCATTAGGTAAAGACAAGCCAGACTACAGTATGAGGGAAGATGGTGTGTCATGATGAAAGGAATTACAGAGATGGGATGAAAATGCCTGTTTATTCGGTTAATTCTCACAGGATGTGGCGTCAGGCAAAGTGTGATTAAACAGCTTAGGATTATGAACAGAATGCCAAGGCCAGGTCAAGATTCAGCAACATAGAAAAGATATACCCTGGATAGTATTAATAGGGAAACTGAAACATCGAGAAAAAAACTAACTGACAGTGGATAGAATCAATAAGGACAAATAATAACAAAATAAAAAAAAGATACAGCACATAGAGGAGAGAATAAATAAGGATTGGGAAATAACAAGGGCAATTTGCAGGACAAAGACCGGGATAACTCATGTGCAGGTGGTTTGCAAGTTATAATCTCGGTAAATGATGGGAAATGCGAAAGAATGTAACCGAACTTGCTGCGTATATGATAGTAATGATAGGTGTATGATACCTCCTCGTTTTGGTATAGTGAGGTTAAGTATCAGTATATCTGCCTGTCTGTTTGTGAGTCAGTCTATTTCCTCGCCTGTCAATCTGCTTATCTGTCTAAGCTTACTGTGGTGGGTATAATTCTGAAGGTTTGGGTAGCTGTGCGTCACTTCCAGGATTTTGTAAAATGAATACAAAGAGAAATATTGCTGTGTTCATTTGTCTGCCTCTTTGTGTGCCAATCTATATGTCTATTCATCTATCTGTTTGTCTGTCTTAACTTACCTACTGTGTATAATTACTGTGGTTAAAATAGAAGCACAATAATTAATATTACTTGTATTTGAATATCGGTTGACACATTATCATATACAGTATATAGGTCTTTCTTTCCGTCTTTCTTGAAACCACATCCTGTTAGAAGTAGCTCCAAAAGTATGACTCAAGGTATTTTTCTCCCTCACGAAATCAATAAGAAAAGTTTCATGGCAACAAAGGTAAGGGCCAATAGCTCATTACAGATATGAAAGTCACCTGAACCTATGTACAATAACGAATTTCTCGCTTCTTTCTTGTTACCTTTAAATGCACCTCTTAAACTCAGAAGTGGCCCTCACGTACTGAAAGTGTTAACCATTTTCGCTGTCATGCATCGACTTGAGTTTTACTCTGGTCAAATTCACATAACAAATTTATAGGTGATAGGAAATACAGCAGTTATAAAGACTACACGACACAGTTTTCAACTCTAATATTACTGGAACTGCCCGTGTTAGAAGAAATTGTCTCGACCTTTTTGTTTTTTTTTGTACCATGTTCATCTGAACGTTGCCCTACTCTGACAATTTACTATCCTCTTTTTGGGAAACAAGGGGGGCGCAGAGTGACGTTTTTATAATTTGTATAATCAAACAGCGGATCCTGCTACATATATCGGTGCCACCACGTGAAGGCATCCCTCTCCACCATCTCGTCTTGTGGAAAACGGGGGAAACACTTTGATGCGTCCACAGAAAGCGAAAGAGATTAACCTTTTAACGTGGTGACGTTTATTCCTAGCTTATTCTTGTTATCTGTTGGCGATTTATTCAGCCCAAGAGAGTGACCTGTTTGTGGAAAGGTTAATGATGTCAGTCTCTAATCCCTATCGCAACAAAAGTCTTTCCTAGACTGAGTAGCCTAAAAATTCTTTGAAAGTAGGAAGAATGAAATCAGAAGTAACGTCATCAGAAAGACTGAGTAATCAAAAGAACTGAAGAAGAAATATGGCATCAGGGAGAACGAGTTAATGGAAAATTAAAAGAAGAAATACGGTACTAGAGAGATCGAGTTAACAGAAGACTGAAACACGAAATTTGGCATCAAAGAGAACGAGTTAAACGAAGATTTTAAAAAGAAATACATCATCATAGAGGATAAGTTAACAGGCCAAAGGAGATGCAGACCACATAATTTCAGGGCATTTGTGGTGCTCGCTGACTATCATCCCTTGGCTACCATTATTTTGTTGCCTCATTTAAATATCAGACGTTGACAAAGAGAGAGAGAGAGAGAGAGAGAGAGAGAGAGAGAGAGAGAGAGACCGTAGTTCAGCTGATGCACTCCATAATTATCCGATTCCGGGAACTTGGGTGAATATACTCTCTTGTGAAATTTCTCCTTTGTGGACTTATGAACTGCAGATAATGGCGATCCTGGCAAAGCTGGGAAAGAAGGAAAATAGTAATGATGATAGACGGGTGCAGGGAGGACTGGAATTATAATTTACTTCCCACAGGCTTTGAGTCGCATGGTGGAGGGCATAGAAATTGGAGAGATAATTAGGGGTAGTTTCGAGGTGAGAAATTTTAAAGAAGAAATGGAGAGAGAGAGAGAGAGAGAGAGAGAGAGAGAGAGAGAGAGAGAGAGAGAGAGAGAGACAGACAGACAGACAGACAGACAGAGACAGAGAGAGAGAGAGAGAGAGAGAGAGAGAGAGAGAGAGAGAGAGAGAGAGATTTTCAGAATAACGCTTTATCACAATTAATTTTCCTTGCCTTCTAAGCCACACTACCGAGCCATGTCCTTTGAAAAATTATCACTTAATTCATCGTCTCCTAAAGTCCGCCTTCTGTCGCTCTACCAAGGACTACAAAAAAATGTGGAAGCAAGACAGCAGTATTGGAACTTTATGAGTACTGAGTTTCATGTCGGGAGTAACTTCGATTGCACCACGAGAGATGACTGCTACCTTATCAGAATTCTGGGGCAAGCCGTTACGTATGTAATATCTTTCAATGACGAGTTTCACTTGCCTTTTCAAGTACAGTAAGTACAGTATGGAATTATCAAAGTATTTTTAAATGAATAGTTGCAATGGAAAGTGAAATAAATAAGTAAGCAACTGAACTTGCAGTTAAAAATCGTGCCTTTAAGCAGTAATTGTACTGTACCATAACTGAAACTGGCTGACTGATTGGATATTCAAAGACTGGGCCTAAGTTATAGGATAAGAAACAATTCAATTTACTTTGCCTTCTCAACCTGTAGCGTTGATGAACTGTCACATTAATTAACTCTACTGAACTTGAGTTGTGCACAAGACTGTTTATATATGACGATATCACCACTAAGCACTTCACAGTCAAATGAGAATTAATATCCGACCCCTGCAGCCAGTGGAACTCTCTTGCTTTCCCTCCGTCCCTCTCGCTCTTCCTCTCTCCTCAGTTGCACGCTGGAGTTTTTTTCTTTTCCGATCATTTTTTTTCACCCCGAAATATCTGGATTTGTGGATTTGTTTTTTTGCCTTTAGAAAGTTGAGACTTTGTAGAATAAGATGTAAAGCAGGAAGTGATATTCCATAAAGAAATACTTACGACGAGTTAAGTTGAAAGAGCTCATAAAAATGTTTGTATCACTTTTTTCTAAGCGTTTTTTGGTCACGTTTCCGAATTTTTCCATGAGTGAAGATATGAACTGGAAATTCAGTCAGGCTAATATGAGACCAAATTTTAAGGTGCTAGACGCAGATTTATGATGAATATTTCTTTGTTTGGACACGGGTTTGCATCTAAAGAGCTGGTTGGACACTTTCAGGTTGGACGCAGACCCTCGTCCAAAGACCGCGAAAGTGTTAAATGACAGTGCGAAAACAAAACGACCTGTGGTATCATTTAACTGTTATGAAATCTAGTTCATCCTTTAAATTGGTTTGCGTCGTTTATAAATATGACCCAAGGAAAGAAAGAAATAAGAATGAAAAAAAGAAAACTAATAAAGGAAAGAGCCGAGAAGCGTAGCGTGCCTGTGTATATCTGTGGCAGGCTAAGTGGAGGTTAACTTATTGCCACAAACAAAGAGATTTTCCGCTGGAGTGGCTCTCCTCCCCGGCCAACACTAGGAGTAGGGGGAGGGTTTATGGTTGGTGTGTTGTGGGTATAGTAGTCGTGTGGGTGTGTTGATGTGGTGTGAGCGTGTTGGTGTGGGTGTGTTTTTGTGTAGTGTGATATACTAGGGTGGTATGTGTGTACTGTAGTGGTTTGGTGTGCGTGTTTTGGTCTGGTGTGGTGTGCTAGTGTGGGTATGTTGGCATGGTGTGTTGTGAATATAGTAGTTCTGCGGGTATGTTGGTGTGTGCTGGCGTGGTTTGGGTATTTGTACTGAGTAATGTACTGGTGTATGCATCGCCTTTTTGTATGTTGATGCGGTTTGATATAGGTGGTTTGCTGTTCTGATGTGGTTTGATGTAGCTAGTATGTCTATGTAAATTTGTTTGGTGTAGATGGCAGGCTGGTAAATGTGGTTTGTGCATGATACTGTGGGCATATTGGTGTGATGTACCGTCTAATGATATATATAGACGTGTTGATGCGGTGTATGATAGTGGTTTAGGTATAACGGTGTGGTGTGGGTAGGCAATGCTGATATGGGTGTGCTGATGTGGTGTGGGTCTAGTAGTGTTGTGGGTATGGTAGTTGTGCAAAACAGATAAGTTAGAGCTATTGGAAGAATAATTTAAGTGAAAGTATTCATTTTATCCTTTTTTTCCATTCTTTTCTGTTCTCTCTTTTCTGTACATAATAATTATTCTCTCTCTCTCTCTCCCTCCCTCCCTCTCTCTCTCTCTCTCTCTCTCTCTCTCTCTCTCTCTCTCTCTAACATTAAAGTTCATGAAGAAACAGATTATAATAGTAATAATATTCCCATTTCATTTCAAAGTAACGTTATCAAATAATAAACTTTACAATACACAATTATATATATGCTTTTACCTTGACCGGCAACATAATTTTCAGTTTAAATCGCCATCACCTTCGGAAAAACATAAGAATTCAGTTTATAATTGTTGTTTTGAGTTATCCCTCAAAAGAGCTAGGAAATGAAATTCATTAGACCAAGCAAGGGTGAATTTATATTTTTAGATGTCATTGGAAGATTGAAAGAAGAAGAGATGGCTTAAAACATGAACTGGAAAGGACTGGAAGGGAAAGGGGCTGAGAGGAAAGGAAAATGATGGTAATGAATGAAGGAGAAAGGAAGGGAAGGGAAAAGAAGTGAAGGAATGGAAAGGAAGGGTGCAGAAAGAATTGAAACTGAAATGAAGGGAAGAAAAGGGAAAGGGAATGTCGAGTATGGAATGAAAGACACGGAAAAAAATAGCAAACTATATGAAAGGAAGAGGGGAATGAACGAAGATAAAGGCGATAGGGAATAGAAAGGAGGAAAATTTATAGGATGGGTAAAAAAGAAAAAAGCGGAAAGGAAGAACAGGAGAATAGAAAAGGGAAGAGAAGGGAAAGAAAAAGAAAAAAAGAGGGCAGAAACGAGTTGAAGAAAAGAGTATAATAAAAGAGAGAGAAAAAAGAGAAATAATGAGAGATTTTAAAAAGTAAGAAAGGGAATGGAAGAGGGAACTAGAGAGAGATGTATTCATTCTCACTCCGCCGCTACAACAGGAAAACAAACTCTTAAGGATCTTGCTCGTCGGGAAAAATAAAAACTGATTCTCGCTCCAGATTTTATCGTTTCAATTTAGTCTGTCATTTACCAGCCTCCTACTCTTTCTCCTCCGCCTCCCTTTCCTCTTCCTCCTGCTCCTCATTCTCTTCCTCCTCCTCCTCATCCTCATTGTTTCTATTTTTCTCCACCATCTTCTATTGTTTTATCTTTTTATCTTTTTCTACCCTCTCCTCTTGTTTATCTCTTCGTTTATCTTTTCTTCCTGCACCTTCCCCATCCTATCTCCCTTCTCCTCTTCTTTTTCCTTTTCCTTTTCCTCCGTTGTATCTTCTTTTTTTCCTCTTCTTCCCCCCATGTTCTTTTATGTTTTTTCTTTTCTTTCGTCCTGTTCTGCAACGTCTCCTCTTCTCCTCCGTCTCTTACACTTCCTTACTCTCTTTATCATTCTAATTTCTCTTTTCCTCCTCCTCCTGCTACTGCTACTACTACTACCACCACCACCACCACCACCAACACCACCACCACCACCACCACTACTACTACTACTACTACTACTACTACTACTGTTAGTCTTCCTTCTACTCTTCATCCTTCTTTTTCTTCTCCGTTTCCTTTTCTTTTACTTCTCCCTTCTCTTCCTCCTTCACCTCAGGGTCGTAATGTCTTCCTGGAGACATATCCAGAGCATAAGCACACCACTTTCACCAACACTTACACCCACTCACGGTGACACCACTAGTAGCTACACCACTTGCACCACTCACACCCACGCCCCTACAGCCACACAACCTACACCCACACCATTCACATTAACACAACCACATTTACATCCACTCATGCCCACACTACTCATACTCACACCACCTACACCCACATCATTTACACTTATACCATTCACACCTACACCATTCATACCTACACCACTCATACACAATCTACACCTACACCACTAGTATCACACCACTCTCACCCTCACCATTTACACCCACACCACACTGCCGCACTTACACCCATTTACAATTGTACCACACACACACACACACACACACACACACACACACACACACACACACACACACACACACACACACACACACACACACACACACACACACACACACACACACACACACACACACACACACACACACACACACACACACACACACACACACACACACACACACACACACACACACACACACACACACACACACACACACACACACACACACACACACACACACACACACACACACACACACACACACACACACACACACACACACACACACACACACACACACACACACACACACACACACACACACACACACACACACACACACACACACACACACACACACACACACACACACACACACACACACACACACACACACACACACACACACACACACACACACACACACACACACACACACACACACACACACACACACACACACACACACACACACACACACACACACACACACACACACACACACACACACACACACACACACACACACACACACACACACACACACACACACACACACACACACACACACACACACACACACACACACACACACACACACACACACACACACACACACACACACACACACACACACACACACACACACACACACACACACACACACACACACACACACACACACACACACACACACACACACACACACACACACACACACACACACACACACACACACACACACACACACACACACACACACACACACACACACACACACACACACACACACACACACACACACACACACACACACACACACACACACACACACACACACACACACACACACACACACACACACACACACACACACACACACACACACACACACACACACACACACACACACACACACACACACACACACTGCCAGCTTTCTCTGTGACTGCAGCAACGCCTTTTAGTTTTCTCGAAGCAAGATGAAAC
Organism: Coenobita brevimanus; assembly: GCF_032717465.1. Taxonomy (NCBI): domain Eukaryota; kingdom Metazoa; phylum Arthropoda; class Malacostraca; order Decapoda; family Coenobitidae; genus Coenobita; species Coenobita brevimanus. The sequence goes on along the minus strand of NC_137049.1, from coordinate 26,266,438 downwards.
TTATGAGGGACCATATCTACCAGCACATGCCCTCTCCTTCACCTCCTCCTGCTTCCCCTCCCTCCCCCTGCTTTCCCTTCCTCCCACTGCTTCCCTTCACTCCCCCTGCTTCCCCTCTCTCTCCCTGCTTTCCCATTCTCACTCTGCTTCCCCTCCCTCCCCCTGCTTCCACTCATCCCCCCATCACTCTCGCCCTTACCCCTTCATCAAGTCCTCCCGTCCCCTGTTTCCTAGTTCCCCTTCTCCCCCTTTTCTACCCTGCCTTCCCTCCCTTTTTCTCCACTTCCTCTTCACGTCTCCTTCCTTTTCTTCCTCCCTTTTCTTTCTCTGCGCTGCCGTGCTTCTTATCTCTTCTCCCCCCCCCCTCATTTCACGCTCCTCCTCCCATCCTCTCTCTCCTAATTTTTCTCTTTTCCCTCTTCTGTTCTCTTCCTTCATTTTTCATCTACTTGTTCACTCTCTTCCCTCCTGTATCCCCTTTCTCACTCTCTATCCCTCCTCTTTCCCTAATCTTCATCCAAATCTCTCCTCTCTTCTCACCTCTTTTTTTCTTTCTTCCCAATCTCCTTATTCCTCCTTTTTTTTTGTTTCCTTTCTCTTTCCCATCTCTTACTTCTCTCTCACCTTCCTCCTTTCATCCCTCCCACTTCCCTCTCTTCCCCCTCCATGGCCCCTCGCTCTTCTTTCAGTTCTTGATTATTCTTGGTCCCCCATTTTTAACTTTCTCTCTCTCTCTTTTCCCTCTTCTTTCCTCTCTTCTTTTCTCACTCCTTCCATTCCTCCTCCTTGGCTCCTCCACACTGCTTGGCCGACGTGTGTGCCTAAGACCTCCCCCCCCTCACACACACACACACACACACACACACACACACACACACACACACACACACACACACACACACCACATTTCTTGGAAGGCGCACCCTTACCTATACGGATACTTACACTGTATGGAAAAGGGAAGGATAAAAGCAATCACACATTTTCTATTTTTATCCTCTTTACAATGATAATTACGATTAATATGAAGTCATTTTGTAGTCATAGGTCTATCCTCACCCAGACAAGCCTATCCACCCTAGACTCACTCTGTCTGTCTGTCTGTCTGTCTCTCTTATCCGAGCACTGTAGTAAAACAAAAGGGGTGACGTGCATCTCCTGTTTCGTGCCATCAAAACCATGAAAGGGCTTGACATAATTTGTTTTTATGGCATTGAGGCTGTCGTTGCACTGACCCTTTATATTTTCTTCGCTCTCCCCACCCCCCTCCCACTCTGTCACACCAAGCTTTCACAGGCCAGGTAAATGAAAGAGCTGAAAGCCAGGTAAATGAAAGAGCTTAAACTGCAGTGTGCCTAGCTTCGAATTACCTCTACGACATTTGCGCTTAATATGGCATTTTGTGTTTCTCATTCTCCATTAACGCTGGCATTTACTCTCCTACTTTACTCTCTCCCTCTCACTCTCCATTTCCCTTTCCTCTGCCTTTCCTTTCCTCCCCTCCTCCCTATTTCCTCTTTCTCCCGTCACTTCTTTGGTTCTTGGCTCCTGCTAACACTTTATCTCCTATTCTTCCACTATTCCTCCTCCTCCTATACAGCTTTAGTCCACTACGGCATTTGTGCTTGATTTAAGAGAATAAATTTGCCCTTGCACTGGCACATCCTATTACCTCTTCTCCACCCATTTTCATAGGTCACTAAATTGAATGAGAGTAAAATAAGTAACTTTTAAAAACGTTTTCGATATTCACATAACACATAAAGATATTTTGTGATTATACACCTGTCCTCGCAGTGGTAGTCTTTCATTTTCTAGGCCTGTCCTCCCACTGGTACTTCTTTCATCCTCTAAGTCTGTCCTCACAGTAGTACGGTACTTCTTTCATCCTCTAGGTCTGTCCTCACACTAGTACTTCTTTCATTCTCTAGGCCTGTCTTTGCAATGGCACTTGTCGATCTTCACCCCCCTTCTCCCGCCTGGCTTCCATGAAGCAGACAAGAAAGGAGCAGTGAAATGTGTCTAGGTGCAAATCATATTAAATCCCTTTAATCCGAGGTGTTATTTCCTAATATCATTTTTAGTACCTCCAGACTATTTTGTTCATCTTTGAAGAGACCATTTGTACTGAGGCAGTTAGAAAGTCTTCCTTATATGTCTCTCTTCGAGGTAAAAATAAAACACCTGGATGTTGCAGTAATGCAATAGAAATATTTCATTGCTGTGAAGTGGATAGTGATAACTGCACATGACGTACAGAAATTTTGTTGCTCTGGATCCCTCCTCGCCCCGCACTTCCTCTCTACCCCTCACCCCTCACCCTCACCTCCTTACCAGCCCCTTCCTGTGTCCCCTCCCACATCATCTCTCCCCACCACTTCCTCACCTACTACTTTATTCTCTCTCTATCTCCTCCAGCTCCTTACTCTCTCTACAAACATTCCAGCTCTCTCCTTTCCAAAAGCTCCCTAACCTCCTCCTCTCTCCCCCATATCCTCCACTCCTGTGACCCCCATCTTCTTCATCCCCTCCACTGCCCACAAACCCAGAACCTACACTTTCGCTCACTCTTCCATTTTCTCGCCTCTCATTTTATTCAGTCTCTTCTCTCGTCCCGTCTCCCCTTCTTTCCCCCAGTGTCGCTCAACCCCCATCCTCATCCTCTCTCACAACCTCCTCTCCCACAATTTCCACTTTCTCTTACCCTAACAACTCTCCCTCTCCTTTCACTGCCCCCTATCTCCTCCCCTACCAAAACCCCCCCTCTCTCCTCCCCTCCCACAGCTTCCCCTCCCTCCCCCGACTCCCACACTTCTCCTCCCACCTCCCCACTCGCCTCCCACAATCCCCTATCCTCTCTCCCCTCCTTCCTCCCCGTCTCCCCTCCCCAAGGCTTCCACGGGCCAGGAGGTGAGCATAAATCCCGAACATGTTTACGTAATGGCAACTTTATGGGCCATTTAGCTGGTGAGGCTGATACGAGCGGCGTGGGGATGCCTGTCCTCGCTCTGGTTTGAACCCGGGACCTCATAAATCGCGCCGTTTATCATCTTGGTTAATACACAGTTCCTCTGCCTGAAAAATATCTTGGGTGTGCAGTCGGTTCAGTTAACCCCTTCCCCTTCCGTATGATTTCTTGGGGTGTAGTTTCTTTCTTTTTACCCAGGAATATGATTTAATGGTGTGCTTGCTATTACCAAGAATAGGACACACACACACACACACACACACACACACACACACACACACACACACACACACACACACACACACACACACACACACACATCATATACATTATAAAGCCATACACAATAAAATTGTTTGCTATGAGAGCGTGCTTCGTAGAAGAAGAAGACCGTGGACTCCTCCCATCACACACACTCTACACATGAAAGAAGAAGGCATAAGATTAATATATATCTGCTTTATAAGGGCCATTAAGGCAGACAATCAGTTTTTTTGTTCCAATCTTCATTAAGACTACGACCGATACTGTAGTTATTTAGATCCCTAGTTACAGTGCTGGGTGGACAGCGACAGCCATTAGAGAATCATGCGTTTGGAAGGATTTACTAGTATATTATGCCTTGGCTGGAGTAGCTGCCATGTTCTGTACTCTCAAATGTCTGCGAATCAACTCTCCAGCGCAAAGACGTCTTCATTCTGTTATGTAGCATTAATTTTCTTAGGATGTGGCACAGTATCTTCACAGTTTACTTCAGCAAGACCTTTCATATTTTTGACAGTTTTTGTACATTGTAACAAAACTATTAACCTCAATTTTTCTATATTGACAACATTCTTTGGCTTCAACTGTGTATGAGAATGGTTGCTTTACTTTTATTCTCAGTCACACAGTTCAGATATTTGGCAGGCAAACTAGTTATATTAAAGTAAGATACTATGGACAATGAACATGAATATTGAAGCTAATTGGCTGCTGTAAAGAAAAGTTCATCTTCAGAAGTTTTATTATCATATCTCCCTAGTGTAGGGTACCATATATTAGAGATCTTAACCTATTTTAACAGTAAACACATCTTCATAGAATTAAACTTTTACTAAAACTACTTTTCGTCACATTAATTAACTCATTGATATTTGTTTCACTGTAGTCTGAGAGGAACTTGGTAAGCTGTTCAAATCAAAGCAAAAACAACACGATTAGCATGCAACATTATGCTCACTTTAAGATCAAGGAGATCTGTACGGACAGGGCCTGATGTTGTCTGATTATATCTTGGGAGGGATGACGGAGATACTGCACTCTGTGTTTCTGCCAAGGACAGAGTAGATGCTGGTTTGATGAAGGGCATAGTAGAAGTAAATTTTGATACAGTGGAAGTCGTTGAGGAGATATACTTTGATATAGAGGAAGGGAGATAGGGGATAAATTTTGATATAGTGGAAGACATAGAGGGAATAAATTTTAATGTAGTGGAAGAGGAAGAGGAAATATACGTTGATGTGGTGGAAGAGATACAGGGAAAATATCTTGGTCAGGCAGAAGACATCGAAGGATGAAGACATGATGTTCTGGTACTTGATATAGCTGAAGGAATTAAATTTCATGTAATAGAAGATACAGACGGACTGTGTTTTGATATAGTGGAAGCCACAGAGGGAATGAATATTGATTGGGTGGTAGACACTGGGAAGTGGAAGACAATATCACACTTCATACTGCCACATCTCACTCTGCCAGGTTCATTGTCGCATCTGATACATGTCTCTGTAACATTACACATTACCACGCATCACATTACCACACACCTCAGTCACATTTCACGCTTATATCATATACTGCCTCACCACATACACACCTCATATCCACATCTCACACGGCCAGGCTGGGGTCAGGGAACACTATGAGTGCTAAAATTTAATTTTAAAAATATCCTTTGTCTTCCGCCTCATTAACCTAAACGTCATGAAAACACATCTGCTAATTCCATTTACTAGAACCCTGAACGAGACAGCCCAAACAAGTGTTCAACATGGACGGTGGATAACACCGCCGAAGTGGCGACATATAAAGGTGTACGGCAAGTATGAGGATTGCTGGGCCTCACGGAACAGACCGTAAAGTTTATGTTCAAAGTCCGACACATAAAATAGAAATATCATACTGTCACGTCAGAAGCACACCTCACATAGACTTACTTAGCCCTGCCATATTTTATACATGCCTTAAATGCACACCTCTCGCTGTACACATCTTTTACGCTCTTCACACTGGCATATTACACACTGTTATACCTTACATTTGCCTCATATTTACACATTAACACATCTCATTGACACACACCATACACAAACCTCACACTGCCTTAGTACACATCTGGCATTGCTCACAAACGCTTTATAGTTACAGTTCACATTGCCATACCTTGTGTCTCTTACTCCACAGAGATTTTCAGAAGACCTTGTGGGAAAAGAGGTAGAATGAATCGTTTCGTATCTTGCCAAATACTTCAGACTGCTACTTGGAAAATTAGGGAGTTTTGTCGCAGTGGCTAACCAGATTATTTGTTGATATGGACGAAAGCACTGTGTCCTTTTCAGTTTTATGCCACTCTTTTTTTCCAATACGTTAATCAAAATGTCATTATTCTTTTTTTTTTTCTTGCCGGGCAGCCTATCTGTATATCTACCTACCTCACTAGTAACTTGTCCATTTTTATATACAGTATCTAGATATTCTTATCCACATTATACCTCTCTCAGCTAGACTCTATTATCTATTTACCTGTCTGTTTCCATCACCCTATCTATCCGTCTATCCTCCTTTGTTTATCTATTTGATATCTATTTCTCTATTGGTCTACCTGTCTAGTAATCTGTCCATGTTTCTATTTAATCATCTATCCATCTATCTACTTGCCTTTCTGTTAATGTGTTTTGGAAATAGCAAACAACATAGAAATCCTTCCAGTCCGGGAAGTCAGCCCTAAAAAGCATCTAACAGAGTGTATCTTCAATTTTCTGAAACAATCTGACACATTCTATGCACTACCTTTCAATGGAGGAGTCCCAGGTTAATTCCTACTACACTTTAACTCCCACGAGGTAATTTTCCCCTCCACACGCTCGCACTCCCTCGCCCGCCATTAGGATCGAGCAGGTCGGCCGAGTGACAATAGCAGCCAGAACTAACACTGTGCCACCCCTTTTGTCCCCCCATTGTATTCGACACCTCCAGGCTCGTTTCGACACCATGCAGGCTGCCTCTTAGTCTCGGGCAAAGTGGGGGGATCGTCTCTTTTACCTCATTGCCTTGTCTCTTGGGTGAATGGGGAAGGGGAGGAATAGGGGGTGTAGGAGGGAGAAAGAGGTCGTGGCGGGGTGGAGGAATGGAGTTGTAGGAGAGGAAAAGATGTGGGGGGGGGAGGATTGGGGGGTGTAGGAGGGGAAAGAGAGATGGGTGTCGGGGGTCTTGCATCTAACCTGACAGGAGGCGCTCAGTGTTTTTCTTCCCTCATGGCTCCCGTGCAGTTAGCATAAAGTTCTGCGTTGCACAGGGCTGCGAGGATTCTGAGGAAATTGAAGGCCTTTTGCCAGGATAAGAATGAGTGTATAGAGAGTGGTTAGGAGAGGTGAGATGTGCAAATGAGACTAGAAGGGTTGTGTGGATGGGGTTAGAGCGGTGGTGTGGGTGAGAGCGGTGGTGTGGGTGAGAGCGGTCGTGTGGGTGAGACTAAGAGGGTTGTGTGGGTGGAGTTGGATGGAATGTGTACACAGGTTACTAGGGCTGTGGGGATGGAGTTAGGAGAGCTGTGTGAATGGGTTTAGGAGGGTAATCTGGATGTGGTCAGGAGGGTCGTGTGGGAGTGGGGTTAGGAGGGTTGCGTGGATGGAGTTAGGAGGGTTGCGTGGATGGAGTTAGGAGGGTTGTGTGGATTGGGGTTAGGAGGGTTCTGTGGATGGAATGAAGTAGGTTGTATGGGTGGGATTATGGTGGGTGTGTGGATAGGTTAGTGGCGTGTGGGGTGCTGTATGGAGTTGTGTAGGTGGGATTAATGTGGATAGGATTAGGGAGGTAGTGTAGCTACACTTACGAATGCTGTTTTGGTGAAGTTCATATGGTTATGTTTCTCGGGTAAGGAGCTCAGTGTGGGCAGCTGTTTTGGAAAGATATGGATATTGTTAGCTTGGATATCTCTATGGATAACTAAGGTGTGTGTGTGTGTTGGAAGAGGATGTTGGTGGATATCTGAGTGGAGCTAGGGAGACAAATAAATGATGGGTGTGAGGTCTACATTCACTGACAGATGCTATAACATGCTTATAATCAACATAGTCCTTTCCTTTCTCTTTCATTCCTCTGTCCACTTCCAGCCTCTCTTACAACGTTTGATCCCACCATGCCCACCGTCTCCTATCACCTCCAAACCTCTCCTACTCACAGTACACACCATCCTACCTACAACTTCCGTCCTCTACTTCCGCCTTCAACGTCTCCTGCCGTTTCCTACCTTTCCTTCAACGTCTCCTGCCGTTTCCTACCTTTCCTACCAATTTCAACTTTTCCTACAACATCCAGCCTCTCTTAGTACTGCCGTTCATTCAACGCATTTCCTTCCCACCGCCGGCAACCTCTTACACACAACAGACACCATCCTTTCTTATCCTTTTTAAGTTCTTGTTCCATTAAAAAGGAAAAAAAATCACCCCTCCAACCACTCATACAAACGACATACACACTTCCGTACTAGAAGGAGAATACCTGTCTTCTACACCCAGCACGGAAAGTGTACCGACTTCACACAAACACATCTTTTTCACGTCTCACTCTGTTCATTGCACAACATATTTCATCCTGTCTTACCTTCTGAACACACACACACACACACACACACACACACACACACACACACACACACACACACACACACACACACACTAAGCTGAGACCAAGTTGAGCCAAACACGGCAAACACGCTTCTGGCTGCCTGGCTGGAGGGAGGTGTGTGTAGGTGACCAGAAGGTGTGGACGGTGTGTGTGTGTGTGTGTGTGTGTGTGTGTGTGTGTGTGTGTGTGTTGTAGAAGAGGTGGATATGCAATAGAAATGAGGGGAGGGCGTGTTGGTGTGTGTGTGTGTGTGTGTGTGTGTGTGTGTGTGTGTGTGTGTGTGTGTGTGTGTGTGTGTGTGTGTGTGTTGTAGAAGAGGCGGATATGCAATAGAAATGAGGGGAGGGCGTGTTGGTGTGTGTGTGTGTGTGTGTGTGTGTGGGTGTGTGGGTGTGTGGGTGAGAGAGAGGGAGACGGGGGGGGGGGGGCGTGGAAGTTAGAGTCCCTGTGCTTCTTGTTTGCCGCCTCTCAGATTGTCACAAGTCTGGCTGGAATGTTGGGTGGATGGGCTGGCCGTTTGTGGGGAACTTGGTCCAGTCTTTGGTCCGCCTATGTTGAGCGCAGGCACAGAGGAGTACAGGGTGAAAGTAGACTTTGCATTATCTTTCTTGCATTTCTAAATCTTGGGGAAAGAAAGCTTGAATATAAGTTGTACTAAAGGAAACAAAAATTCGGTCATTAGTCCTACTTTTCTATCCATGGACTTGAAATTAAGTCTCTTAGTATCCAAAGAAATGGATATTGATGACATTATGGCCAGATAAAATCATAATTATCAGTTGCTACGCGTGGCACTAATTTTCAAGGTTCACTCAGAGGAATGCAGAAGAGGTGACTGAACTTTTGATGCCGTTAGTACAGTCAACAGTACAACAGACGTAATCAAATGTGACCAGTAGTTTGGTACTCTTGGAACGGCGACATTTCTCCGTATGTTTGTACATTCTGGCAATACTGAGTAATTCAGGTTGAAGGCAAATTCTTCACTGCTTGTCACAGAAGAATATAATACATTTTTTTTTTACATTAAATATATAGAAGTTTATTTCAAATTCATTCATTTTGTGTTTGACTTATGTCACATGGCGAGTCTGGATTTTTTTTTTTTTTTTTTTTTTTTTTACTTCAGGGGCTTGGATGGAATGATGGGGAAACTGAGAATCCAGGAACATACGAGGACGGTTTTGCAGTAGGTAATTATCTTTTTTCCAGAATGTTGACGGACAGACAGACAGACAGAAAAAGTATTGCAGATTTGCAGAGATGAATTTTAGTAATATTCAGAAAAACGTATGAGCACAGAAACCATTAAGAAAGAAGAGTCAGAGAAAAGTAATCAGAAAGAAAACGCAAGAGTAGAAAGACAAGTGAGTGTCATCGGAATATAAAGATAAAAAAAAAGAGCAGTTAAATGAAAAAAAAAAAAAAAAGAGGAGAGCTATGGTATGTATCTATCCACATTCGTATGTATATTTTATATCTTAAATTGTTCATATCTGTTACTATATTATCCTAACTTTTGTAGTGCCTCCATGGTAAACAACTTCCTCCTCCAAGCATCAGTCTCCAAAACAAATGAATACCTCACTCTTGTGGTAATGCATTTGATATTCATTCTTGCCACAGACAGACGACTTCATTATGATTAGGAAAGAAATTTCGTGGTAAAAGAGTAAGTGGCGAAAAAAAATACCGCTCTATCTTTGAACCATTCACCTCGGGGACATCATATGATTTTATTCTTCCCTTCTGCTCACGCCTGTATTCGGATTAGGAGAGATATTTAGAAAAGCAGTAGTTACCCATAGCCTCCAATAATCTCTTTAGTACAAAACTGCTTTCCAGTATGGTATAAGAATATGTGGAGAATGAACCAGTGAAATACGCCATCGGACTGAAGCCTCTCCTCATCACCCAATCGCGATTCCTGGAGATTGGACGAGACATGCTGTCAAAGGGGAAGGTCACGACTCGCAAGAACTTCCTTGGCTGGGATAGCAGAAAGTTTGCTTCACAGCGAGAGGAAGAACCGAATGAGTTCACTAAGTCGACCGCAGCCTTCCGCGAGTTTCCTCATTACAAGGCCAACGTGAACTTCTCGTCAGAGGTCATAGTTCCTTTACATATCTGAAATGTCGAAGCCACGTAACGAATCCCTAGCCTTAATAATTCTTTGACTCTTAGGATTTTCCTAGGACAAACCAAATCGTCTGATCAAACTAATAATCTATGGTGTACTGCATATAACAGAGAATGAGTTGCTCGAGGTAATTTGTGACGCCAGTTTACCTATCGAGCTAAATCTAGTGACGGCAACCACAACAAAAGGTTAATGCTGTGTGTATTAGCTGTCAGGTTTAGTTATATTTGATACTGTTGTGAGACAGTTTAATGAAACCTTTAATCTGGATCTCCACATAATGCCTGCCTTGGGTCGAAGAATCACCTTCGTTTATCAAGTATTGGAGCAACTAAAATGGGACTTGAGGTTACTGACCTAGATGTTAAGGATGAGCTGATCAAGGCTTGGCGTTTCAGTAGAGATTAAAGGAAAACTCTGCCTTGCATTGATTATCGATGTTTTTGCCAGCTTATTTGGCATGGCATAAAATACAGTACCAGAACACTCTGTCCCGATTAACGTGATTAATATGGAAACTGTAAGGAAGCCAAGTGTTCATGAATAGTATTAAGTGATTGGCAAAATTTCTAATAAACTTATATTCAGTGTGGTTGTATTGAGACAGAGCACGAAAGTATAAATAACCCTCGAGTTTTGCCATAGATAGTGAAACATATAGCAGTGGAAAAACATGTCAGACATTCTGTATTTTTCCTGTTTACACTCTGTAATGTGGGATGCAGGCTGAACGCATTTAACAAATATGAGTATTCGACAGACGACCCTAAGAATTGGGGCTTGCTTAAGTTGTTGTCTAATCCGTTCTTACCAGTGCGCCTCTTTGTCATCGAATCGAATATATTAAACAACTGCCATAAAAGTATCTGCCAGTAAAAGAAGTATGGAGCAATAGGGGAATGTGACTGCATAAATCTGTTGACGCTAGTGACAACATGCAGTACTTTCATCACTGCAAGCAGAAATAATTTTGACCCCTCCACCCCAAGGATGTATGTATGCTTCCTGTTGGTCTTGGTATCTCCACACGAGCTGTTCAGGGGAGAGTTTTAGAACTAAAAGGGTTAGATATTGTATATAGTCTTAAATTCCTTCGGTACTAGAGGTAAAAAAAAATATATAAAACGTGGAATGAAGTTGTTTGGAGACAGCAAGAAGACGATATATTTACATTATATCCAGGTTAATCCAGTATCAACAAATAACGTTTCCATAATTTAGATGAGAAATATTGTTAACCTTTGGAGAAGCAGTTTTTCCCAAGCTGAATACAGTAATCTTGCGTTAGCCAGATTTAAATACTAAAGCGCGATTTCTCTCTGAAATGGGAGAAACAGGAGCAGAAGACGTTTCCTTAATCTAACTCTGTCTAGAAGAGTGTGCTGTAGTATAAAACCATTCCTGAAGAGACTGATATACGAAGTCAAAAAAAAAAAAAAAACAGACAGACAGACAGTTAAACAGAGGGACTGATATAGGTAGATGTAAATATACAGGCACACATGCTGTGTATATATACAGTATACAGGAGAGAGAGAGAGAGAGAGAGAGAGAGAGAGAGAGAGAGGATAGGTAAATAACTACATATAGTAGACAAACAGATAAAGAGAGAGACAGAGGTATAGATAGACAATTAAGCACGTGCAGTAGACATAGATTATAAGGTTTAAAAACAAAAGTAGCTCAACATGCAGACAGTCAGATAACTAAACATACATACACCCAAACCATATAATCTACCACGCGATGTTGAGCATATAATCATTTCCTCATTGCATCATTATATTGAGATGCAGAGAACAAATGAGCTTTCCCCACTCTCAGTCCCTTGGCATCGGAAGAGGGAGTTAATGGGAATAATGAATGGAAATGCGAGCTAAATGACAATGGCTGAATTTATTGACGAGTCCCTAGGGATGAGGGGGAGGAAGGTGTATTCTTTATTATATTACTCAGGTTTCGAAGAATGAGTGTTGTGGAACTCTCCGTTGTGTCAGATGGAAAAGAAACAGTGGGTTACTGTTGTGTTACATGAGAAGGAGAGAGAAGTTTAGACTTACGTTAGATGAGAAAAATGGTTTAGTTTAGTGTTGTGCTAGATGGGAATTATAGTCTAATTAAGTGTTATGTTAGGTGAGGAAGATGACATAATTTATTGTTGCGTTAGATGAGAAGAATAGAGTAGCAAAGAGTTACGTTAGGTGAGAAAAATGGCCTGATGTTCTGTTACGTGAGAAAGATAATGAAGTTCAGTGTTATGTTAGATCAGAAAAACAACGACTTTAGAATTACGTTAGAAGAGAAAGATGGAATAGCTTAGTGCTGGGTATCTGTACAGCAAAAGAAGAGTGTGTATTACGGCAACTGTTAACTACTTCATATAGACGATTTTTTTTTTTTTTTATACATGTTATTTTCAGGCGATTTCGTGGAGCTTAGTAATGACTTTATGAGCTAAGAAAGTTTGGGGCATCCTTTATCAACCAACTGAATGCGACATAACTTTCCTGTATTGAATGTAGTCCAATAAGAGTAGGAAGAGGTAAAATAAACAGATATAATCGTAATAAAAAGGTAATTAATAGTATCTTTCGTACCTCTCGGATTTCTCTCTCCCTGCTCTTATTCTTTTTTTCCTCGTCCCCTTTTTTCTCCTTACCTTTACTTTTATCTTCCTTCCTCTTTTCTTCTCTTTTCTTTCTACCCCTTGCTTCTCTCTTCTACCCTTTCACTTGTCTTCTCGTCATCTCCCTACTTCCATTTCTTCCTCTATGTCCTGACTTTCTTCCTCTCTCTCCTCTCTCATCCCTGCATCTTCTTCCTCTCTTCTCCCTACTCGCTTCCTCCACATCTTCCATCTTCGTTTCTGTTCCTCCTTTTCCACTACTTTCCTGTATTTCCCTCAACCACTCTGTCTTCCTTCTCTTTCTCCTTCTCTTCTTTCTTTCTGTATCACTTCCAACTTCTTCCCTCTATCTTTCGTCCCCCCCCCCATTTCTATTTAATTCTCCATTAAAATCCACTTATTCCCTTCCTATCCTTTGAATCTTCCCTCTCCGTTTTTTTTTTTTTCTTCTTCCTCCATTTCCTCCTCTCTCCCTGTTTTCTTCCTCTCTCTCAACTTCTCTTCCCTTCTATTCCCCATGATTACTCTTTTTGCTGGATTTTCTTTTCTTATTCCTCTCAGTCCTCTAGTTCCCTGCAATTATCGCTTTCTTTATCACTCATCCCTCATCTAGCTTCCTCCTTCTCCTTTCTAGAAAATCAGATATTGTACACCAGTTTAGATGAAGAAAAATTAATGCTGTAGAAATACATGCATGAATTGATGACCCTGAAGGTACACTCATTAGGGTGGAAGGAAATAAAATTGGTATTTTAAAACTACACACAAGTACGCAGTTGAAATTCAGTATATGAAGTAATGGATCTATTATAGTCCTTTTTGCCCCACCAGGAAAGAAAAGGCCCAAGGTTATGCTACTCAGTCTCGTCCCATAAGGCATTACTGACCGACCTCACTTGCCCTTGAGGGAGATTGTGAGCAACAGCTCCAACTTCCCTCGGGTACCAAACCCTTCTGGACCCCATCCGCTCGAAGCACTTTAGTCCACTAGACCACCAGGAGTCATTTGGTTACCACCCAACTCTGTTACAGGAAATAATTGTCCTTGTCACTCAATGCAGAACACCTGAAGGCTGCACTAATTCAAAATGGTGCTACCCACGAAGACGTGGAAAAATGAGTATAGTTAGTGAATTTGAGGAGCTTTTTTGAAACACACACACACACACACACACACATATATATATATATATATATATATATATATATATATATATATATATATGCCTTTTTATCCTTATTTTTATTTTATTTTTATTTTCTTTCCTTTTTTAACAAATGGAAGGGAAGAATGTAGGAAGGTGGGATAGGCCAAGGAAAAATGTGAGAGTATGAAAAATAGAGTAGAAAGATAATGGCCCAACCACATTCCAGTCCTTACTGTATGCATGTATGCATGTATATGCATATTTATATATTCATACCCAAGCACTGTAGAAGTCTGCATTGTCAATATGACTAATGTAATCAATTATCATACACTGGACCCTCGTAAAAATGACATGCAGCGGGGAGGGTGAAGCAAGACGGTAATATATCAAAGCGAACTCTTCTTCATTATCGCAACTTCGGTAATTTACTCATTTCACCCCGGTGCCTCGATGCAGAGTGCCGTAATATCCTATGAATATATTATACACACTTAAGAAAGATGTGATTATAGGGAAGATACAGCAACTCGCATCGCCTGAGACACATTTAACGTTGAACAGAAAGAAGCTAAGTATTTTTTTTTCTTGGATGCGAGAAACCTTAATTTAATTCTGGGTTGATCTTTGTTATTATATTCGTTATGATCGGCATTATAGAGAGTGAAAAATTGAAATACAGTCACCACTAACCCTGTCACGTCGATAAAGAATAGCAGCTCCATTATTTTTATAAGTTCTAAGAAATTTCTAAGAGATTTTTTTTTCTAATAAAGAGTTGTTCGGCTTCGTTCGCAGTAAGTAACAAAACGGTCTTCTGTGACCCTGTCATGATATGAGAAATCTTAACTACTTTATTCTGACCCGCTTATACGATTTTATTCAGTTGAAGAATTGTTCCCATTAGATTTAAGCACTTCAGTGTGTTGACGGATTATTTGTACTTGCTACTAGCAAGTTAAAAATAATATTGTGATAGATTTTCTGAGCAAGAATGGTAATGTATGATTTTCATTAATCATCCTAGTGACAGAGGCAATCATTATGCTCTTCCTGAAAAAAAAATAATAAAAATATATATATATATATATATATATATATATATATATATTGAAAGAGAACTGCTCGTAAGGTTGCGTCTCCGGACAGTTGTCTGACTCTCAGCTGCATAAAATCGCATGACATCAGTTTCAATAGGTACCTTGAGTTGTCCTGGTATTGAGGGATAATGATGCCAATATTTAATCTCCTGGGCTCCGTTACTTACTCTCAGCTGAATAAAATAATCTAACTTTAGCTAGAATAGGATAATAGCACCGTTCCAATCATAAATGAATTAAGTGTACCAGTATTAACACTCGAAGACTCCTGTGACTTACCCTTGACTGAGTAAAAGAGTTTGGTGTTGTGTGAAATAGAACTCCATGGTTGTTAGGACTACACAAGCGTTTCTCGGTTAGTACCTTTGCCACATAACTGGTTGAATGTACCTTGATTAGAGAAATGTTTACTTTACAGGTCTGGGGTTGCATGCCATGAAAATGAGACCCTAGTTATATTCTCTCATTTATACCTGTCCCCGTCCCGAAGGGGCGCGGGGATGGGTATTGTTTTCACTCAGTTTGTCTGTCTGTTTGTCTGTCTGTCTGTCCCTTAGCAACTTTACGCGAAAACTACCGATGCGATTTTTACTAAAATTCCGATGGGCTATGACTTCTATTCACCTGAAAGAATTTTGGGTCAAATTGGACCAAGGCCCAGGCTGTAGGCCTAAAAAATGTAAAAAAAAAAAAAAAAAAAAAACTCGTTTATTCGCCATAACTCCTCTCAAGTTCGTCATTTCGACATGAAGCCAACACCGTAAGGTGCATCTTTCAAATTTGCATCCTGTAAAATGCCTCATTACATCAGGGGGGTCACCCCCCAGTTAGCTGAAGAGGGAACAATGTCAGGAGGATCGGGCCTAAACTTTCAAATGGGCATAAAATCGTCTTTTTTCACCCGATTTACTCCAAATTTGATATGCGACATCTTTGACTTGGTATCTTGTGTTTATATGTCAGCACTAAAATGACTGCCGGGGACGGTTTTGCTGTGTTTTGGCGCCGCTTCTTGTTTTGGTTTATATTTATCTGCTTTTTTAAGTTTTTCTATCGTATTCCATCTTGTGGTATGATTAAGGTTGACGATGAAGATGAATTTTGCTAACATGGCAAGGTCTTACTTAAGGTTGATATAGTTTTGGGACAATCCAGAGAAACACCTGACTGTGACTGACTAGAAAGTGACTGGTGACCACGGCTGTACAAAAGACTGTTGACTGACGACAAAGTGACTGGTAACTTAGTAGAAAGGAAATGTTGCCCGAAGAAAAAGTGATACTGACCGCAACTGAACAAGAGGGATAATTGACTTAGTACAAAGCGGAAAGCACAAATTGACTCTTGACAGCGACTCTGTTAAAATACTAGTGACCGTAACTGTACAAAAGGACAATAAACTCTACTGACCTCGATTTTACAAAGGAAGTATTAGCCTTCTTGACCACAAATATACGAAACGGCTACTAACTCCGCTGACCACGACAATACAGAATTTGACTAAGAGCATCCTTAGCTCAATAAAATGGCCTAATTGTAACAAAAATATACGGCATAAAGACGTCATCATACTGAAGGTTGAGAGCCACAGCGCCAAAATTAAAGCAAGGAGACAAAGGAAAGGAATGTAATATTAGGAGGCGAGGAAATCCTTTCGTTGCTAAAATTGCTTAGTAGAGTTGCATTTTTCTTTTCTTCTCTCTCTCTCTCTCTCTCTCTCTCTCTCCCACCTGACGAAAGAAATATGGCGGCATTTTTCTTGCAACTCCCGATATCGCGCGAGGATTTAGGACTCAATAGCAAGTGCGAGGCTCTGAACAAGATGGCTATTACGACACTATTATTAAAACTGAGTACACGAAGGTGTAAGCAAGTCTCTTATTTATGAACGGTCATTTATGGAAGATTGGTAACTGTTAGGTATGGTCAATTTACTTCCTAAATATTACAAAGTGTACTTAGCAACGAGGTAGAAAGGCCATATATGTTCCGTCTTTAGCACATGTTCTAAAAGTGACCGAAAAAGTAAAATAATGTAGTCCTGTGCACACCTCCACGTTCTCAGTTTTTATTCATTCACTGAGATTATATACTTTCTTCCGCACTTTTGCTTTCTACGAACGATTGTCTCCAATTCTGCGAAAGATCTTTGGGCAATAAAGGGGATAATGAAGGATGTACAAGTATAAAACACCTTCCTTTCGAGATGTTGCCTTAATCTCAGGGGAACAGATAAAAGGCACTAAAAGTATAATTCAAATGCTTCATTTCTGAGAACGATTGAGGGGAGGGAGGATGAACTGATTTGTTGTAAAAGAAGCCTTATATTCAGAGCTGTTTCTATTTTACATATTGTTCTTAAATCCTTTTTTACCTTCTTTTAGTTTATTTGTGCTGCCCCAGACGATTTCATTCAATTAAGGAGGGATTTCATACATGAGAGAATCGTTACAGCCTTCATTAATCACATCACTGAGGGGTTCTTTCTAAATGAAACCAAATTGTCTTTGGGTAGCAAGAATAAACCAATGAAATGTGTCACCGGTGTGAAGAATTTAATTGCTCCCTCCCCCCCATTTTATTTTCTAATGCCATATCTTCCACAAGCCAACGATTTAATTTTGATGCTCTCATTTTATATAATGTCATTCTAGTTATTTCCAGAAAATTATTTTCATCATCGAAGAAGCTTTTCGAAAGTTTTTCGACTGTCTTTATTTACCTCATCAGCAAAAAAGGCAATTTTCAACTTGTGTAAAATTTTCTTAAGGTAGCCAGGATTAACAGTGTACCTACTGCACATTCTCCCATCCAGTTCGTCAATATAACCCTTAATTTTTCACTATTTTTCCCACGTATATAGATACAATAAATCATGGCAAATCAACACAAGCGTTTATGTCACTCGGTCTGTCCCTTTAGCCTCCTTCATCCTCCTTTCCACTTCATTTACTGGCTTGTACATCATTTTGTCCACTTTTAACTCCAGGTAAACATATAGCAAACAATCCTTAGCAAAAAATATTAGTGCTTGTGTCACTGTCTTTTGCACAGACTTCCTTACCCACCAAACTGTCTCTCACTTCATCTTCGTACCTATTCTTTATCCACATTTATGTTTTGATGATTATGAAGCAGACAATCCCCACGCAACAACACTAGTGGTTATGTTGCTTTGTCTTTTGTTTACTGTTCTATACTCCCACCATGTGCCGACTGTAATTATCCCTTCTTAATATACGAGGTTGTTCATTATTTTTTCCACCTTTACATGTAGGTGAGTATGTAGAAAAAAACTGTCACACAACACCAAAGCCTATCTCACTTTGTCATTTGGCCAGTTTCTCGCTCGCCCACAATGCATGCGTTGACATCATCTCCCCTGGCCACCGTCCACTTCACTAGGCTACATATAAGTTGGCCAGTAAACAGCGCTCCGAAAGAAACTCGCCTGATGCTATCTTGTATGTTGCAGGGAAGACTTAATTTGCTATGTAGGTTTAGGAATGGCAGTGGTAGTAAGAAATGAATGATATGTTAGTTATTGATAATGCAAACTAACCCATCTCCACAACACAAGAGAAAGCACCTGGTGGAATGGAAGAGGAGAGCTATATCTGTGTCATCCTATATACTGTATATACTGTAACAAATAATCCTCGCACAACAACACTGGTGTTAATACCACTCTGTCTTTTGGCCACTGTCCGCCCCCTCGCCCACCAAGTGCTTTCTATCATCATCCCCCTGATCATCCTCTGGTCTCGGCAGGTGCTCCGCGGGTTGTCCCTGTGATCCCTTAACAATCTACGCCGCAGGGGCTCCTTCGATCAGCCTCCTGTGGTGTGGATATTAGGGGAGAGTGGGAGGAGGACAGGGCAGGGAGGGTAGGAGAGAAGGGAGGGTAAGAAGGGGCGAGAAAGAGTAAGGGATAAGAGTAGGAAGAGGGACGGAAAGGGGAATCAAGAATAGAGGAGGAAGAATGAATGGGAGGAAACAGAAAGTGACGCGGAGGAAGTGAAAAGAGTTGAGGGGAGGGGGTATGGAGAGAGGGGAGGATGGAAATGGGAACATCAGAAAAGAGGAAAAGACTAAGAATGGGCGGAGAAGTAAAGGAAAAGGAGAAACAGAGACAGAGGAGAAGAAGGAGGAAGCTGAGTAGAGGGGGAAAGGTAAAAAAGGTAGTGCAGTAGAAAGAGAGATCGGAATAGAAATGACAACAAGAATGGGAGGGAAAGAGGAAGGAAAGTTGGAGTAAGAGGAGGAAAGCAGGAAGGTGAAATATAAGGGAACAATAGTCAGGGACAGAGAAAGTTGAGTGGGTAGAGGCAAAAAAAATGAAGAGGGGTGGAAAAGGAAGACAAGACAAAAGAAATAAAAAGAAGAGACATGGAGAAGAGAAATTTGATAAGATGCTTCACTTTGGTGTTAATTTGTTGTTCTTGTGACTAGTGGAAAAGTGTAGAAGTCTAAAGTAAATCCACAAGGATAATATGGTTGAAAAGAGAAGCAGATTATGGACAACTTGCGCAATGACTTTAAGGATATATATATATATATATATATATATATATATATATATATATATATATATATATATATATATATATCTATATATACCTACATACACAGAAAGACTAAGAGAGAGAGAGAGAGAGAGAGAGAGAGAGAGAGAACCATGCTCAGCATAATTGCGTAATTAGTTTATTTTTTATTAATGGAAACTTTCGATCCCAGCATGGACCGTCATGAGGCCTATGTACAGACTCTAAAATGGAACAGTAGCTCCAGTGCATGATAATGTACTGTACGTAATGTAAAGTTACTGACATAAAGTTGTGTTAGGAGGGACAAAAATCAGAGTGCTGAAGTTATAACTGAGGTTAAGCCCAATAAAATCAAAGAGCCGATATTGATATAATTCGAGAATCTGGCACCAGTGATAAAAAGGGAGGTAATGGAAAGCTATGGTAATAGTGAAAATATAGTCTATACGATATCAGCAGATTCAATAGGTTAAATAAATCGCTGAGGATGTGAATATTACAGATATAGAAGGCATTGCTGCCCTTTACGTGTTTAACCTGAAAGTAGCAGCCGTTGATACAAAATCTTGCCTTTTTATTTGTTGCTACTAACAATGTTTTAGAATAGGAATGCCTTGCTACTATCAACTGTAAGTGGTAAGCAATTTGCCAAGGATGTGAATGTCACAGATACAGAGAGCTCTGTTCTCATGTTGGCGCTTGATCTGAAGGTAACGACCGACAACTGGTTTTGCGGAAGACAGTGTCACCACAGTGCCTGGTGTCTCCCCACCGCTGTATGTAGCAAAGATGGGGTTGTTGTTGTAGTCGGTGTAATTGCCTAAGGTGATTTCAATTTCCCTGAAGTTTTGTTGGGAGGAGGAATTTTTTATTCCCACTATGATACTAGAGACCAAATGTGGTGATCCGAGATCTGCTCTCCAGAATGGATAGTCAGAAAGTCCAGTAACAAAGCAGGATGTATCCACGACCTTGCAGTAGTAGCCGTCAATTGCCTTTTGTGGTGAGTGAATGCCGTAATGTGATGAGGCTGAGATTTTGGAGATGGTGAGGGTGATGTCGTTGTTGTTGTACCAGGTGAAGCAGGTGTCATAAGTCACAGATGAATCAGTGTAGTCCCCTGTCCACCAAGGTGAGGCCAGGGCACTCAATAAGGTACACTTGATGCCTGTAAAATAATCTGATGAGCGAGGCTGAACCGAGTAATTGTTAAGCCTTCTACTTTGACGACAAGTTGTTTAGTTAGTTCTTACTATCTACAGACACTGTAATTCAGCTTGGGATAGAAATCTAGAACTAGAGCGGTTAGATATAGCCTGCATGTTCCCTTTCAGCACAAGAGGTATTTTCTAATGTGAATAAACTTGTTACGAGCAGATAAAATATGCGTAATCAGATTGAACGGGTTACACAGTTTTAATTTTTTTTGTATTTTCTTCCCAATGACGGTAATTTCATTTAAAATTTATTGCCATTAGAAAGAAATACATTTAATTAATTAACTTTTTCTACACACATGAGATACAAAGCTACTTCCATTCAGGAATTCCGTAAATATATTGCTAAAAAAAAAATAAAATAATTGGGAGATGTCTAGACTCCCCGGATCCTCTCTCTGGATCTGCCACTGATGAGGCACTTAGACTAACAGTGATATAAGCCATAAATATGTTTCTAGAATAAGCTATTCCATATAGAGCTTTATATTTACTCAGGCATAAAATATTTGACACTGATACAGAAAGCCCCTAAAACAGGAGAGTTTATTTAGTGCAAGAGAACACTGTGGTACCGCAGAAAAAGATGATTGAGCGATAGGTCGCTGGTGTTCTAAGACTACTTATTCAGCCCCATGGTTCATTGGAATAATTACCATAAAAGAGTATCAAAGAGACAGAGAAAATAAAAATTAATACAACTCATGCTATCTGAGGCCATATGATGCCTTTTCCATTGTAATTCAACATGCCTTAATTTGTTAATACATACATGAAGAACTTATACAAAAGCTAGAAAATGTTCAGAACTGATACTGAGAGATACAGCCTAAGGTTAATGCTGTACACCCATTGCCTTATTTCCTGTTTGTGTACGCTTACCCCTGAGGCAGTAGAGGCGACACGTGGCTTTGGTGAGGCAGACGGCAGCACAGGCGGCTGGAGAAGCCACCGCGAGAGTAACTTCCATGAGCTTGCAATAACTCACATCATATGGAAATTTTGGGTTAACCTGCATAACACAGAGACAGAGCACGCAATCATTTTATTTCATCAACTTGTCGTTGATCAAAGCCTAAGTTTATAGCTATGCTCTCTCTGATCAGGAAAACAAAACCTTTTGGTGGTGGCTTAATCCACCCTCCAGACTAATGAACAAAACATTAAAATCATAACAATTAGAACAGAAGTGAACAAAACTGCACCTAATATCGCAAATACTGAAGGATTTTCTGGTCTCTTGCTGCCATTTTTGCAGGGAGGTGGGGTGGGGTAGGGAGTTGGGGTGGGAGATAAGATGGCAGGAGAGAGAGAGAGAGAGAGAGAGAGAGAGAGAGAGAGAGAGAGAGAGAGAGAGAGACACACACACACACACACACACACACACACACAGAGTCAAGAAAAGGGTGGGAAGAGGGGACATGGAAGGCTAGTTAGAGCTGTGCATTCATGGCAGAACAGTTTGGCTTACTCATATATCCCACTGCCTGAGAAGTTCAGCATAGCAATTTCATCAAAATCTATGAAAGCGATAACGTAATTAAAATACAATATAATAATTTATACTCACCGGCAGGCGACTTATTGAGAAGAACACAAAATTTTGTCCTAGCCAGGGATGGGTTAAAGAACATTGTTTTATAGTTTGT
The DNA here is from genome assembly GCF_032717465.1 of Coenobita brevimanus. Classification (NCBI taxonomy): domain Eukaryota; kingdom Metazoa; phylum Arthropoda; class Malacostraca; order Decapoda; family Coenobitidae; genus Coenobita; species Coenobita brevimanus. The sequence goes on along the minus strand of NC_137049.1, from coordinate 26,244,156 downwards.
TCTACACATGTACGACACTTTTTTTTATTTGTTTATATAATGGAAAATTTTACCAAGCCCTAATGCTATTATTATCCTTGCTGCACTAACTGTTTCTTTAGATATGACACCTAGCCCTACCAGGGGCACACGCATCACCTCAAATGATGCAGTGGGTCGTCCATCCACTGCATGAAGTGAAAAGAATTGCCAGTGGTTTAACATGCCTACCTTTCGTGAGAGATGAGTGGACACAGGGGAATCAGAGGCCATCATTATCGCAGTCACCATCATCATCAACACCACCACCACGATTCTCATCACCGCCATCTTCATCACCAGTAACACTGGCCTGTAAAATTATAGCTTCCATGCTACCATGACTCAGCCTCAGTTGAATATTATCGTCTGGAGTTAGCTGGAACATACTGTTAGCGCTGTTCCGATCGTGTGAGATTTAACAGGACATTATTAAATCTTTCAGGGCCCTATGACTCACTCTTAACTGAGATAAAATCAGCAACATTAACTGAAACTTAAAATAATAATTGTTCCAATGAGGAGAAGGTTAATGGTAACAGCATTAACTCTTTCAACATTAAAATAAAATGAAATTCCAGACGATTTTCTTCTTAATTTACTGAACATTTGTTGTTTCAACCTCTCATGATCGTTTAATCTCAGCTATCACACTCCAGCTATGCCATAGGATATTCTTTCAAAAGAAGGCGAGTTAAAGTAGCCTAAGTGTATTAATGTCAATTCTGGTGCTAGTAGGACAAACACAAGATTTTTTTTTTTTTTAATGAGGGTAAGTCATCACAGCTTGATGGGCGTAATACTGTCTGTTATGCAGGATCTCTTGGTGATTTATTATGCCTAATACACTTTAATGTTCTTATGTTTGGCATTTATTTTCATACAATATACAAATGGTTTGCAATATCAGCATAAGTGAATATTAAAATATCATGTCAAGAAAAGAATGGGTAAGGAAGAGGTATTAGTTAACCCACGAGACTATAACCCCATTCCAAGAATGGTGAAAGCAGTGCCACAAAAAAATAGTGTGAACACGAACCTGTGAAGGAATGAAAGAAGTGACACAAGGATGCAGCGTATCTTGTAGTTAGGGAGATGTTTAGAACCTCCACCTGTGCGATTTATCTTGCACTGCACCCCGTTATATACTATTATGCATTACTTCTTTTCCACGTCCCCAAAGTCCAGAAAACTCGACGTCAGATGATTTTGTTCAGCTGAGTAAATCATAGGTGGCTGGAGTGTTCATATCAATTTAGTCTGCAATAGCGTCACAAGCGAGAAAGCTAATTCCACAGTTGCAAAAATAAAGCGGGTAGGAAAGGGGACTAGACAACCTTACAAGCCGATGAAAAAATTAAAACACAAAGGGTCATATTCTCGTAACGTTTGGAAACATAGTAACACCTCTTCCTCTTAGCTATTATTTAATGTGCGACACCTTACTCTTCTTTGTTTGGTATTCATTCATTCCAGATATATATAAAGACTGATTAAGTAACATAACAAGAGAATAATAACGCACTATACACAAAAAGAAGTTGGTGAAAAAGTTTGACTATATCATATACAAGATGATATTAACGCCTTATACACAGAAATAAGCTGGTGAGGAAAATTAGATATATAACAGATAATAGAATATCGTGATAGACACAGAAATAAGCTGAGGAGAAAGATTAGATATACAGTATAACAAAGGAGAGAATACTGACGCCCCATTATAAGCTAATGAGAAGATTAACAAAAGAACATACTAGAGAATATTGATGGTCTATATACAGAAATAAGCTGATGATGGAGAGATGCTACAGGGAGCCTGGTGAGCTGACGAGAAGACGTGACAAGAGGGAGCAATTAGCTATCCTGAGGGAAGGGAGGAGTTCGTGCATAATAGATGGTGAACTGTCAGGGGGAGCAAGTCAGGTGTGAGGGTGAGCGGGGAGGCGAGGGCAGGTGTGTGACAGGTGTGCCAAAATGAGAAACCGAGAGTTGCTACAGAAAGGTTACCATGCTTCGTCCCTGTCTATATTTCTGCCTGTCTTTCTGTTTTTCTGTGCCAGGCCACACCATCCACTGACTTATGATCAATGACCTGATGCATGATCGAGTAAGTGGTTACAGTGAAGCAAATATCCCTGCTCACGGATTTGTCAATAAAGCTTGAGTGTTTACACGATGGTGTAACAAAGCAGCGATTCATTGTCACGTAGACTTCATGTCTTACAGAAACCATGATTCAGTGTCAAGCAAACTTCACGTTTTATTGAAACCGTTATTGAGTATTACTGAAACTTTACTTCTTATAGATTTTTTTATTCATCGTCACGCAAGTTTCACGTCTTATAAAATTTCAGTATTGTAAAATAAATCTGAAGACACTTCTACGGAAGAGGTCTCACGAGATCTCCTAATATTACGAAACACGGTCCAGTTACCTCCCACGACACATCAACTTCCCTAAAAGAGATAGTCCCTCATCTACTGTATATCGCAACATCTCGTTCTCGATCTATCTCTTCCTCTAACCATCCTGATCTCACACAACTTCCAGCGAAACAGCCCTCCTTTGTATAGTCCATCACTTATCACACTACCTTCTGACTTCTCTTCTTTTCCCAAACACTCCCATTGACTTGCATTTCCTTCATATTATGATCCTCCACCTCGTTCACCGTCTATCCTTTCTTCTTCCAATAATCCTAATCTCACATATCCTCCCATGAGACGCCACCTAAACTTAGATAACACCCATGCATCTCTCTCCACCTTGTTCCTGATCAACTACTTCTTTCAACCATCCTCCCCTTTTTAGTCCCCCCAGCTTATCACATTATGTTGCTCAAAGTCTACCTCTTCTTCCAGCCATGCTATAGTCTTTTTACCGCAATCTGGCCCAGATTTTTGTCCTGCAGCAACTTATCTCACGTAGCTTGATGTCTGAATAAAGTAGTACTATGGCTCTGCATCTTTTCCATTGCACATCTTCATAACCAGCATCACAGTCTAATGCTAATCCCATGTTACAATTTAGTGTTCAAGATGAAGCGAGGGCAATTTTAGGTGATGTTAGAGTTAAAAGAATATAGTCTTACCCACCCACCCATGATACACTTTCCTCCCTTACATCATCTCCCACCAGGTCACTATACCACAGTTTCAAATTACGTCCCCTTCCAAGCATCCTAGAACCATATTCGTGTTGACTTTATTTCATATCACCTCCTCTGAAGCAATTTATTTTGCCCATTACTTCATAATATCCTCAAGTGCGTTGCCATTACGTACTATGTCGATATTTAAAAAATGTAAGTGAAATGCGGGAATATTAGATATAGATAAATTGCCCAGGAAGAGTGCTACGAAGTGAGTTAAGTTCCCTAGCAATTTATTTCTGGATGCAGCACGGCAATACTGTCTATTGTTCTCTCCGAGAAGGAGAGTATGTTTTCACCCCCTGTTTGTTCGTTTGATTGTTTTTTTTTTTTTTGTCTTTTTGCAGGATTGCTCAAAAGCCAAAAGAGAGATTTGGACGAATTTTGGTGGGTAGATAGCCCATGTCCCAGGGACCGATCGATTAACTTTTGGGACCGGTCCGGATCGTATTACAGATGCTGGATCCGGAAAACACTCTTTGCGAAACCCTAATCAGTTATGAGAAAACCTAACCTTAATGAAGAGTAGTTTGGAAATTACTTTGCCCTTGTCGGAGAGATGTGCTCCATTGATCCCCCTCTAGTTATGCATGTAGTCTATGTCTTTAGTAAAAGGACATGATTAACGTACAAGAGAGTTTTGGGCAAAATGTGAAAAATATATCGCTGAAAAAGAGGCGATAGAAAGCTTCCTGAGTTGTCAGAAATATGGTCTTTAACCTCATATATCCTCCCATGACACGCTTTCCTCCCTCATATATACCCAGCCTTACTCACTCTTTGACAGGCCCTCTGTTTGACAATACTCACCGATCCGTAATGTATGCACAAGGGCGTCTGAGAGGGGGTGGTTGTGTCTGTGTGGAGGAGCGGGTGGAGGGCTACTGACTGATCATCTACCAGCTATCTCTGTTGTGGGAAGTTGCTTAGAGATGGTGGTAAGTGGTGTGGTTTGGTGTCCAGTGGGGGTCGGAGGGGGGTGGCAGATCTTTGTTTAATTTTTTGAGGAGTATTTACATGGAAAATGTTAATGGAAGTTGATGATGATGGTGATAATAATAATAATAATAATAATAATAAAAAATAATGATAATAATATTAACGAAGTTACCATCACCATCACTGTAACCTATTTTCCCTTTATTTCGTAAGGTGGGGATACTTGTTGGTTTCTTCAGGAATATCAATTAGACGCAGATGTAAAACAGTAATGGCCATGGAAGAAGAACAGTGGGTGGAACTAACAGCACCTTTTGACCAGTGCCAAGGCTTGTGTGAGAAATAGAGTTTGTATACCATTTTTCATTCTTGTGGTCTATGGACCTCGTCATATTGTGGATGGAATCGGATATACTGTGTTCTGAAACAAATTATCCGACCTTGTAGGTTGGGGCAAAAGTTGGATTAAGAATACTCCGTGTCATTGGACCACATTTACTGGCTCGCTGCTGGTCCAGACCTTCTCGGAAAGAGAATGACAGCCAGAAGTAATCCTTTGAGAGAGTAAATATATCTTCTTGACTGTTTACCGTTTTCGTGTTCCTTCGTTTACTGAGCCCTGACTCTATGTTCATGTACAATTCGGTGTTGATGCTTGGTGTGAATAGGTACTGATGTTTGACGTGAATAGGTACTGGTGTTTGACGCCATCCTTGTGAGCGTGACTCTGCATGTAGACCTAGTGGCGCATTCCCTGAGTCTCAGCATTATTCCTGCGGGGTACACACCTTCAGAATTAACAACTTCGGCTCTATTACCACTGTCCTTATTGAATACGTGCCATGGCTGTCTCAGAACGGTGGGGTAGTGTTGGTGGGTTTTGTGGAAAGGTCTGTTGACACTGTCACCCTGGACACTGTCTGTGTGCCCTTCTTTTTCAGACTGGCACACAGCACTCGATTATTCACCATCTATCAATTATTTTGTGCCCACTTAACTAATGCGAGAGAAATATAGTATTTATGTATTAACCACTTAGTAGGTTGGGAGGTAACCGTATAACCAAATGAGTATCTAGTGGGTTAGACGCTCTCAACCGGTGTCGTCCATAAAGGATTACGTAAGAGATATGGTTGGAGTTTATCACTCACATATCACCCGAGGCCGGGGGTAAACAAGTCACTCACCTTGAAAGTGTGAATTAAGTAGCCTAGTCCTGGAACCCTATGCTCTTGATGTGCCAATAAAAGACTGGATGATACGTATAGCAACACGACCTATGATCATTACAACAGCCTTCTTTTTCTCTTCTTTTCTCCGTCTTATGGTTCCTAACCCTCCAAAAGCGGCGCATATATATATATCAGTGAACGAGTGCAGAAAACATGTCTCACAACTTTATATTTTCTAGGAAGTAGCAAATTTATTGGTCCTTGGTCCTTTCTTTCTGTTCAGCTTGAGGAAAAAAATTGTGCACAAATTGCAAATATGATTGATGATAGAGAGAGAGAGAGAGAGAGAGAGAGAGAGAGAGAGAGAGAGAGAGAGAGAGAGAGAGAATATATAAAAAAAAATGAAAAACTGCAAGGCAAAGTAAAATTCAAGCTCACCTGTCCGAACTACTCCGGCCTCAGTCTTCTCCCGGTACAAGTGCGAGTCTGCTTCTATTTTTCTTTGCCTTCTGTACGTGAGAGCCTTGCTAAATGGTTGGCTTTGTTCCCCTCTGTACCCCACCCACAACCCTGCCTTCCTCCCCCCTCCCACAACCCTTCCTTCCTTCCCTCCCCACGACCCCGTCTTCCTTCCCCTCCCACAACCCTACCTTCCTCCCCTTCCCACGACCCTGCCTTCCTCCCTCTCCCACAACACTGCCTTCCTCCCCCCTTCCACAACCCTGCCTTCCGTCCCCTAACACAACCCTACCTTCCTCCCCTTCCCACGACCCTGCCTTCCCCCACTTCATGACCTTACCTTCCACCCCTTCCCACGACGCTGCCTTTCTCCCCTTCCCACATCCCGTCCCCACGTCCTGGCCTTGTTCTCCTTACCACTATCCCTGTTGTTCTTTCTGTATCAGTATCCTCACTTTTTTTTTGTCTGTTGTCTCTCCGTGGGTCTTTTTGTCTTTGTGTTTCTCTGTCTGAATCTCTCTCTCTCTCTCTCTCTCTCTCTCTCTCTTTCGTCGGAGGTAATGTAAATTATGCTCCCTGGACAACCACTGGCTCTAATGTCATTTTCTTTTTTGACTAGAGTGGGCGGTGTTGCTGACGACCTTTTGCGGGGAAATCTCTGTCTGTCTGTGTGTATCTATCTATCTGTCTGTCTGTTTATCTATTTATATATCTAATTGTCCATCTATCTAATCTTAATCTAAGTAGCCATCTGTCTTATTTTCTCTCTCTCTCTCTCTCTCTCTCTCTCTCTCTCTCTCTCTCTCTCTCTCTCTCTCTCTCTCTCTCTCTCTCTCTCACTATTGATCACACAACCCGCCGCCGAGAGAGAATTTTCGATATTGGCAATTTGGGATGTTGAATATTGTAGTGGGTGTCGAGGTGGCGGCATTGTGTGGGCGAGGACACTTCAACCCCCTTCACGGTACTCACGTCGACTGCATCATCATACCCCGATCTTGAAACTCGGTGATGATTCGTGTACTACAGACTGAGGCTCCCACTGAATATAGTTCGTTTGCCTTTAGTTAACCTTGATTTTCGTCCATATGCAACTTGTTCCATGCAGCTCAATGGAATAAATTAATGCCAGGGTTCTTTGCGTGCATCAGTTTCCCGTGATTATTACATGCGTGACGGTTTGTGTATTACAGGCAGGCACTCTAACTGAATTTAGTTCGTTTGCCTTACTTTGGAGTTAATTTTAGTGTACTTGCAGTAAATTCCTCTTAGATTAGTAACAACAAGACTACTGATCTGCTTTTCTCTATATGGCTTTTTCAAGACTTTTGTTCCTCCACTTTACCCTTCCGTTGATTTTCGTCCATTTGCAGCTTATTCCCTGTCGCTCGCTTTCGGAATAAATCAATACAATGATTCTCTTTCTCTGCCAACGCCATCATACTCCGATCTTCAGAGCAGCCACGGTTCGAGTATTAGGGCACTCAGACTGTGGTACGAGTGTCTGTTGTTCGTCCACCTAAAACTGCGGGAGGATTTTCGTCATTCTGCAGTTTGTTCCCCCTAGCTCAGTAACAGAATAAGAAAATATGATTATTCGTCCTTTCTTTAGCACTTCGTAACAAATATATTGTTCTATTGTTAACTTGGCGAAAATTCTCGTCCTTTTGTGACGTTTTCATGTAACTCAATGGAAGAAAAAGACCAGATTGAACAATATTCCCCTCCCAACATTAACGTACTTCCAGTTTTCAATGCAACGACGGTCCAGAAGGGGATTGGGAGAGTTGAGAAAAAGGAGAATTGGGGGTTCAGAGAGGAAGAGGTGGGGGGTTGAGAGGGGAAGGAGTGCGGTCGAGATGTGAAGGGATGGGGATTGAGAGAGGTAAGGAATGGGGATTGGGAGGAGGCAGGGATGGGGGTTTAGAGGGGGTAGGGGTTAGGTGGTTACTGGGGTTAAAAACTAAGGCAGCCAGTGTCAGGTGTTAACGAAGGCGAAAGCTGGAAATCGTGGCAAAAATAAGAGAGGCAGTGTCAGTTTTAGGGGAAATTTTTATAACTCCTTCAGTCCTGTGCAGTCTTTTTTACTATCTTCACTTTTCCTTGTTTCAGTGAATTAACTCAGCCACCAAGAGACAGCTTCTCTACTGTGGGAGGAAAGACATAAAATGGATACAGTCTTTGTTAGAATCCTCAGGACAGAAAGCCTAAATCAAAATATCATCATGCGACAGTTGGTGAAATAATGATGATGATGACGGCGTTAATAATAATAATAATAATGATAATAAAAGTAATAATAACAATATACTACTACTACTACTACTACTAACAACAACAACAACAGTAATAACAATAATACGTTCTCTGGCAAAAGGATTTAATTCCTTCAGTCCTATTACTTTTTTTTTTCATTTTATTCTTGCTACTGTGTGACAATAATACTCAGATTAGGAGAGTAACTCAGTAATGAATGGCTAAGAAAGGGATTATAATTATAAGCTCTTCATTTCCCTGGTTCTTATTTGCCTGGCTAAAATGGTTTGGATATATATATATATATATATATATATATATATATATATATATATATATATATATATAGACACACACTATATATATATATATATATATATATATATATATATATATACACACACACACACTATTAATATATATATATATATATATATATATATATATATATATAACTACATATATATATACATATATATATACACACACACACACACACACACACACTATAATATATATATATATATATATATATATATATATATATATATATATATATATATATATATATATATATATATATATATATATATATATATCCAGATATTTCAATACGACCTGCGCAAGGAATCTGAGGGGCTCAGGTTATGTGTCCTCAAGGCGTTTTCCTTACGTCCACCTTTAAAAGAAAAGATATGGGGGGGGGTGAGTGCGACTTGCGCAGGGAGGTGAGATGGGTATGTGTTTGGTCAGGTGGACTGTTGCAACAGCGTAGGATTGCCTAATTTATTTTTCTACTGCGGATGATTTTATTATTGTTAGTTCCATATCACTGTATATGCACCTGTCAGACAATGACATTTTTCTTGTTACTGTACAATTTAATCCTGTTTTTCTATTATAGGCAGTTTAATTTTCATTTGTCAAAACTGAGCCATTCTCAGAACTTTAATATTGTCACAGCTGCATGAAACTCAGTCATCCACTTTACGAGTGAATAATGAGTTTCCTTGCTTATCAATGAAATTTATACTCCATTATGATTACACCTGGCTAACAACTGTGCTGAAAGAGGTTACGGATTTTTGTCAGATGAGACTAAACCGGCTGGAGGATTTTATTATTGCCCTTGCCAGACGGTGCCATCTTTAAAACTGCCAGCAGCTTTTATTCGCACCGCCATTCAGACGATTTTATTGTTAACACTGTCAAACGGTGTTGTTCTTCCTGCTTGCAGAGGATCCCATATTGCTTCCATCAGATGACTTGACTCCACCTACCACCAGACGATACCATACTTACCGAATATTAAGATTATCGTCTATTTGGAAGAACGATTTGGTGCTTCCTTTATTTTACTTCGGTCAGCATTTCATCATTTCCATAGTCACTTCGCTATTTCATCTACTAATTATTTCTGAAACAATGCTGGCACCGTCACGCGTGTTTTATTCAGTTCCGGAGAGACGTCAGTGATCAGTGTAATGAAGGTATTGCCAGTGTCATAAGGCACTGTCATGATACCTTTCTACCATAGTTATTTATTTTCTGTGTAGTGTGTGTGTGTGTGTGTGTGTGTGTGTGTGTGTGTGTGTGTGTGTGTGTGTGTGTGTGTGTGTGTGAACAGAACTATGGTCAGCTTTGTCTCTTACGGGGCTTTTGTTTGGAGTTGCTTAATTATTTCAGGCTATGCATTGAAATTAATTGAATAAAAGGCCTCAGTTAATCTGCAGCAACAATCACCAAGTTAAAAATAGGCATTTCCATTACACAGATAATTAATTTTATGGAGGGACAGCATGGCACACGGCTGATAAACAAATATGTCCATTTTTCGGTGTAATATGTATGGTCCAATAATGGGTGGGCAAATTGCTTCCACTTCATTAACAAGCGAGTTCTAGAGATCTGTGTCAGTTGGGGACAGAGCGCACTGTGCCACTCACGATAAGCTTTCAAAGAGGCGATATTTAGGGCTGACAGCAATATCACGCTCGGAAACTTTCATCATTTCTCTCCCCTTCACCCCGATGACGTATAGCATATTTCCTTTAATTCTTACTACCACCAGGCGACTCTATTCAACTTGAGAAATATCTGTCTTATTGAATGGGTTTATGAGTTCTGTGTCTAACCTCTCCATGCCGGGATTCTCTCTTAAATTGACCAAGCGGTGGCAACAGGAGAAAATTAAATATATGTCATCAAGCTAAAAAACTACAAACCGTTGAAGTTTACGTAATCGAGCTACACATATACAGGTATTGCAGTAATCCCCGCTCTCAGGCTCCTATGATTCACCCTCTCGTGAATAGAATCACATTAGATGGAATAAAATACGAAAGAAGACTCGACCAAAAGAGGGCTGATGGTATTTAGGCAAATGCGACTTACCATCAAATACATAAAAAGTCTGCAGTAAACTGTAGCGGAATACGAAAGTTGACCCGGTTATGAGTGGGTTAAAAGCAAGGATATAAACATATTCGAGAATTACATATGTATACTTGCTCTGCACGACTTCACCTATTTGTTGATAAGACTAAATACCTCTTAGTCAACTTTTTTACTTATCACAATTGTTTGCTTAGTATTTATTATATACTGTATGTGTTTATATCTATCACCCTATCGTTGTCCATCTGTTTACTTATGATTTCATCTGTCTTACTTATCCACATGTCTAATACATTTCTTATTTACTTATGTACCTAACGTGTTTATCTCTTGCCTACATATCCACAGTACGTTTCTCTCTATCTCGAGCCTAAGTATCTATCTGTCATGTTTTTTCTCTCCCATTCTTGTTTTATTTTCTAATGTTGATCTTTTTACCTGTCTATACCTGTTTGTCGTCAGCTACTTAGTTACCCATTATCTCTGTTTATCTCTTGTTTTCTGATCAATCTACAACTGTTTACCTACGAGTACACATTTCTTGCCTAATTCGTCACCTATTATTACCTCAGGCTGTATAATTATTTGCATATTTGAGCCCTTGTATGTTTCTTTTGCCGTATAACTACAAAATGATGATGAATGTGCCAGTGATTACATGCCTTTGTCTACTGTATTTTGTGCAAGGTAAAACGAACCAAAGACTGCAACCTCGCCAAGTTTCTACTTTACCACAGAGAACTTAAAATAAAGCCACAGTCAACTTCAACGCTCATGTGCTATCCAAAACACAGCTTTATGGCTCACGACAGTACTCTACCTGCCTTTCCTTCCTCTCTGCCTTCCTCTTCTTCCCGTCTACCCAACACAAAAATACGGACTCTAAATTTTCGGAACCGCGATTAGCCTGGGATTTAAGACGTAATAACAGTTGCCTCTAAAGTGGGGCAGATTAATACCGGGGTTAACACAGGGGGCCCTACGCGTAAGATTAACCCTTTCAGCACGATGACGTACTCCTTATTATATGCATGCTACTTTCTGGAAATTTTATTTTGTATTAGAGAGAATTCTCAGACTAGATGGGTTAGATAATAGCCTTCATTAGCTCAGTATTAAAGAGCTCTTCTAAGTGAATCGTGGCTAGTCCCAATGAACCCTGGCACTCACCTTGGCACCAGTAAACTATGACACTCCCCAATGAACTGTGGCATTCACCTTGGCACCGGTGAAGACTAACACTCTCCAATGAACCCTGGCATTCATCTTGGCACCAGTGAACTATGACTCTACTCAATGGGCCCCTGGCATTCATCTTGGCACCAGTGAACTAAAACACACCCAATGTGCCCTGGCATTCGTCTTAGCACCAGTGAACTATGACACTCCCCAATGAACCCTGGCATTCATCTTGGCACCAGTGAACTATGACACTCCCCAATGAACCCTGGCATTCATCTTGGCACCAGTGAACTAAAACACACCCAATGAGCCCTGGGATTCGTCTTAGCACCAGTGAACTATGACACTCCCCAATGAACCCTGGCATTCATCTTGGCACCAGTGAACTATGACACTCCCCAATGAACCCTGGCATTCATCTTGGCACCAGTGAACTATGACACTCCCCAATGAACCCTGGCATTCATCTTGGCACCAAGGAGGACTAACACTCTCCAATAAACCCTGGTATCCATCTTGGCACCAGTGAATTATGACACCCCTCAATGAACCCAAGCAGTCACTCTGGCACCAGTGAGTCGTGATAATTTTCGGTGAACCCTGGTTGAATAAAATCGCCCGGAGACAGAAGAAAATAATATACTGTATATCAACGTGCTAAGGGTGATAACATTCTTGGACTCCTATATCTCACTCTCAGGTGAATAAAATAGCTTAACGTTAGTTAGAATCCTAAAGTACAATTCTCCCGTTTGGCAGGTGAGTTAATCGTGATGGCTTTTGCTAATTCCCACAGTTTAGGAAAGACATTTCAAGCCTAACCTCTACAGCCCGAGGACGTCTTTCACTTTAAGTTATTGCTATTTCCGGACGATCTTATTCAGTGCAGGGGAGTCGCTTCCAATTGGAGGGAAAAAGTGTTGAAGTACGATTAACAAATAGCTAAAAGCATTATTTATTTTCATACTCTCTGTCCACAATGACTTAGTCTCACCTGAATAAAAATAGTCTCATTAGGATATATCAAAACTGGTGGACGGAATAACTGTGACAGTATTCATTCTCTCAAACTCCTACGTTTCATCCCCAGCTAGGATACATAAAAGTGTTTGGTGTTAACTAAAATTGAATACTAGAGGTGTTCCGACAATGACAGGGTTATTGGTGACAGTATTAACTTTCTCAGGTTTCTATGACTCATTCCCAGCAGAGTATAATCGTACGATGTTAACTGGAATAATATATATATATATATATATATATATATATATATATATATATATATATATATATATATATATATATATATATATATATATATATATATATATGTACTGTACTCCCGAATATGAGACGGTTCTTATTTCTAAAAGGGTATACTACTTTACACCTGACTTACATTTCATCTTAAGAAGGTTCGTGTATATGCATTCATCAATCAAGTTACAGTTTGCATTTTACCACCTATAAGAATGCGTAATGAGCAAGTTTCACGTTTGCTATGAATATTTCTCCTTGATTATGGAGATGTATATCGTGCAGACCGTGACCAAATTTCTCCTTCTATTCCGTTGCGTTTATTTCAGACGTAAGGCATGTCTGACGCTTTCCTCCCTGACGCACCGTAACAAAGAGAATCATCTATGGGAAGAGAACCACAATAAGGCTCTCTCATCAAAAGATTAAAAGCGAAGAAGAGAAAATGAGAAATAAATGAAGTGAAATATTATGCGAACTTTTGCCCCCGTCTCTGCACGACTTAGCATTCAGCTCCAGGTGGTTCGTGTAAATGCATTCATGATTCAAATTAGTTTTTTGCTTTTTACCAGCTCTATAATTCATGTGTTTTAATAAGCCGAGCAAGGCGCACCGCTATGTTTATGCAGGCACCCGCACCCCTGGTTATGAAACTGGAGAGAGCGTTGAGGAATATAATTGCAGAGCACATAGTCAGAGTGTTTGGTATAATTAAGTGAAGTTAAAAAATTGCCTGAAATATTAGCAGTGTGTTCTTTGGCCCACTCATGATCGGGACAACTTCCGCAAGCCACTTATATTCCAGCCAACGTAGACGACATTATTCAGTGTAGGGTAAGCTATAGAAACCTGAAAGTGTTAATACTAGTGCCACAGTCTCACTCAGAATATGACTAGTATGCTGTTCGAGCTAATGCTAGACGATTAATTTCAGCTGGGGGTGAATAATCCGAACTTTAGTGCTATTTTCGGTGTCATCAACTCTCCCATGTCGTCAGAACAACTGCATTATTGTATTCCTGCTAGCGTCAGACGATTTTATTGAAATACGATATACAGTATATACAGTATACACACACACACACACACACACACACACACACACACACACACACATATATATATATATATATTCTCTTGTGGATGTTTTACCTCTTGTTAGCCAAAGAGATATATTTTAGATGAAGGAGCATAATTGATGTTGAGGGAAGGTAGACATTGGGGTGGGGAAGGAAGTGGGGTGGAGAGGGAATGCTATTTAAACACTGACGACCCTTCACTTATGTGGCACATCAAACTTTGCTTTATATATTGTTTCCTTTTTTCCAATACTCTGTTGCGAATCTGAGGACATAAATATCGATTCACCTTATTATGGTCACTAACAGGACAGTGGGTAATGATTCTCGAAATCCTGTATTACGGCCTTCAGAACTCTATGAACTTATTAGAATACTGGGTTAGGGTTTTGTGGTTATTCAACTAAAAATTAGGTCGATATTACTTTCAAATTTATACTTTACACGCACAAAAAAGTCGTCTTTCATGTTTTTGTTAACAATTGTTTTCTTGTTTCAGTAAGCGTACCTCCAATTCTGTGGGTATTTCGTCTCTCACTGGTAAACCGCATTGTATCTGTCTTTCTGTTTCAGTATCTCTTATTCCAGAACTGTGCTTTCAACTATCACATATTTTTAGAGAACGTCGGCTCTTCTTTTTATTTTTTTTTTCAACACACTTTCCTCCCCAGCGTTTTACCTCAAATTGCGGGAAGTATTTTCTCGTTTAGCTAGAGTGCATATATGCCCTTTCTATATATTTTTCAAATATCTTTTCCAGTACTGTGCTTCCAAGTGTCCAATATATAAAAACACGGCATGTTTTTCTTATTTCTACCAGCAGTTATTATTTTCATTTTTTCTGGCTTCAACTACGTTCCTAATTTGTCCACTGATGGAGCATATAGAAATTTCCTTTCTATTTTTTTTGTTTTTTCAGTACTCCTCTTTCAACTACCCTATACATGGAGGGTAATGTCTTTAAACCTGCCTATTTTTATCAACATGTATTATTTCTCTTCCATATCTTTCTTTTTTTTTCCTTCAGGAACATAATTTAATCCTTCATTTATAAGGCACAACAGTTGATTATTTTTAAATTATTCTCTCTCTTAATAATGCTTACTTCTACCCTATATGTACAAAGTATATTATTACTGTACATCAAATGGTCCTAGTTCCTTTAAGAAAATGTAATGCTCTCTAAAAACCAAACAGATAACACATAACCTTAAAAATAAGTTTACAAAAATAACTAAACTAACTCATTACTAAAGTACTAAACGGCTTGTGTTCTCGCGTCGCAGGCTCAGAAATAGCAACGTTTAAATGGACTCCTGGCCATATCTCCACACAGAATTTGTATACCCATCGAAGCCTAACACATTCCAAGGCTCTGGACATATGCATGGTTTATTTGTCTGGGTGTACTGGCACATGTTTTGAAGCCCGTATTCTTGTTGGCTAAGGAAATTCTCCAAGATCCTTTTCTGACCAGCGTATTCCATCAGGTGACATGGTAATTTTGCCTTCTTTGGTGATCCATTGCACCTCTT
Organism: Coenobita brevimanus; assembly: GCF_032717465.1. Lineage (NCBI taxonomy): Eukaryota > Metazoa > Arthropoda > Malacostraca > Decapoda > Coenobitidae > Coenobita > Coenobita brevimanus. The sequence continues at coordinate 26,228,704 of NC_137049.1, read as the reverse complement.
CCAGGATAAAATATTTCTTCATTTGACATGTTTAATATTGGAGTCTGGAAGCTAGTTAGCACCTCTTCCATGCCTGAGTATTCCTTCATATGACACGGTAATATTGCCATCTGGAGACTCTCTAACACCATACTAGAATATTCCATCACATGACATGCTAATATTGTCGTCTGGTGACTCTGTAGCATCGATTTCTGTCCATAATATTTCTTCATATGACACGTTGATGTAATATCTGAAGTAATCCCATAACACCTCTTCCTTTTACAGTGCATTCCATTACTTGACACATTACTGCCGCCTGGAGGCTCCATGGCACCTCCTCCCGACCAGAATAGTCTTTCACATGACACATTGATATTCTTGTTTGGAGGCTTCTTTGTGTTTCATCGTGTAAGAGGATAACAGGAAATTATTTCTAACCTCATTAATTCGATGAAATCTTTATGCAATATACTACTGTGATCGCCAAACGATTTTCTTCAGTTTCTAAGAGCCCCCATTGTGCTTAAAAGGTTGAGCGACCTACGAACCATTTCACTCTTTTGACAGAACTTCTATATACTTTTAGGGAACTTTATTTAGCATAGAAAAGACCCCAATATTGCAGAGGATAAAGACTTCATCACACCCATTTAACTATCTTACCAAGCCAGGCAACTCCACCTCCCATCCCTACCCGTCTTGGAGTATTGTAGTGAGTGGGCAGGGTGGTGGCACACAGGCGGTCCTCCCAGAATATTGGCCCAGTGTGTCTTGCATCAGCTGTATACTCCAAAATTTCCGAGGCATCATAAACATAAGCGTTAGAAATCCGGGCTCTGGAAGGCAAGGAGAGGGGGAGTAGGGAGATCATGCCACTCTCCTTTCTCCCCATCCACCCTGCCTACTTATTGTCTTCCTCCCTATCTACCTACCTACCTACCTTCCTACTTGCCTACATAATTCTGTCTGCTTCCTCTTTTAGACCATGTAACTCCCTATTTACCTATTTGTCTTCTCCTTTTCTCTGTCAGCCTAACGACCTATTTCCCGACTTTGGCCTACCTGCTTAGCTCCCTACTTCACTTATGAGCATTTCTCCCACTCTCCTTACCCACTTATTTATCTTCCTTCATGCCTACGTACCTACCTACATACCTACCGCCCTACAAACCTACTTACTCCCTCTTCCTATCGACCTAGCAATATCCACTTTACCTCTTTATCTGCTTCCATGCCTCCCTGCTTCTCTTACTACCTTCCATCCTCTCAACCTACCTTCTTCCATCTACCTACCTACATACCTTCCTCCCTGTCTCCCTGCACCCCTGTCTCCCTCGCCCTCAAGCCCTACCTACCTCCCTCCTTCCCTCCACCCCTCACTCCCTACCATCCCCAGCACCGAAATTGCTTTACTGGCCAACATTTCTACACAAAATAGCCATTTAAGGCAGCCAGGCGCTTTAATGGTGCTCACAGCCAAATTAAAGCTCAGGGGGCCGGCGCGTCCATGAATATGCATGTTTACAGACGATATGGCCGATTGTTTGGTCAAGAGAGTGGGAGAGTAGGATATAGGAGGATATAGGTAAAATAATAATAAGCAGGGTATTAGTAGGCTATCAGTAATATTAAATTAACAGTAGCAGAATTAAAGTGGTAGTTGTAGAAGTAGCATGTTACGAGCTGTCTGTTGTATACATATCAACAGACGTTATGGCGGCTAGCTGAGGAAGGCAAGTGGAGTTTAGGATCGTTGAGATATAAATGATATTAACTGGATATTAATTAAAAGCAGGATTAAAGTAGGATATAAGTAGCGTCCCATGAATATGCATGCTTACCAACTAAATAGCCGATTGTCTGGAAATACAAGTGGGAAGTATGATAAGTTGGATGCAAGAATGTCATAAGTAGGAGAGATGTAAGTCGGATATTGGTAGGATGAATGTCAAGTACAATATAAGTAGGATACAAGCAGCATAAGCGAGATGTATGTTGCATATTAGCATAAGTGCGCTATAATTGAACAAGCAAGACAGCACTACATGAATAGGACTACTGTGAGTATGAGGTCTCTTGAACACCAGAGGATGATAGGAATGAGTATAACATGTCTGACCAAAGTCATGGAAGGCTTATGAAATGTATGAAACAGTCACTAAGATATTAGCACACAAAAACATTTTTCATCAGGAAATTTGCGCAAAAATATATCAATCACCAGTGAATTAGCACCCCCCCAGTTTTTGGTAGTTATGACTAGGAATTTTGAACATCAAGAAAAATCACTCGAGAAGATCGTGTGTTAACACTGTCGTCAGTACGACTTTCGTGGCCGAGATAATGGCAGCCTTGTTCTTCAGGTGACATCAAATTATGTTATTCAGTTAGGAGCGAGCCATAGGACGCTGGAAGTCTGAAGCCGCCTTTATTTAGGAATTAACATATCAAAAATGAATGAGCCTACAGTAACTAGGTCTTTTACAAGAAAAAAAAAAAATCAAGTGACCAGGTCACTAGGGAATTAACACCCCCTAAACAGTCACTAAGGAATTAACCCTCAAAACATTAATCATCCCACATTTACTAAGGGAGTAGCACAAAAAAAGAGAAATCATAACTACGTGAGATTTAACTCCCATCAGAAAAATAGCCTCACAGTAGTAGTGAATTAAAACGCCAGAACTTTTATTTACCAACAGTCAGTAAATAATTAACAACCAAAACTTTATTTACAAACAGTCATTAGGGGAAATAGAACACACTAATCACTAACTTAATTTTCCCTGAAAACCCTAGTTGCCGTCACTTCTGGCAAGAGAGTAATTGCAGAAAAAATATTTATCAGCTACAGCTACATTAACTCCATCAACACCATCAATATACCGACAGTCGATACATGAACACTAGGTTTCATTGACAACCGAAGTTGCAAAAGTTACCCTACGAATGACTTGGAAATGGGCATGTAAAACTCATCAGCCAACATATAAAGCCAAATTAACACCGAAAACGGTCAATTAACCAACAATCATTAGGGAAACTAGTGCACATCAAAACACAACGTCAAACCTCCTTGATCGCCAAAGTTGCCGTCACGAATAAAAGTTGGTCGGACGCGTGACCGAAATTGTTTCAGAATAACATGTCGCCTGGATGAAAAAGTTTGGCACGATATTGGTGAATGGGATATAAATTCAGTGGACTATTGTTTCAGTTACTTTTTTTCCTCACTACTGCTGTTCCCGTAGATGGCTTCATTAATTCGGGGTAAACTAGATCATGAGAATTGTTTAATCCTGAATTTTATCGCAGACAGAATGTAATGGTTTGTGGTTATCTCTCTCCCTGTTGGTTACATTTTAATCCGTCATGTGCGTCAGTGTTGGGGAGGGGGGTTGTGTGTGTGTGTGTGTGTGTGTGTGTGTGTGTGTGTGTGTGTGTGTGTGTGTGTGTTTTGGAAGGTGTAAATTACCATGACAGTGAGCTCCACAAAATCCACTTTGGTACCCAGTGTAACATAACCTTACTGCAACCTCATTTCACGTTTACATTTGTTTTGGAATCTCTCATCATACACGCACTGTCAGTGATTGATCGTCGTTCGTACTACTTGTCCATAATAGTTCCAACACCCATTAAAATTTCTGAATCACTAATAGAGCACATACTTGAATCATGCTCGCCGTAACTCTTAATCCCTTCAGTACTTTCAATCTTAATCAGGTTCAGGAGGATCTCGAGATATAAACTGGCTATTTAAGTTTCTTTTTAACACATTAATTTTAAATATATTCCCTTGAGCTTAACAAAATATAGAAATATGCAATCGAGGTAATGGATTTAATCAGATTCATGATGAGCTCTGCTGCCCTTCTATTCATCCAGGAATATAAATAAAATCTTTAGTATTTTCGAGAAGAGAAAATGTTGAAAACAAATCCCACACAATATTCTTTCTTTTCCTTTTTGTTAGCTATTCGATGCTAAATATCACAGGGAGCGTATTGTGGCTGGGTTTAACTGTATTGTTGGCCTCAGTATATTTGCAGTGGGAGAAATATTGAACTGATCCACACACACACACACACACACACACACACAAAGAGAGAGAGAGAGAGAGAGAGAGAGAGAGGGAGAGAGAGAGAGAGAGAAAGAGAGAGAGAGAGAGAGGGGGGGGGGATTGTACTGCGGTGGTGGATGCAGAACAATATCTCAGGGCAAGGTGTGTGCTCTTGCGGGGGTATTATTAAAGGGTAAGGTGTTGTTTGGCCGCAGAGGGCAGATAGCTGTTCTTCGAAGCCTGTACATCCTTATATACCTGTTATGTACTCGTTTATTTACTTGTTCTTTTACGTATTATGGTATTTATTTATTTATTATTTATTAATCCATATACCTATTTATTTATTGAGATATTTGCTTTTATATACAGTGATTTCACATATATTTTATTCCCCATTTATTTATTTTATTTTATTGTTCGGTTTATTTATATAATATTGTTGTACATATATCAGTATGAGATACTGGGACGTGACAGCAGATAGTACACGAGAGAAAGAAGTCGGTCTTTACACGAGTCGTGTTGGGCAGTATTTTCTGTTACAGTTATTTTAGGCATTGCCTGAGGGCTGTTTTGGGAAAATTGATCTGCTGATTGTCTCAGTTATTTAAAAAAATCCCATGATATCTCTGCAGGCTCACTTTAGTAAATATTAACAATATCCAAATCCAGTCTCGAAAACTGGGCTTAAGACAGCGGACGTGGTGGAGATGGGATGGAGAGGCACTGTGTTGTGAGTTGCAGGAAGGCAGTCTGATAGTGGCTGACAGGATGACATGAGAGCCATTTGTCTGTGGCCACCCCTCTGGGATTTAGGCTTCTGGCTTTACTATATACACACTTACTGTATAGAAAACTCGCCGAGGTTGTCTCAAATTGATGTGTATGGTTATTATGATCAGTATTATAGGTTGAATCACAGCATGATAAAAGCTTGTAACGAAAAATTTATTGATATGTCAGAATTTGTATGAAATGAAACTCCGATAAACTTGTGGCGAAATTGCGTTTTGATCAGAATCCACAACACTGCCCTGTTTATACGTTTCTACCTGTTTGCGGTTAGATGACTATTTATTTATATTCTATTCTTGGTACCCCAGACGATGTTATCTAATTTAAGCTTTCCAACCAAGAGGGATTAGATATAATATTAATTAACCCTTTCTTCATTAGAATATTTGCGTTCTGCAGCCGTTTTATGAATTTTAGAGGGCTCTCTCATAGCAAAGGGGCTAAATCACCACCATTGCTGGTTTAGTATTAGATTTCCCAACTATTTCACGTCAGAGACGACATTTGTGTCATTCTTTCTACCAAAGCACTATTTTATTCTGCTTACATGAATTTTCTCGAAGGACTGGGATTAGTAAGATTATTTATTTACCCCTTCCAAGTAGATCTCCCAAAGCCTGAATAAAATCGTCCAACAATAGTAAGCATAGTCTAGAATGTCTCACCATAGTGAAGGGGTTACAAGTGCAGTTACTAAATCGCTCACCTCTTCAGCAGAACGATGGTATTTCAAAATTTCTTCATGCTTTTGATCAAACGATTTGAACAGTTTAGTGATCTCTCCAGCTGAAGGGATTAGAATAGCATTTTCGTAAATTTGCAGGTAGCTACTTTCGACTACAAAATTTTTCACATAAATTTTGGGGATACTTTATGTCATCATGTTACTTCGCCTTACCGTGTGTGTGTGTGTGTGTGTGTGTGTGTGTGTGTGTGTGTGTGTTCTTTACTAGAGTATAGGTTCACGGAGCAGAGAATCAGGATAGAAAAAGCAAAATTCACACCGTGTTCTCGTATTCTGGAAAAAAATGACAAACTAACACTTGTGCGGTAATAATATCAGGAGTTTCTCCATACAACAATACATAACTTTTTCTTCACTCAGGGCTAGATATTAGGAGAGTCTAAAATTGCCTTAAAATGCAACTGGGTCCTCAGTCTTACTCGATTGGTCAGAAATCAGTGATACCTAGCAATTCATACCAGCCAGGAGGATGGGAGTTGCCACCACCACCACCCTTGGGATGTGTTGGCTTGTACCAGTCGTGTTCTACTGGTACGTTTGTCAGCAGAAACAAAAAAATATGAACACACACACACACACACACACACACACACACACACACACACACACACACACACACACACACACACAGCTATCGCTCTTTCGTATATCATCATCACATATCAAAGAGGATGTGCTAGGGTTACAGGTCACAGATTCCTGAAAAAAAAAACAGCCAAGTTAATTTCCATATGTCGTGTGGAGCTTTTTGAGTAACCGCATCTGCTTTACATTATATCTCAGTACATTCTTGCACAGTCGTATTAAAGACAGTCATCAAACAATAATAATTTGAGTGTACCAAAAATGAATATTAAGAGATGGTACCATAGTTAAACCTTTCTCGTTTTTTTTTTACAATCCAGTCTTTCCTTTTGGAATGCCACTAATTTTCTTCTGGCTGGTTTTATTTGGCTCGTTCAAACACTGCCGGCCAAAGAGTTAACTGATTGACGTTTTATGTGCGAAGTTGTAATTACTCGCCAACACTGACATAAAATTAGTACCAGTTAGACTGACGTTTTCAGAGTTGCAGATACATGGCCCCAGTCACGTCACCATCATCATGAATGGATCTTAAATTTGTCGTGTTTTTTAATTTTTTTTCTTGGAGGGAATAACTATTCATGTTTCACACTTTTGATTCTTTTTTCACTATATTAGAAGAATGCAGCACTACACCAAGATATCTTGCCCTCACCTCCATCAGAAGCTGGTCTGATTATCACTAGTCTGTTACCATTAGCACCATTGTACCATTACCAGATTACCTGACAATTCATTATTATTATTAATTATTATCACTGTCATTATTATTATTATAATTATAATTATAATTATAATTATTATTATTATTATTATTATTATTATCATTATTATTATTATTGTTGTTGTTGTTGCTGTTGTTGTTGTTATTATTATTATTATTGTTTTTTTGTTTTATCATTATTATTATTATTGTTGTTGTTGTTGTTGCTGTTGTTGTTGTTGTTATTATTATTATTATTGTTTTTTGTTTTATCATTATTATTATTATTATTATTATTATTACTCGCTTAACGGCCGCCTTCCTCCTCGCTTCCTGTCGTCAGTAGAAAGGTAACAGAAATTTGAAGTACTCATGCTGTGAGCGAGACGGAGCTAGGAATTTTCCCTTATTTTTATCCTGCTGGGATACCCGTTGAGGAGAGAGAGAGAGAGAGAGAGAGAGAGAGAGAGGATAGTAGTGTTTGCTAGTTTACTAAATTATACTAATTATACAATTTTAGGAGCATAAGGAGGTTTTGCTCTGTCTTGCAATATTTTAAGATATCAAAACTTGTAATTCATTCGCTAGTTACTCTACCTCCGTTTTAGTCCCATCGATAAGTACTTTTATATCCGTTAATGTGTGATGGAAAGACGACCCTCCTTTAATAAATTATACATCCACTACCAGTTTCTCGAATTTAATATGGTTTTCACTCCCACGTCCTTTTTCTAATTATGTTTTCATTTTTTGTTCATCGGTAATTTCTCGTCATGATAATATTTGAGAATCCTTTCTAATTCACAACAAAATATAAAAGATACCTACTAATAGTAACTGTTACCTTTAAAGATTGTTCCCCAGTGTCCCCCTGTCTGGTACCTAGAGAGGGATGCCTTCATGTGGTGGCATCGATATAACCAGGCGGCTCATCTACCTGATTTGCAAACGTCCCTTAACTCTCTCCCTTTAACCTCATCCTGCAGTCCACTGGGTTTAAATTCAGATGAGCCTGGGGTCGCAGCTACTAACAACAACAACAATCCCTTTGCATCACAAAAGCGAATGGAAAAAGCAAAAAGTTAATTGAACATATTCCGTACGTCTAAGGAGAATTTCCTGCTTTCCCCTTTCTCGATTCGTGTCTACCATCGCATTTAATAAAACTGCGGTACAAAAAAATCAGGGTGAAAAATATAAAACAAGCAGCTGCTAATCCTCGTCGGGCCTGGCCGGCATCGATCAGGGTGGACGGACGCATCTGGTGCCCGCCATTGCATTAGCATACGTGGCTGCCCCTGGGAGCCTGCATTATTGCCTCCCCTGATCTGACCCCCCCGCACGCACATCACCTCAACACACGCTCCTCGCTAGCAGAGGGAATTTAACACAAGACATAATCTTTTACACTTCAGTGCAAAACATTAAGACACTCCTCATTCTAAGATGCACCTCACCGCACAAACTTCATTGTAAGTTGCACCTTACCAAAATGTGCACCTACACTTCACTATAAGTTGCGCCTCACTAAAATATGCACCTACACTTCACTGTAAGTTGCACCTCACTAATATATGCACCTACACTTCAATGTAAATCGCACATTACCAAAATATGCACCTACACTTCACTGTAAGTTGCACCTCACCAAAATATGCACCTTAACACACATACCTCATTATGAGACGCACCTCACCGTAAGAAGCATTTCGCTTTATGACATTTCAGTGTAAGACACACCTCAGCACAAGCTGCAGCTCAACATGACACACTCAGCATCAGCTGTGCCTCATCGTAAGATTCACTTCAGCAGATGAATACACTTATCATTGAACTTCAAGCCACATTAAATTCGTCTACCTTAACTTTCAGCGATTTTCGTCCTCTCATAGCATTTTCCCGTATTGCTCAGATAATACCACGGTTCTATATCTTTTTCATGGCACTTTTTTTTTTTTTTCAATGAGCATTTTATTCTGATGTCAATATATTGTTACAGCTCAGTGTACAAGATGGAGAGCTGACAATTATAGACCAAGTTGAAATGGACAGTATGGAATAAGGGCTCAAGGAAAACGAAAATTTCCATGCTTTCTGCTTTACTCTGGGTATTCCTCTAAAGATCAGTGAGAGCAGACCTCAGTATCATGGGTTTGAAAGAGCTAAAACGAGAAACTTTCAAAACTGTATTTCCGTGTGTCTAACTCACTCAAATGAAAATGCAGTTCCTCACTACAGCAACCACTAGCTATTGCCGATTGGTCATCATTCTAACCCTCCCTGCCATAAATATAAGGGGTGGTATGATTCCAGAAATAGGAAGAGAAAAACGGAAAACCGAAAAAAAAAAAAAAAAAAAACTTTGTCGCCAAGTAAAGTAGCGCCGCCACACAAAACATCCACTCATCATTCGAGCCTTTGCAATCCTCGGTTCTACCACACAGGTCAAACGACCCACACAGAATTGTGCTTTACAATGACAAAAGTCTATGCACCTCTCCTGTCTCTCTTCATCGCTAGATTCACTAACTTGTGAACGTGACATAATGGAAATTGGTGCATATCATCATCCATTTGTGGATGAGAATTTTCATCTTTGTCCACTGCGTGTCATTAGAGCATCTGTATCCAACGATGAGAGGCAGGAATGACGAATGGGGTATATCTGAATGTACATTTCAGTCACTCAGAAAAGGATGCAGCCCTTGTCGTATACTTTTAAATACAAATGTCCATTCTTCTCTCAAGCGTCTCTCATAGCTGGAGTCACAGATGCTTGAATAGCACGTGGACAAAGGTGCTTATTATCAACAACAGATGGATGATGATGTGTACTTTTGTTCACCATTTAACATTCAAAAGACTGTTTATCAAGCGATAAAAGAGAGGTAAGAGAGGTGAACGGACTTTTTTAGTTGGTTGTGCAAGTCAGTTTTGTAGAGACTTCATCAATTTATCCTCGTCGTTTGTTAGTTCTTTTGCCTCCTCAAATTGCATTCTCCAAATACAGAACTCATACAACGAAAAACCCTGACTAGTGCTTCAACACCCACACCCATACTATGCACCTCAGTGGCTGGCTGGATTACTATTTTGTTCTCATAAATACAAAAAGATTAGCTTCCTCGCTCAGACATAAACAAAGTCAACAGCTGCTCTCAATTCCCTCCAAACGCCAAACTGCATCATAATATCAGATAACATGCGTCTGTCTTTACAACGTTGAATGATGAGCTACCTCTTATCAAAGGTGAAACTTCTCCTCTATTGCTCTAAGCGCCAATTAGTTTCTGAAGTGCATAGAAGTAATTAGCAACATCTGACATCTTAAAAAATCGCAAGCTCATATGACTCATTCTTAATTGAATAAAATCAGATCCGGTGTTAGCTGGAAGACGCTTGCACGAACTAGTTAACGAGAATCTGAAATTCACCTTTCCTTGATAACACTGAAAGAGTAATACCGCGTTTCTGTTTTTCCTCATTGCCACTTCCTCGTTCTCCTTTACCATCATGCGTTATTCCCTTCTCAGAACTCTTCACCGATCCTCATCCTCTCGACCCCTGCTCTGCATAAAATCCATTTACCGAAAAGGAATTAGTGCTTAACCATTCCCTTTGCGACCAGGGAAAAACAAAATGGTTGCTATACCCTTTCTCATCTCGTTCATTTTACCTAGCCCTATATGCCATTCTCTTACTTTGTTTCCACCCCTCTCTCACCCTATCTTTCCCCATCCACACTTCCCTCTGATGCTGGAAAATCTTTCAGTATTTCGTGTGGGAACGTCCTTCCTCCACCCCCTATTATTTGAGGTTCTTTCAATATTTCGGGTGTGTGTGTATTTGTTATTAGAGATTCATTGGTTGTTGGGTATATATTTGCCATCTCCAAATGCCGTGTGCCTGTGGTTCTTGTCATTCGTATGTGCATTTGCCACCTCTTCCCTCAGCTTTTGATGGTTCTTGCAATATATACCGTGTATGTATCTGCAGACTCCTCCCACCATTATCAGTGATTGATCCAGAATTTCGTGTGTGAATCTACCATCTCTCCCTGCTGTTGCTGGTGATTCTTGCAATATTCATGTGTATATTTCCTGTCTCTTCTAGCAACGAGAAGCCAAAGAGCGGAAGATTATTTAGATGACTGGAGAAGTGTAGTATCAAAGCTATTGTTGTTGTAGCCCAGGTTCTTCTAAAACGGGAACCCGGAGAACTGCAGGCTTAAGTTGCCCATCTACTGTAGTCCACTATCCTCCTTTTCGGGGGACAGGCAACCAGGCAGTTGATAGACTTGGTTATAGCTCTGCCAGGACATGATGGCGTCAAATTCCAATAGGATCGTAATGAAGAGGTTAATCATCCCTTTACAATCAGAGGAAAGTGTTAGTAACTCGTTCCCTTTCTCTTGATCCCACTTCTCCCTAACCCCATCCGTTGCTCCTTTATTCCATTTTCACTCTTTGCCTCTCTATATTTCCCGCATCTAAACCTCCCCTGGTTTATTCGCCAAGCGTGCAATATTTCGCATGTGAATTTGCAGTCGTTTCCAGCCACGCGACGCCAAAGCCAGGAGGATGATTAGGATGATTGGATGGGTAGTGTTTGACCAATTGACAAGCCATTCTAGTGAAACGAGTTAAATCCTCGACTTGGTGTATATAATTGGCAATTAACTGGATCACGAGATTGCGATGAGTACGTGTAGTTCACGCAGGGTATTAATATAACTTCCAATATTAATCTTAACGTTATTGTGTGTGTGTGTGTGTGTGTGTGTGTGTGTGTGTGTGTGTGACAAAATTTCCACTTGAATAACTTCTTCACTTAATGAACTACGTTATATTTTATTTTAGCTACACTTGACTATGGTTTTTCAAGCTGAGAGATTTTCCAAACTGGAGGAAATAGATACACTTTTCATTAACACTTTCATACAGAAATCTTCCCCACGTTCATTAAAGTCTCTGAATGGTACAGGAATAATGTATAAAGCGCACCATTACGCTGAATATGTTAACAGGTTCTCGGCACTGTGAATACTTTATAGGGCTTTCATGAAGGATGACTATTGCCCCTTGCAAAATATTCGTTGTTTTCGTCTCGTATCAAGATTTATGACAGATGAGCTTGGCGTGAACCGAAATGAATTTAATTCGGCGCTGGAGTTACACGTTCATTACTTTCACTTTCGGATTGGAAGCCCCCGGTTAAATTCTTCTAATATTTTGTATAAATAAAGGTTTTCCTCGTTTATTAACTCGGGTAAATTATACACAGCAATAAAGAACCAGTACATGAGAAAGGAAATTTTGTTTATCACAATGATCAAAATCCTATGTTTTCCGCTCAGTTAGTGAAGTGAATGTTCCACAGTAGTTCAAAATGGATAAATAAGGATGATTATTTATTTCTTCTTACCACGAGTAGAATTCTACTCTTTCTCCTCATCTGAAGAAAAAAGAAGTCACATGTTGAAACACATCTCATTTTTTGCTTCCAAATTTTAACAGGATTAAACGTATAGGCTGCCATGATAATCCATACATAACATTGAGCATTATCTGTCTCACCATGAGCAGAAGCCTGCTCTCCCCTCCCCCCTCTCAAAAAAAAAGAAAAACTTGCAACTTCTGAAGCATTCCAGCTAACTAAGATCTCTCTTACTGAGCTGGAGTGTCCATGATAATGAAAAATAAACGTAAAGATGAAAACTTCATCTCTGACGATGATCAAAATCCTGCGCATCTACCTTATCTCTGGGAACAAAGGAATATGAAAAAGTCACCGCTGGTAGAAATATATCACTTCACATATTTTCCCAATTTAAGGGAAGTAAAGACAGTGGCAGCGATATACAAAATGATGAAAAATTTATTTGACATCAAAAGCAGATTCCTTCGCAACCCTCGTCTCTAAAGAAAAATAAGTAATACCAGTATAGTGCGTTTTGTGAGGGCGTTACGAGCGACCGAGAGTTTGTAGATACGCCTATCATCATAATTTCCTCTTCGTGTAAATTTTCAGCATTTCTGGTGAGGTAGTTGAACAATAACTAAACAATAATTGAGATAAAATATTTACTTTCTCATGTTTTCTCTCTCTCACGTTTTCTCTCTGGATGTGCGTATAGCTAGACGCAGTAGCATTTGCCACAATCGCAATATTCAGTTCTCTGCTCCCCACTCGCCATGTCAACGAACTGTGTCGGTAAACGCTTGGCTATTGATCGAATGATAAAACCCAGAAATGAGGCGATTATCCTTGTCGATTTCACCCCCTAAACATTGAAAAAACCTCATGAAAAATTATGAGCGTAATATCCGATATTTAATTACTTGAATTCATGAAAGAAAACATAGTGTTACAACAGGAAATCTTTTTTTTTTTTAAACTCGATTTCATAAAAGAGCATGTCAGCTGAAGCCCCTCTATACATTCACTTGGAAAGCTGGGATTCCAAGGGGTTTCTTTGGTCTTATGAGTAAATATATAGCTAATCAAAATTTATTGAATGTATCTTCTCACTGCTGAAGGAATCTCTTCTCTGTCTCACATAGTAAAAAAGTTATTAGTCTCTGAAAAGCATCGCGGTCAGGCAGTGTCGGGTCGGGCCAGGTCGTGTCGGGCCGCTCATTTCTCAGCTGAACGTAAACATCGCTTCCCTCGCTGAGCTAGCTCGTTCGTAACTACGGACGCACCAGCCGCAACATTTGATTTAAAATGATGCAAATTTATTTTGCTGATTAAATATGTTGAACGCGATCATATATAACATTTTGTTTTCTTCACGAATAGTATCCTACGCCTCTCCCTCATCTTTCAAGGGGACAAAACATTGTACGGTCGTAGAAGCTGAAACATTTTGCTTAATATTTTTTTTTACACAATGCTACTCATACGGCAATGAAAGGAAACATCTTTCACAGTGAAAAACATTTCATACGCATCCCATCGCACTAAAAAAAAAAAATAAAAAAAAATAAAAAAATACAGTCATGGGAGCCGACACATTTTATTTAATTAATTTCCATCCGTTGCCCTGGGGATAATTGCCTACGCCTGGCCAAGTCTCCGGGTGCGAAATAATTTCCGTGTGGGCCTACAGCAGTCTTACAGGATACAAAGAGCCACAATCCCATAATCTCTCAAAGGATGCCATGAAGCCCCCTCATTAGGTCCGACAAGAGCGGATAATACCGAACTGATGCGCTGTGTTCGGTAATCCCATGATCAAACATTCCCTTTATCTGGCTGATTAAAACGACGTCCGGCCAGTGATATGGAGGAGCATCAACGAGCCACACTCAATTGTTTTTACCTGCTACCTCTGTTACCTGACGCCTGATTTCAAGTTAGTTAAGGATAGCTAGGACCAAAGACGCCTCCAGGCCTTTCTGTCCTTATTTATTTTTCATCCTTTTGATTTGGAGGAACATAAACTAGCTACACTGAGACTTTATGTTTGTCTGTCTCTTGGCCTTTTTGGCACCTATGTGCCTCTGTTACTAAACGCCTAATTCCAGACTTTATCTACGATTAGTAAGACCTCCAAAATCTCTGTCCATACTCATTTCTCCCCCTTTGATATGGAGGAAAATGAACTAGTTAACTCAGACTTTTGTTTTTTTCTTTCTTTTCTTCTTCTTCTGCCTACATCTGTTATTAGACAACTAATCCCAGAGCTTATTCACGAACAAAAAGGCCTTCAACCTTCTATGTATTCATTCATCACTCCTTCCTTTGGTATGGAGAAACATAGCCTAGATACACACAGTCTTTCTCTATCTACCTTTGTTACTGGATGCCTAATCCCTGAATTCATTCAAGAACAATAACGCCCCTAAGCCGCTATCATCACCCATCAACTTTCGCACTGGAATGCAGGAACATCTAGTTACACTCGGGCCTTCTTGTTACTGTTCTTCTTTACGGTTTTGTGCATACGGGTACCTGTTTTGCTTGATTCACAAACCAAGAGTTCACCCAGGGACAAAAACACTTCAAACGCCTCTAAACCTCGCCATTGTTATTCATTCCTCGCTTCCGTCACTACAAACCTCCCCCTCATCACTTCCCTCACGCTCTTCCCATCACGTCACTGAGTCTGCGTTGTTTCATTCTTCCTTCCGCTTCATACTTTTATTCACTCTTATTTAGGTCATCAGTGTTCATGTATTACACAAGTCCACATCGCCTCAGCAGGTTTTCTGTACCCCCTTCACTACGAGAGGTGTCCACTGATCGTAGTAAAGTTGTCTCATAGTAACGAGAATATAATGAAGAATGACATCATCGAACTAACTTGGTAATTTACAGCATTTTCTTCACCTCTGCATCCATTTTTCTACTACCAATGTGAAGAGACATCAAGTAAATGCAGTTTTTCCTCCACCACACCCATGTTTTCCACCTGATTGAAACTCATCCTCTAATTATAACTGAGAAACACGAAGTATTTTTTTTTCACTTCCACATCAGCTTCATCACCTGGTTAAAATGCTCCCCATCTGATATAAAGAGATGTCAATTAGGCTAACTACTATAACAGTATTTTGGGGGAGGGATGGCAAATGGTGAAGGAGTGCTTTGTTTGCGTACTTTTTAAGGTAAGGGAGCTCCACAAACACATTCATGCTTGAGCAGCCCGATTATTCTTCGATATCATTATCAAGATCTAACTTTCATTAATTTACAGGGAAACAAATGCATTCATACCCAGATTATATCACTTTCCCTGTATGACAAATTACCATTGGTTGATTTGTTTACGTGTCGGGAGGGCTAAAGCAACGACAGAACACATTCAGTCTTCTAGAATTACACTGATCTATTATATTTTTTCTTATGCCCATCCATTAATATTTTTTTAAATGGGTATGTGAACTTAACCAAGACAAAAACACAAACACATCTTCATACAGAGAGTTACGATTTTTTTCTTTACCACAAACCATCACTGCTTATGTTGTTTACGCCGTGCTGGGCTAAAGCGGTGACAGAACACATTCATAATTTACTACAGCAGCTGCAATCAGTATATCTTTTTTTTGTACCAGGTTCTTAGATCTCTCTTGTTTATATATTCCTGAAGCTGAAACAGGAACACCAACACAATCGAGGTATACGAATGACACATATTTCTTGATGCCACAGTGTTAGGATTTCTCTTGTTCCTGTGAAAATGAAATTTAAAAGAAAACACAATCACATTAATGTAATTATAATGGCTATTTTTTTTTTACGAATTAACACTCCGTTGCTAATGTGTTTATGAGGTTTATGACATGAAAACCAATACATTCACACTTGATCATATACAAGGACCACTTTTTTCCTGAAAGCCAAGACTGCAATGCCTGTTTTCTTTACGTCAGTGTGAACTTAGCTAAGCCAAGGACGCAAAGACATCCACACAACAACAGTGATTATTTTTTCTTAATATCAAACCCTTAGTGGTTATAATATGTATGTATTGTACATACGTGCTATAGAACTAAATGGGTTACGGAACACATTAGCACTACGACATTTGCGAAGAATACCTTGTTTCTCTATGCCAAACAATGTGTGACTGCTTTGATAGTGTGTTTGTGAAGCTAAAGCAAAGGCACAGACATAATGACACATGAACGATGACAATTGTTTTATGTAAAATTACTAGGGTTACTATTTTTCATGTGTCTCTGGAGATAAAAGCGACAAAAGAACATATTCACATCACGACTCTTGGAATGGGCACTTTTTTCCGAATGCCAGATCATTAGTGTCTTTATTGTTTATGCATTTCTGAGAGCAGGACAGGGGCACAAATACAACAGTTAGGCAGTTAAAACGACAACTCTTTCTGTATGCCCAACATCTTTTTAAGCATGTGCAAACTAAGCTTATGCACTAGGACACAGACAGGTTCACATTTCTATAGTGACCTTTTTGTTTTTTTCTTAAGCAAAACTGCTAGTATGTCTGTTGTTTCTGCGACAGTGAGGCTAAAGGTGTAACAGAACACGCTTGCATCACTGCAGATATAATGGCCACTTTTTTTCCGTTTGGGATGGAGTTACCTTTCCTCATGTTACCTTCAGACGATTTTTCTTTTTTATGTAAGTGAAAATCTCTCGTCGCGAATAGGTTAAATTCCCCATGGAATAAACGACAACTGAGAATCTGTTGCTCCTCATACTTCCAATTCGCAGCCGACTGACGATCCTATTATGCTCATGATGTACAGGCAAACTTCCTCTCTGTAAAACTGACAAACCTCCTAGAATATGACCGTTTCCCAGGTTGTTGTACTTTTCACAATCTGGTTCGTTCCGTGTTGCCTTTCCTGCTCCAAGCCAGCTCGGGCCGCGGAACTGCATACTTTCAATCTGCCCGGCTCTTCCGGTGCTGGACAGGCTTATGCGAGTAGATGTACGCTGCCTTTCCTGCCCTTCATAACCAGTGCATTTCTGGATTCAGAGAGCTTGAGTCTGAATTAGGGCACTGGAGGAGGGAGGGAGGTGTGGCTCTCATATGCCTGGTAACTTACGTCACAGGTATAATTTAATTTTATAGATACAGAAGCCACTCAGCGTTGATAGTCTGCAGTATTTGTCCTTTCAAAATAATAAATAAAGAAAAAGAAATCCAAGTTCAAAATCCATTCATTCCTAGTTTTCTTAACATGTTGCATTTAAGAGGCTGGAAGTCATAGGTAGTGAGAAGACTGATTATGGAAGACAGTTCCTTCAGTTGGTCGTTTGCACATATGAAAGACTGGGAACAAGCTCATACTTAGAGAGCTGGACAGGAAAGAAATGGGAGTGTGTAGTTTGGCAGGTGCTGCATGCCCGCCGAATGTCGAGGTTTCTACTCTGGGCTAGTTATTTATTTTTATTTTTTTTACGATAATGCTTTAGGCGGGCAAGCTGAGCCCTGTTTTGGTTAAAACTTCAGAAAGATTGGTAGGTAAACAATAAAGACTGACACCAAGCTGAAAGAGCGTATCATGATTTCCAAACTATGATCTTTCAGCTTTGCCAGCAATAATTTAATAGTTGTGTGGAGGAGTAGTCATCGCATGACAAGACATTCCCTGTGTGTCGGAGAATGTGACGTTAATTAGGAACCTTTATAACCAACGCAGAGGAGGGTGTCAGGTAAGGAGAAACGTTATCAGATAGGGTGAAAATGTTAGAGAGGGAGGAATGGCGATACATATGACGAAAAAGTTGGAGATAGGGAGGAAAGATGATATGCAGGGGGAAAGGGTGGGAGGAAAGGTTACAGGTACGGAGGCAAGGAAAAAGGAAGCAAGAATATGGTATTGGAACAGGGGTGAAATAGAGGAGAGTCAGGAAGAGCTAACAGGTATAAGAGGGGAGGAGAGGTCAGAGTATCAAATGTCAGATTTTTGAGGTTATTGTTAGAGTTAAACAATTCACTCCTAATTCGCATTCTTTAATTCAGTTTTACATTCAGATGATTTGGTTTAACCTAGAAGTTTTTTAGAACATCAAAGGTAAGATACAGGCTTCATTAATCCCTACAAAACATGAGATTTTTCCATAGATGAATAGTGTCAGCAGGAGGGAGCAATAATAAAAGGTCTATCTGAAATGGCTAAAGGTGTATATACCAATGGTGATGAATTTAGCTTTTCCCTACGAATTTTGGTACACGATGCAAATATAAATTATGGAATGGTTGAGAGAGCCTCGACAAGCGAAAAAGCATGCTGACAGAATGAGAGAATATGCGAGGAAAAATAAACAGAGAGAGAGAGAGAGAGAGAGAGAGAGAAAGGGAGAGGGAGGGGAGGGAATAGAGCAAAATTCAATCATATACGGTAAGGGTGGCAAAATACGAGTATGCAAGAGGACAGGATATAACAATCAGGGAAAATGCTGGCACAGATAATAGATTTGTGCCGGCCCTGGCCCCCTGGTGGTGACATAAGAACCAACCCAGGCAGAAGTTATACTAAGGCGAGTGTCTGAGGTCCTACTCCAGATGCAGCTGACATGACGCCGCAATTATAAAGAATCCTAACCAATTTACAGGCTAAGGAGATGTCTATATCACTGTTGATATGGATCACTTTGGCTATCGTATTTCTCATTTTAATATTTAGTTTAGTTTGACTGAAAAGTGATTGATGGGTGATGAATGAAGGTTGAAATATAAGCAAAGAATATAAGAGGAAACTTTAGGTTAGGAAGGGTTTGTAAATACAGCCCAGGGTGAGGTGGACAGAGTGGCAGAGGCAGGGCGAACATACACAGGACTCAGACACAGACACAGGTATACACACACACACACACACACACACACACACACACACACACACACACACACACACACACACACACACACACACACACACACACACACACACACACACACACACACACACACACACACACACACACACACACACACACACACACACACACACACACACACACACACACACACACACACACACACACACACACACACACACACACACACACACACACACACACACACACACACACACACACACACACACACACACACACACACACACACACACACACACACACACACACACACACACACACACACACACACACACACACACACACACACACACACACACACACACACACACACACACACACACACACACACACACACACACACACACACACACACACACACACACACACACACACACACACACACACACACACACACACACACACACACACACACACACACACACACACACACACACACACACACACACACACACACACACACACACACACACACACACACACACACACACACACACACACACACACACACACACACACACACACACACACACACACACACACACACACACACACACACACACACACACACACACACACACACACACACACACACACACACACACACACACACACACACACACACACACACACACACACACACACACACACACACACACACACACACACACACACACACACACACACACACACACACACACACACACACACACACACACACACACACACACACACACACACACACACACACACACACACACACACACACACACACACACACACACACACACACACACACACACACACACACACACACACACACACACACACACACACACACACACACACACACACACACACACACACACACACACACACACACACACACACACACACACACACACACACACACACACACACACACACACACACACACACACACACACACACACACACACACACACACACACACACACACACACACACACACACACACACACACACACACACACACACACACACACACACACACACACACACACACACACACACACACACACACACACACACACACACACACACACACACACACACACACACACACACACACACACACACACACACACACACACACACACACACACACACACACACACACACACACACACACACACACACACACACACACACACACACACACACACACACACACACACACACACACACACACACACACACACACACTCCAGCTGAAACCGAAACTCACAGCGACCACACTCTTCCGAAATGGTTTTTGTTCCCCACGCAAATTTGGTAAAATGTTTTCACCCTGCAAAAGAATACGTCCTCTGTCTTTTTTAGAGGAGCCCCTAAAAATGGGTCGAGTTTCCAGGTTTAATCCCAATCCATTAAGGAAACTAGTGGTGGGAAATTGTATCATCCTTGGAAAAGAATTGGAATTCACGTGTTCGGCCGTCCACAGAGATTGGTTTATCATTCGAAACACTTTGAAGAATGAAAGCAACGTTTTTTGTTCTGACAGTGATTAAAGATTTAAAAAAGAATATTACTCGTACCAATTTCAAATCAATAGAGAAGATAAGTTTGTAAGGGTTATATTTAAGCAACTCAAGTAAAACATTATCATTCCCCAAAGGGGGGCGATATGATAAAAAAAAAAAATGCTGATAAAAATAACTGAGAGGTATACAGACCAACTTTAGTACTTGTAAGATTGTCACATAATTTCTCGAGGTTTAGGCAGTCTTAACTCTCTTACTACAGTCAGCGAATAAACTAGTAAAAGAAACTGCGATATTGACTGCAGTATTAGTGTATGATATTCCTTGGCCTCCATATGATATTAACTCCTTCAGGCTTGTCTGACACTCTTTTAGTTGAATAAAATCGTCTTGCTCTTGCTTTAGATGAAACAAAACATTGGAGTTGCTCCGACCATGAGACTATTATTGATGAAGCATTAACTCTCTCAGGCCCTTTTGACATACCCTCAGTTGAATATAATCGTCTTGCCTTTGATGCAATGAAATAATAAAGTTGTCCTGGCCATAAACAATCAGTTTTGCTGGAAATCTGACATATTTAAAGAACCGACGGAAAATTCAATTACGCGGCCAAATATGAATATTAATATTATCATTCCTGTACAGTGTCAGCCCGCCAGACTAAATGCATACAGCCATCCACAGAAGTCATTTCTCCGGCAACAGTATAAATATGGCTTTATGTTAATGAAGATCAGAGGGTGAGAAGGTGCTCGGTAGTGGAAATGAGGACCTGGATTGTCGACTTGACTTTTGTGGAAGACTACCGTGACACAAAACTACTTTAAGTCATATAAAATGTCTGAGGATAGTTAATGAAACGTTCAATTCCCTAGCAGAAGGAGTTAACTGAACTCTATGATGACGCCTATTATAGTTAATCTATCTACCAATATACCTAGGCTGCTTCCCCCAAGGAAAGGGAGGTAGCCGAGACAGGACGACGCACTCCCCATTTACTCATCCATTCAAACACATTCATTCGCATCTTAGTTAATGAAATACTAAAAACAACTGTGAAAGTACCTGCAGTCCTTTGTAAGAGTTCCCTTCCTTTCCCCCATTTTTTTCTTTCCTGAGCTCTTGTTGTAACGCCGAAACCGATCCAAGAAACTTATTCATAGAACATTGATTGGCCAGTAGCCTAAGCCACCGTTGATAATCTGGTGTTCTTATTAGTTTTATACAGTCATTGCATGATAATCTGAGCTGCTAGAAAATACAGTATACATTTATCGTCAGAGACGGCATATTGACAGATTTTCATAAATTACAAGTTTTTACCGCCGACGTAGAGCATTAGGAATGCCTTTGATTGCTCATATTTGTGCGTCTGTCTGTCAGACTGTATGGAAAATAATTTTTCAGGACCCTGACCTAGAAACCAGCATTGCTGGTTGGAAACTCTTACCTATAAGTAAGTCAGGTTCGAATATGAAGGTCATTGATCAAAGGTCAAGGTTACTCATGTGAAAAGAATTTTCAGAAGATTATCTCCGTCTCAAAGAACCTTCATTTTTTTTTTTTTTATTCCCATCCACGAAATAATAGCTGATTTTTATAAACATGCTATGCAGTCTCTGAATATTGCAAGCAAGTTCTATAGCAGTGCTGTATAAAATTACGTTTTATTTTCATAACAAAAAAATAAGTGGAATACGAGTATAACCCTTGTGGCAATTGTTACCGACAGTTATGTTCATCATATAATAATCAGGTTTGGAGGTAATTTTAATTTAGTCATGAGTCCACTATGAATGTGGAGACTGGTTTTCTTTGTCAGTACGTGAAAAATAGTAATACCAGTTCGTACCAAGAAATTTGACGCAGAGTTTCAGCCGGTGTGTCTCTTCATACCATATATTTAATGCAGTGTTACCTCCAGGTAACTACACTGAGTTACAAGCCAAAGGGTTTCCTGTAACTAAGGAATTCATTTACTACTTGGGTGGTATACATATAACAAAATAAATCAAACAAACCCTGGTGGACTGATGGGCTATGGAATTTTAAACGGATGTGGCTCACACGGATTTACATCCAAGCGGTGGTTAAGGTTTATTTCTCATAGGGAAGTCACTCAGGGGAAGGGCAACTGGCAGTTCTCACACTAAATATTTTGAATAAGTAGTCTAGCGTTAAGTCCCTGCGATACTGAAGCCACGATAAAGATTTAATAACAGATAGACAGTTTTTCCCCGGGTCTGCAATTCTCATCAGTAAAGTAAGACGCTGCTTCAGTAGAAAATCCATGATGGTAAATATTTCGACGTGATTAACTAGGTACCGTATTCTTGACAGCATAATGCTTTCGCTGTTGCCAGAGGGGCCAAGAAGGAAACAAGAAGCGTTGTTGACCAAGAAAGTTCTCGGGTTAAAAGTTGAGCAAGGCTCTCTTGTAGGTAATTGCTCAAAGTCTGGCAGCATCTAATTACAACTTCCCATCTCATGATTAATATCGCAGTGCCTTGTTTTCAGCAGGTGCAGAATCTTGCTCAACTTTACGACGAGATCATCCGGCAGGTGCTTCTCTCGGGGGAATGGTGGGATGGGGTAGGCGGTGAAGGGGAAAGGAGGATGGCACTGGAGGGTCACTGCAGTGGGTGGGAAGGTTTGCTACTGGGGGAGAGAGAGGAGTTCACAGAGGGGGAAGAAATGGAAATAGATATTTTGGAGAGGGTAGGAAGGAGGAGAGAGGTTCACTTTAGGGGTGGTATAATGCAATATAATACTTGTGCAGGCTAAACTAGTTAGATGTAACACTGTCTTCCGTCTAACAACTATTATATTGCATTACAGCTACAGGTAAATCAGAATGACCACACTCGGAGCTAGACGGGAAGGGAAGGAGTTCACAAGTAGGAAAGAGGGTTCATTGTCCCGGGAGGGACTGAGGGTTTACTACAAGGGGAATGGGAGTGAGTGGTGTGGGGTGGAGGTTCTCGCTGCAGCAGCCTGGCGGCATCAAGTATGTCAGATAATAATACAATCATAGTTATTTCTTGATATTCATAAGGGTGGTCGCAATAGTTCCTGAACTAATTCAGTACTGAGGTGTTCTCATCTTATTTAAAATGTTTATGCTTCTCAAGAGAGACTTTACTTTTCTAACTGGAGGAGTTAGATATAGCCATTATTAGCCATTTCTGAGTCTAAAACATTTTTTTTTTTTTTCATTTGAATAAATGAAACTGAAAGTAGTACGAATACTTCATAACAAGCCGTCATCGTAATGAACGATATATGTATTTTTTTTTTTTTTTACCGTATGTAGCAGTTAACGTTTAGTGAATGCTGAGCAGGGACCATTTTTTTCACAACCAAGAAGAAATGTTGAGAATGAGCTTCCAAAGTCAATATCAAAGCTGCCTGTGATACAAAGTCTGCAACATGAATCAGGATTTAAGCTTTTAAAGTTGCTCCAGATATTGTCTGTTAGTGATGATAGTCTACAGTACTGAGAATCTAACGAGTGTTCCTTTATTAATAAGTTCATCCGTCCAAAAGATTATACCGTTTCTACTCTAACTTGGCTCAAAGTTTTTATCTCATCATCATCTTTACTTTATTGAAACAAGAGATTAATAGTAACATATCAAGAAGTGCTATGAAAGGGATGTAGCGCAACAGCATTGTCTTCTTCTGTCATTGCCGTACGTGCAAGAAGCCGCGAAAGGGTGAAATTCTAGGCCAAGTTAATTAAAATGACCACAGTAAGAGCTGGCTTGGGGATTCTTTGACTGATATGGTTGTAAGTTACGATCTCCTTAAGATGTTATGGCCAAATCACGTTTAGCCCAAGATCCTCACGCTGTCAGGAAGGGAATGGCGGACTTTTAATAATAATTCTCCTCCAAATTTTCTGGAGGACTGAATGGCCAAGGGTAGCGCACATCATCCCTTTGGGCTTCTCCTTCCCGTATGAATAGATCCCTCGGTAAAGAAGCGCTTTTTATCGTCCGATTTTTTCCCTCTTATATTTTTATTTCCAGTCGCCTTCCATGGTTCTTCTTACCGTCTTGCCAACTTCTTTGCATTAATTCATCATCTGCTCCTAATGATGTCGGCTGTAAAGAAGACTGCAGCTTTCTGGGGCGAATGGAGAGTAAGAGGTTGACGAAGAAAGTAAGTGGGATGAGAGTAGGCGTGTTTGGAAGGACGAAGTAAATAAATAAAAAGATAAATAAATAAATAAATGTGGGCAAATAAAAATCATTGAAGGTTCCTTCTTGTTGAGATCACCCCTCACTGCATGTGGCGCAAGGCAAAAAATAAATAGGAAGATCGAAGAATCTATTAATGAAGTATAGAGACAAGACAGGAAGGGAAAAAAAAAAAAAAAAAAAGACCCACAAGAGCTCCTGGAAGTCCAATTTTCGAAGTCACCTTCACTGGATGCGGTGTTAGGCAAAAATACAGAAAGGAAAAGGGACTGACAGATAGATAAATGTACAGTATAGACAGAAAGACAGATATATAGGTAGGTAGGTAGGTAGGTAAGGAGGTAGATAGCCAGACAGATAGACAGATTGGTAGACAGACCCAAGGACGAAGTACAGGGACAAAGTAGATAAGTGTGTGAGGGAAGATGATGTGTTTTGGGACGAGGGATCATTACGGAATAGGGATAACGCATGGAGGAGCATTTGTCAGGGCAGTCCCTCAATGGATGCGGGGGGGAAGGGAGAGGCGTCACGTAGATATAGATAGATAGATAGATAGATACACTGTAACAATCTCATAGACTGCTAGATTAATGGGTGTAACTTTTAAGGAAGACTGTTTTTAACCTTTTTTGTACAAGGGATCTCACGTACGCTGATTAACTCTCTCTAGGTCGCGTCTTTTCTAGCATTATTTTTTCGAAGCTGACGTTAGATAATTTGACTCGGCTGATAATAAGTTACAGGAGCCTACGAGTATCAGTCCTGCAACCATTAACCTTGTCACAGTAAGGAGACCTCTGGAACTATTTCAGCATACATCAAACTATTTTAATCAGCCGACAGTCAGTTATTGGGCCCTAAGATTTTTACTAAGTATAAGCATAACAGGCATCATGTAAAAAGAGCAACAAAGCATACGGTATCTAATCATCTGTAGCCACACTAATTGCTGAGGGGTGTTTGGGTCAAAAAGCCTCCAAGCCTCTCTTATCAGCGCAACTCATAATGCATCACAGGCGAGGGTCATACTCTCCTCAGCTTAGGAGGTTTATTAGCAACTGTTTCTTACCAGCTTAGTTCTGTTTGTGGCATTTTATACTGCACAGTAAGCCACATATGCACTCTATGTCGATGTAAGGGAAGCATGAGTTACATACCAGAGAATACCAACATGGACCTTGCATAATACATGGCCAAAAGAAGTGGTGTTAGAAAGCCTCCTAAGATTACAAGAACCCTGCCCCCAGAGTTCGGTGCTTCCAAGCCAGTGCATTAGAATAAGTTTATCTCTTGACATAAATTTTCGTCTTTTAGTCGAAGAGGCACTTTATTTTATCTATTTATTATTTTATTGTATGTAACTCCTGCCGCTTCACTTCAGCCATAGAAAGATTTCACTGACAGGTGAGTGACAGCGAGTCAAAAAACTAATCTCTCTTGTCTTCACACAACCCTGCCTGCACTGTATTTCACTGAGCCTGCTAAAAGACATCTTTTTTTGTCTCACTTTTTCTGTCTAAACTTTTTTTTTTTTTCGAAGAAAAGGGTTTGATACATCCTCCACTAACCCTCTGACTACATGACGTTTCCCAAAAGTTAATAAGATCACCTGCAAATAGCAATGACAATTGAAAGTACGACGCTGCGCTGATGAGGTTAATGTGACGAGGAAAATTTACATTTTAATCTGACTCCCTTCGGCCGATTTAATTCAGCTCAAGGATGCCCTCTCTGAGTGAAGGCACATTGAAGACAATCCACAGCAATCCCTTCAGCTAGATTTTCATGTTATCATTTTACCTTTGCTGCCTCCAGTCGATTTAATAAAACTCAAGAAGAACCTCTCCTACCAAATGGGCGAGGTAAAAGTACGTAGCACCGTTATATAAGGAGCCATTCAAATCGGTTTCCATATAAAAATAATTTTGGAGAAATGCATTGTAACTTACTAAATTATCCCAGACAGTGAATATATTCTGTTCATCATTAGATGACGTTATTATGTGGAGGGAATTTCCTGTCAGATAAAATGTTCTTGGTTTAATTCTTGTTACCTTAGCTATTATTTTTATTAACATGCCTTTACAGAGTTTCCATTATCTCTCTCACACACACACACACACACACACACACACACACACATTCAACCACCCCAATCTCCCCACACAGACCTCCCTCCCAAACACACACACATTCAACCCCTCCACCCTCCCACACATCCCAACACACACATTCAACTCCCCAACCTCCCACTCACCCCTACACACACATTTAACCCCCCCAACCTCCCCTCCCCCCCACACACACAAAACCCTCCACTCCATCCTCACCCCATCCCCCCAACATACAGATTCACATCAATCTTTCTGTACATACACACTCACACACCAAACACACAAACTCTACTGAACACACGCACACAGAAAATACATACAAACACACACAAACGCTACAGATCACACGCACACAGAAAACACACACACACACACATCCACCCCCCCCCCGCTACACACACACATTAACACAATCTCTAAACAACAAAAACACACACTCACACACAAACCCCTCTCCACACAAACCCCCACACACTCCTTCCCACCAAAACGGAAAATCCACTTGGCTCTGAGAACGGTAATACGCTGACTGTCCAACTCTGCCCCAGCCTTATCTCAGTTTACAATGAGCCCTCCTGTCCGTTTTTACTGTTATCTCTAAGTCAGTGTCGCTTTCATTCCGGCCCGTTGACCTGGAGGGGCCAAAATATAATATACAGAAACGTTTAAAACACATACACAGATACGTTTTAATACCTCTCTTTTTGTTTTTTTCAGAGGAGTGCTTTTTTTATTACTGGTTACAGAAACGTTTAAAGCATACAGAATAAATTATTTTTGTATTTTCCTTTTTGTTAATTTGAAATAGCTTTTTTTTTTTTTTTTAGAAATGTACTGGGCCTGCTTTTATGTTTTCAGCCTGTTGAACTGAAGGAACCAAAATTCAGTATACAGAAACGTTTAAAACATGTGCAGAGAAATGCTTTTTTTTTTTTTTTTACTTCCTACTTGTGGTGCCATTTTGGACGGTTAGGTTTTGCTGAAATACTGGGCTTGTTTTATTTTCAGTTCGTTGAGCTGGAGGGACTAGAATGTACTATATAGAAACGCTTAAAAAGTATACAAATAAATGTTTTGATATTTTTCCTTCTTGTGTTATTTTAGAAAGTTTTTACGGAATTATTTGGCCTGTTTTGCTGTTTTCATCCCGTTGAGCAGGAAGGATCAAAATTTAATAGACAGGAATTTTATAAGCGTACAGTAGGAAACGTTTTGATATTTTCTGAATTGTTAGTTTTCATATATTTTCTATTAAATTCCCGGGACTTTTTTTTTTATATATTTTTTTTAGAATTACTGGTGCCTATAAATCAGTGTTGCTTTCATTCTAGCCCGTTGAGCTGGAGACCCAAAATATGAATTATAGGGACTTTTTTTTTTTTTTTTTTTAAGAGAATGCTTGAGTAAAATGGCTATTTTTTTTCCTCCTTTATGTTTCGGTCTTGCTACATAGAGATTACTTCACTACGCCTGTCCTTCACGGTATCTTGTTTTACTCTTGGTAACCCTAGACTGTCTTACTCAGCTTAAGTTCCATTTTATTTTTGCTACCAACAAACGGTTTTATTAAATTTAAGGTATGTATCACTGAACCAGATAGAATATGAAAAATGTTCCCCCAAACCTAATAAAAACTCCATCCCTACATGCTATCTCCTGTTCCTACTTGTTTTCCTCCCTGCCTGCCTACCTACCTTCCCACTTATTTACGTACCTGCCAACCTGTCTACTTACCTACCCACCGACGTACCCTTCCTGGCACCTGTCTGCTCCTATCTACCCATATGTTCATTTCTTATAATCCTGTGCCACCTATCTACTAACTTTACTCTCTCCCTAATGACCTCTCTGTCTAGCTATTTCTCTAACTATCGATCCACTTACAAAGGTACAAATCTCTCCTACCTATATACCGAACTCTCTGGTTCCCTACTTCCCCACTTTTCATACCTAGATAACAACACGCTTTCCAACCTACGTACAGCAGCGTTCATGATTCCCTGAGACACCTCTGATGGAGGGTGATTGGGTCATTCTACCCTTATCGGACGGCAGGTAGCTGAATCAGACTGCCCTATCAACAAACACGGTGAAGCTGAGAATGGATCTGCTTGTTCTAAACGAAATGTCATGAAAATGAGATTGGTGGGGTTAAACATTATTAATGGCCAGTATTTCTGCATAGGGTTTTAAACCACGAAGTAAATTTACTGGAATAATTGCACTATTGATTACGTATAGCTTGAAAGATAAAAAAAAATGTTATGCGGTTTGTTGTCTGCCATTCAACTCCTCAACACTTTCCTACCTTAGAGTGAATAATGCATAAACAATTTCCTCAGCACTTAAGCATCATTCATACTAAGATCAGAAAGTGTTGGTGAGTTGAATGGGGGACAAAAAACCACATATTTTTTCATCTCTCAAGCTATATGTATTCAACGGTAAGTGAAACTATTTCGGTACACTTATTCCGTGTTTTATAACCCAGTGTAGTAATATTGTTCATTATTAATGTTTAATCCCACCCATCTCTTTTTTCATAAACCTTTCGTTTGAAAGGACTGGATCCATTCTTAGCTTCACCGTGTTTGTTGGTCGGGCAGTCTCAGCTACATGCCGTTCAGTAAGTGTAGAGTGGCCCAGTCACTCTCCATCACAGGTGTCTCAGGGAATCATGAACGCGGCTGTACTTAACCATCGACCCACCTATCTACCACACCTATTTTCTTCTATGACCAACCTCCACCTCATTTTTCCCTTCTTACCTTCCTCCCTTCATATCTACAGTACCTACCTTCCACCCGCCCTTTCTCATTAACAAAAATTCATTCACTAGCCCACTTTTTTTCTTTCCTTATTTACCTCCCTCCCTCCGCTACCCTACCTGCACACCCACCAGTCTAGGCTTTTTTCCCCTTTCCCAACCTTCCCATATCCCACCTCCCCCTGCCAACCTAACTCTTGCCCTTGCCAGTGTCACTCTTCATCCTCTCTTGTTTGCCGCCCTACAGCCTCCCCCACTCCTTATATTTTTTTTATCTTGTCACCACTTCGTTTTTCCACCATTTGTTTCTGTTTTCTTTTCTAGTCTGCCTGTCCGTTTCACTGCTTGGCCACATGTTTCTGTTGCTGATTTTGAGTGAATCGGCTCTTCTCAATGTAGGGATCATATTTATCTGTACTTTCTGTATATTTTCGTGAATGCATCTGTCTGATATATATATATATATATATATATATATATATATATATATATATATATATATATATATATATATATATATATACTGTCACTGGTGTAGTTACCCCAGTAGCGAATGGTGAAATAGGAGATAAGGTGATAATGACAGGAGACAGGCGAACCGCTAAGACCGATAAATCTTTTCCTTATCAGTTTTGCTGGCTGTAAGGGTAACCCTAGACCTCAGCTCTGTTTACCCAGCGGTCAACTTTGTCTTCCGGACTGATAACACACAAGTTGTTTTTCCCATAAATTACGCAGAAAATCCTTATGTCCTTGAACTTAGTGAGTGTAACTTATATGTGGGAGGAGCAAAATGAGGGTATTTGCCAGTAGAAGCCTAAATAACGCTTTCTTTGCTTTCTTGACGGCACGCCATTGGTTTTGTGTAATATGTGTAAGGTCCCCATGGGTAGCAGGTGCAACTATTGTTTGTAAGTGGCTGGAGATTGCAATTAAGACAGCCTAGTGGTTGGTTAGCTAAGAGAGGCAGAGTAAGTTTGCTTTATAAGCTCGAGGACAGTGTGAGAGAGACACATTTGTACACATTTGTTCACATTGTCATTTGTACACCTTTTGTAACATTTTCACATTTTCACTATTTTTTTGTCACAGTCATATTACACTTTTGTCACATTCTGTTGCACTTTTCCTCATTTTTTCACACATTAGCCTACTCAGTACGTGACTTTGATTACAAAACACACTGTTTGTGCACCATTTCCCATTTTTGATTCACTCCTCCATTTACACTAGTGTGTGATTTATATCTATCTGGGTTATATCACCGAATTCTCCAAGTTTCCTCGAGCTTTGTGAGTAATTAGTTTCCTCTTTTGTAAAACGGGTCCTGGTTTCTTCTTTGGTGTGTTTATGTTATAGTGTACAGTAAAGTTAGTTTTCTTGTGAGCTTTACCTTATCCCTGTTAGTGATTAATTAAGGGCTGAGTGCACCGTAATATAACCCCAATCCCAATATATATATATACTGTATACATATATACCTGGCTCAAGGAGTTAACTTCTTTTTAGGGGGGGAGGGGGAACGGGAATAGCTAAGCATTACGAATACGTCTGTGTGGAGGCTTATGTTACATTCAGTATTTAGGATGCGTATTGCTTGAAAGGGTTGTGAACAGGGTAATTACCGGCCTTTAGATTTTTTCGATTTCCCAATTGGCAGAACATTATGGGAGGCGAAACCAACGCATCTCTGTGTCTCACCCAGCCTGAAATCCTAGAGTCCCTCGATACTGTGACGGGGGAAGCGGAATAGTAAATCACTGAGGTTGTCGTTTTCACCGGATTAGCAGCACATAAATTCTAGGGGGAACTATGAGAGCGTCGGAGCCAAGAGGAGACGATCATAACTGAAAGGGGGTTCTTATAATTCCAGGTCCCGCTGCGGCTCGCTCTCTCTCTCTCTCCAGGGTGTTTTGTTGTGGGGAAATGGAGCGAGAGGAACAGAGGAAACTACTCCCTCTCTCTCCCTCCTTTCCTTCCTCTCTTTCGCCCTCACCCTCATCTCCCTTACCTCAAATTTCCATCTCTCTTTCCCTCCCCTCTTTCGACCTTTCCCCATCTCTCAATTTCCCTCCCTTCTTCACTTCCCTCTCCCTAGCCCCCCCCCTCTCTCTCTCTCTCTCTCTCTCTCTCTCTCAGTTTCTACCCAGTCTCTCTTTTCCCTCTCCCTCTCCCCCTTCCCTTATGTTCACCTCATCCCTTTCTCCAATTCTCATTTTTCCATTCACCACTTCTTATCTACCTTGTCTTCCTTTCCTTCTTTCCTTTCACTTCTCCTTCCTCTCCCCATCTCCCCACCTCCCATTGTCCCTCCCCTCCATCCCCTCCCCTTTTCCTTCCCTCCCCATCAGCCTTTCTCCCTCCCGTCACTCACCGCCACACAAGAATGAGAGGCAAAGTGACTGGAGGGAAAGGTGTTGCGGTCGAAATAAAGGTGAGAGAGAGAGAGAGAGAGAGAGAGAGAGAGAGACAGAGACAGAGACAGAGACAGAGAGAGACAGACAGACAGACAGACAGACAGACGGAGTGTAAGAGAATCGAAGGCAGTTTGATGGGAATGGGAATGTGAAGATTGAGGTTGGAGTGGATGGGGTCTGGACGTAAAGTGAACGTGGTCTACTCCCACCCCACCATACATTTTGACGAGGGTGGACGTGGAGGGAATTTGAGAGAGAGAGAGAGAGAGAGAGAGAGAGAGAGAGAGAGAGAGAGAGAGTTAAAAAGATACCTATACCACACAGATATAGAGGTCCTGTATAGGTGGTCAGAAGTTACAAGTTCGTGGAAAGACTTTGTTACAATTAGCATGGACAAAAAATTCTTCAAAACCCCTGCTACCGTACAGTTCAATCGTCAATCTGCTTAACATGTGTTTGTATACTATTGGTTCAACCAATGAATCCAAGAAAAAATGTTAATTTTCCTACTGGAGCCAAAGAATTTAATATGAACTTTGCAGCGAAGAAGTTATTGATTCATCACAGACTAAACTAGACGGGCACTCAGTAAAGCGCATCTCGGCGACAAGTGCAACCACTCTTCATAATGGATTAGGTTTTCTCATCACTGATTAAGGTTTCGCAAAATGTGTTTTCCGGATCCAGAATCTGTAATACTATCCGGATCGCTCCCAAAAGTTAATCTATTGTTCTCTAGGACATGGGCTATCTACCCACCCAATTTGGTTCAAATCTCACTTATAGTTTTGAGTAATCCTGTTAAAAACAAACAGACAGGGGTGAAAGCACATTCTCCTTGTCGCAGAGAATAATATCAATCTCCATGACTGCTTAGATCACACATTAAAATGATTAGTCCTTATTCATAATGCTCAAACCACGATTCAGATTTTATGTCCACCCATAACTTCAGAAATGCTAAATAAGTTCACCTTTCAGCGAGAGAATCAGTCGATGCTTTGAGGGTTCGAGAGTAAAATTCTATCCATCCTCAAAATTCCCTATCCTTCACTTCACAATATTCAGTCCATTGTTTAAAATGCTCAATTAAAATGCTCAATGTGCCCTCCAAATGTTCAGTCCTCCCTCAGAAATGTTCAATAATTTCCCCCTTGAGCGAGAGAAATAATCGCGAGTTTTGAGGGGAACGGGAGGAGGCTGACCCGTGAGAAATAACAGAGGGTTCCCGAGCTTCAATTTTCTGGTTCTCCGGTCCCATTGTTTGGATTAATTGGGTGGTTGGCGTCAACAGTGGGTAGAGGAGAGGGTGTTTGGGTAGAGAGAGAGGGGTGACGGGATGTGGGTGAGTGGAAAGAGGGATAGAGAAGAGGAGGTGAAAGGGGCTGCCAATAGGGGTGAGAGGTGAGAGGATGTGGGTGTGGATGAGAAGAGTGAAGGGTTGTCGGTGGGGATGGGAAGAGGGAAAAGGGGAGGGGTGGAAGGGTGTGTGTAGGTACATGTAGGAGGAGTGAGGAGGGGGTGGGTGTGAGTGGGAAGAGGAAGAGAGAGGCCTGAGAGGGGTCTGCTGTTAGAGGGAAGAGGGATGAGGGAGAGGGAAGAAAGAGGCTGAATAGATGTGTGTCTGGGTAGAGGAAGAGAGGTGAGGGAAAGATGTGTCTAGGTAGAGGGAGGAGAGGTGAGGAAAAATGTTGTGTGGGTGTGGATGGAGGGAAAATGGGTGAAAGAGGGTATTCTGTGTGTGTGTGTGTGTGTGTGTGTGTGTGTGTGTGTGTGTGTGTGTGTGTGTGTGTGTGTGTGTGTGTGTGTGTGTGTGTGTGTGTGTGTGTGTGTGTGTGTGTGTGTGTGTGTGTGTGTGTGTGTGTGTGTGTGTGTGTGTGTGTGTGTGTGTGTGTGTGTGTGTGTGTGTGTGTGTGTGTGTGTGTGTGTGTGTGTGTGTGTGTGTGTGTGTGTGTGTGTGTGTGTGTGTGTGTGTGTGTGTGTGTGTGTGTGTGTGTGTGTGTGTGTGTGTGTGTGTGTGTGTGTGTGTGTGTGTGTGTGTGTGTGTGTGTGTGTGTGTGTGTGTGTGTGTGTGTGTGTGTGTGTGTGTGTGTGTGTGTGTGTGTGTGTGTGTGTGTGTGTGTGTGTGTGTGTGTGTGTGTGTGTGTGTGTGTGTGTGTGTGTGTGTGTGTGTGTGTGTGTGTGTGTGTGTGTGTGTGTGTGTGTGTGTGTGTGTGTGTGTGTGTGTGTGTGTGTGTGTGTGTGTGTGTGTGTGTGTGTGTGTGTGTGTGTGTGTGTGTGTGTGTGTGTGTGTGTGTGTGTGTGTGTGTGTGTGTGTGTGTGTGTGTGTGTGTGTGTGTGTGTGTGTGTGTGTGTGTGTGTGTGTGTGTGTGTGTGTGTGTGTGTGTGTGTGTGTGTGTGTGTGTGTGTGTGTGTGTGTGTGTGTGTGTGTGTGAGTGTGTGTGTGTGTGTGTGTGTGTGTGTGTGTGTGTGTGTGTGTGTGTGTGTGTGTGTGTGTGTGTGTGTGTGTGTGTGTGTGTGTGTGTGTGTGTGTGTGTGTGTGTGTGTGTGTGTTCCTATGATGCCACGCTTTATATTAGAATTTCCTTTAACTTCACTTAAATATACACTGATAACCTGAAATATTATTACAAAATCACCCAACTTCCTTCAGTTACATCACTTGGATATAAGACTGCGTGCAGATTAAAAGCAAATTATCTTTGTGAAAGTACAACTCGAAAATCAAGCACAAATATTAAAGTCTCTCTCTCTCTCTCTCTCTCTCTCTCTCTCTCTCTCTCCCCGCATCTATATTTTTTTTTCGAGGATCGACTTTTGAAACGACAAGAGATGAGAGTTGCTGAGTCCGCCTTTAATTATGCAAGACGAAGAAACGTGGGATGAGGGGTCACGGTCTTAGAAATTCTCCACCAGAAGCCAACGTGGAATTAGCAGAACTCAATTTCCTCACATTTTGATTAATACCTTTGGTTTCTGACTCAATTTCAGCTGAAGTAAATGTTCTGTCGTAAGGAATGGTGAAATACTGGAACACTCCCGCCCTTATTGGTTATCTTATTAACTCTCTCATGATCCAGTTTTCACTCTCAGCTGAATAAAAACGTCTTGCGTTAGCTGGAATAAAGCTGAAGAATTGGCCCGACAACATGAGCAACAGATTCTAAGTCCTTCATGTTCAGAGTCATGAGGCATAGGAACACAACGGATGAAGACCTATGTTGACCAGAGGAAGTGATGATTTTTTTTCTATGTATCCTGCAGTGCTTCGGGGATTAACTCCCTGAGGCCCTTGTGACTCCCACGATGTATGACTTGGTCTGGTATTAGAAGGAATATAGAATTTAAGCTGTCCCACTCATGAAAATGTTAATGGTGGGAGTATTAACATTCATGTTCCTGCAATTTACTCTCGGCTAGACAAAGAGAATAATCGTCTGGCTTTGGATGGAATAAAACATCAGAACTGCTCCTTGTATGAGAGAGTTCAAACTTCACTCCATCGGACGCAAAGATGGTAAAGGAGATTTTGCTACCCTCATATTTTGAAGAGAGAGGTCGTAAAGCAGTGGACTGAACAGTACCTTGGTGGAGGGAATAAAGATACATTTTGACGTACATTACCCTTGGTACAAATGAGACAGTCCTTTGTCTAAGGCGCAACAGACCTAGTATGCCCAACATAGTGCTCCAAATACCTTCACATGTTATCATGTGGGCATTAATATTCGTCGTCCACATGAATGCATGCCGCAACTGTTCCACTCAGGACCGTGTTATATTCACCCTAACATGGCCTAGATTTTGTTCTTTTACAGTCAACTGAAGGTAGCTAATAGGCAGAAAAGGCAGTATTACGGCCCTATATCCCCTTCATTCCACCTCCTCGTGACTAGCATGATAGTCCAGTGTTAATTCATTGTCATAACTCCATATTCATGATAGAGACATGGAAATTGTGGCCAAGTTAGAGTAAAAAGAGTAAAGTGAGATGATAATTCAAGGGGTATTTTTTCGACATCGGTGGGTTTTATGGAGGAAGAGTTATGGCTGCTGTAACGAAATTCAAACTCCCAATCTCTTCCCTACGTCTTTTTCTTCCAAAACTCCACAACTCTAAACTCGGAGATAGATTTAACGTTGCCACCCTAAATGAATTCTAGGATGAAGAGATAGAAGTTTAGTATTAGTTATATAAACATCTTCCGCTGCCCCTATCGAACGAAAAGTGCACCAGAGTTATTTATTTATTTTTTTCTTTGGGAATATTACTAATTGCACTTTTTTTTATTTATTTCAGTCAATCCCGAATTATTGGAAACTAAAGAAGAAAATTAATTACTGTCAATATCAGTTATAATGTGTTGCTGAAATGAGATGATGTCGGGGAGGGGGGGAAGAGAGAGAGAGAGAGAGAGAGAGAGAGAGAGAGAGAGAGAGAGAGAGAGAGAGAGAGAGAGAGAGAAAGAGAAAGAGAGAGAGAGAAAGAGAAAGAGAGAGAGAGAGAAAATTAATTGGTCTGAAATGGGAAAGGTTGGGGAATGAAAAACATAAGAGAACTGATGTTTTAAATGCGAAACGAAAGAAATAAAGCCTGGAAGCCTTCAAAACTTGTTTTTCCCAGAGAAAATTCAACAGCCAAAATTAAAAGAGTGGTAGGTAAGAGAAAAAGAGGGGAGTGGCGAAGAGTAGGGCGAGAGGAGAGTGGAAAGAGAGCAGCTGGTAGTGGAGAGGGAGAAAGGGCACTGATGGAGAGAGATATGATGTGGTGGAGAGGGAGAGAGGGTGGCAGTGGAGAGAGAATAAGTGTTTGGCAGTGGTGTGTGTGTGTGTGTGTGTGTGTGAGAGAGAGAGAGAGAGAGAGAGAGAGAGAGAGAGAGAGAGAGAGAGAGAGAGAGAGAGAGAAACGGTGTTGGTAGAAAGGGAGAAAAGACGGATGTGGGGAGAGAAATAAAGAGCAAGGGGGAGGGGGAGTGGAGAAGAGTGGCGAGGAATTAGTGTCATAGAGACAGTGTGGGATTTTTTTCTCAGCGAGTCCCTCGGCTACAAGTTTTACATACTTTTCTTTCAGGC
This sequence comes from Coenobita brevimanus, assembly GCF_032717465.1. NCBI lineage: Eukaryota > Metazoa > Arthropoda > Malacostraca > Decapoda > Coenobitidae > Coenobita > Coenobita brevimanus. The sequence continues at coordinate 26,191,391 of NC_137049.1, read as the reverse complement.
ATTTTGGTACGAGGCCACTAGAGAGAGAGAGAGAGAGAGAGAGTGGGGGTGAGGAAGGACAAATCATGAGAGGACTCAGTGGAAAAAATGGAGAATCCGTTCCCTGTGGCCCAGAAGTCCTCCTACGGGCTACACACCCGCGTATGTCACCGTTTTGGCACTAATAAGCAACACCGTACACCTAATGAAAAGAGAAGACTTTTAATTCGGAACTGCTGTGATGGTATTAGCCGGGGTATTTTTATGATATGCTGGTGAATGTGAGAAGTGAGGAAAATGAAAGGAGAGAAAGATAGCTAGGATGAAGAGAGGAGGAAGGCAAGGGAAGGGGAGGAAATGAGAAGAGGTAAAATGACAATAAGAAGGAAATATAGGACAATGAATGAAGAGTGGAAGGAAATGGAAAAGAAGAAGAAGAAGAAGAAAGGGTGAGAGAGAGATAGGGGGGGGGGAGGCGAGGCAATGCCAAAAGTGAGGGGAGGAGGAAATGAAAAAGAAGAGTAGGGGAAAGTCAGAGGAGAAAAACTGGGGAGAAGGAGGAGAAAATGCTAGGGATGAGATAGAGGTTGGAGGTGAGAAAAGGAAGAAGAAAATTGGATAAAGAGAGGGGGGGGGTTATGTAAGGAGAGAGACTAAAAAAAAGAATGATGAAGGGAGGGAAAAATGAAGGGAGAGAAGTGGATATCAGCGAAGGAAAAGTACAGAGAGGGAAGAAAGAATGCCAGAGTTGAGCGAAAGCGGAAGTTTGAGAAGAGAAAGAGGGAAAGCTAGGGAGAGGGGGAAGTGAAAGGAAAGGTGAAGGAAACAGTAATGGGAGAAACAAAGAACAGTGAGAGGCTTTTGATGCCATCCCCCGCCACAACGTGACAAAGAAAATAATCAACACAAACATGCACAAAAACACAAAATGATGGCTGGCAAACTTTTCAGCAGGCAGATATGCAAATTTAACATTTGCCGGTCAGTCATCGAACGTCAAAAACTTTACAAACGGCTTCCTTCAAGATCTGTTTTGTCCCCTACACTCTTTAACCTATACATGCACGACGTACTCACACCCCACACACCACAAATACACATAGCTTCCTATGCAGACAACATAACACTAACATGTTCACACCAAAAAGCAAACACAGCCGCAAACATCATCCAACCTTACCTCAACACACCACAAGAATGGTTCACCACATTCAGACTCAAAATAGCCTCAGCCAAATCTACAGTGACCCTTCTCACAAACTTGACAACAGAACATTCCACACCTCACCATAAGGAACACCCCCCTACCACACATACACACACACACACACACACACACACACACACACACACACACAAAATCCTTGATGTTATATACATCAATGTCATTTAAACAACATATCACGAACATTACAAATAAATTAACACCAAGACTCAGTGCCCTAAGGTCACTTGCCCAAGGTCACTTGCCCATACAACAGTCAGACACAACAAAGAAACCACCACCACAGCATACAAACAATATATACGTTCATTGATGAATTATGCAAGCCTTGCTTGGGCTTCTAACCTCATTGAAACACAGTGCTACACCCTACAGACCATACAGAACAAGGCCCTAGAAATAATCACAGGCTTCACAGCTGCAACACCTACAGACCACCTACACTAAGAAGCCAAAGTCCTCAAAGTCAAGGATCATCTAGACATGAGAGATACAAATTCTTGCAGCAGCCTCCACAAACCCACACCATCCACTACACTACATGGCAACACATCCACACACACCAAGGAACATCAAAACAACACCTAGCACAAGATATCATACACAAATACTGTCATCTCTTCCCCCTCACCCGCCTCAGACCAGCTTCCACACGGATATCCATGCTCAGATCACTCGCTGCCCCATTTAGCCACTCGAAGACAACACACAGCTGCATGCACGGCCTCCTGATATCCACCCTTCTGAATCCTACCTCTCTCGTGAGGACAGGGTCAACATGGCCAGCCTGAGATGTGGGCATCATCCAGCCCTCTTGAGTTATCAGAAGAGGCTGGATGACTCCGTCGATGATGCCTGTCCAGGATGCAACACAGCATCCCATACTATTAGGCACGTTATGGGAGACTGCATTGCACACAATTATCTGCGCCGACAACACAACATACGCTCCTTGAGGGCTCTGTAGGAAAGCCCGATCTCGGTTGTGGCCTTCCTTAGGGACTCGGAGCTGTTCGGCCAGGCAGCCTAGGGAAGTACTACTACAACTACTACAAAGAACAGACAGAGGGCAATGCAATAAGGATGGGGAAATAAAAAGATCATGAAGAGAAAATTATAAGGTAAAAAAAAAAAAAAGGTGAAAAGGAGTGGAGAAAGGGGAAAGAGCAATGTAGGTGGGGAGTAAGCAAAGGAAGGGGCAAGTAAGGGGAGAGAAGGAGGGGAAAAGCAAGGACGAGGGGCGAATAAAGGGAAAGGGACACACGAAATTCAAAGCAGGCAGAGTGGAGAGAAGGGAGAGGAAAATGCAAGGGGAGAGGAAAGGTGAAATGGCAAAGTGGGATGAGGCGAAAGGGAAGGAGGAAGGGGAAAGTTAAAAAAAAAAAAATGGTTCCGGCGTGGAGAGCGAAACTAAAAGAGGTAGAGGAAGAGGAGGAGGAGGAGGAAAAGGAGGAGGAGGAGGGGGAGGAGGAGACCATGACGAACTGCGTAAAACTGTGTGAGGGGAGCAAAGGAGACAGTGGGGGAGAAAGGCAGCAGGAAATGAGAAAAGGGTCAGAAGAAAAGGAAAAGGAAAGGCGAAAGGCGAGAAAAGGCATAGAAGAAAGGGATTTGGGGAAAGTAAAAGAGAAAGGGGAGAGAAGGGAGGGGAAAAGGACAAGAGAAAAGAGGGAGAGGAGAAGAAAGGAAAGGAATATAGGGATGAGAGAAGGGAGGGGAGAAGGGTGAAGAAGAGAGAAAGTAAATGGTAAGTAGCATGGACATAGAGCTGAGGTAAGGGAGAAGGGAAGCGCGAGAAGGAGAGAGAGAAGGTGAGGGAGACAGACGACGGAAAATTAAGATGAGGAAAGAGTGGGAAGAGGAACGGGAAGAAAGAGGTAGTAGTTGTAGATCATCCCCGGCCTTTCTGGTCAAGCAGTCCCATCAATCGCAGGCAAGCTATCGCCCCTGCATGGTTGGCCTATGTAGTGAATCATTGTTTCTTTGCGGTGGATAGCGCCTTGCTGTGGCGAGGCACGGGGAAGTGTATGGAGGTATGGTTCCTGGGTAGACGTCACATTTGCGTCTCGCCACTCAGTTAACGGGGGTATCATAAGAGGCTGTATAACATCCCTTCCTTTGATTTTATGTTACCACCCAACGTTCTAAATGGCTTCCTAGACTGTAGAGAAAACGTTAGTCTTGTCACTTAGTGTAGAGTCATCCAAGGTAGAAGTAGGAAGCGCTACATAGGCTGAGCGGATGATGGCGGCCATTAGCGGGGTGTTGAGGGAAAGGTCTAAGAAAGAAGACGGCAAAGGATAACAACTGACCGGAGTTAAGAAGAGGGAAGAGGTGAAGCAAAGGGGAAAGAGAGAGCTGGAAAGAGAATGAGAGTGAAAAGAGAAGAGGAAGGGAAAGAGGGTAAGGATGGAGCGAGATGGAGAAGGGAAGAGGCACAGTGAGGGAAGGGTTAGAGAAAGAGGAGGGTGTGAGAGAGAACTAACTGAGAATTAAAATGGGAGAGAGTGAGAGGAGAGAGGGAGAGAAAGGGGAGGGAGAGAGTGAGAGACTGAGACAGAAGGGAGAGAGGTGGGAGGGGGGAGGCAGGTCGAGGCCATGTACCCGTTAATGATTCAGCTCTGCCTCCCCATCCATTTCTCACTGCCTATATACATTTCGCCTCCAACTCCTGATTCAACCCGCTTCACCCTGCCTGCTGCTTCACCCTGTCCCACTCCGTCTCCTGCCACACCCTGCCTCACCTTACCTCCTCCCTCAAGGCCTTACCCTGCTTTTTTTTTTTTTTTTTTTTTTTTTTTTTGAGCTGGATGATAAACCATATAACCAAATAATGGGATGATGTTGGGCCTACCATGGTGCCCCTGTTAACTGGGTGGAGAAACAGATGCGGGCTCCATTCGGGATCCAAACCTCCACATTCCTGCCCGCGCCTCACCGTGGTGAGGCACCGTCTAGCCTACAGCAAGGGAATATCATTTCACTGCACGATCCGGCCCTGAAGCGATGATTGATTACCTGCGGCTGATGAGTCTACTCGGCTGGACACTCCAGAGTTACTCAACAACAACAACCCTCCTTCATATTGCCTCCCATTACGTCCGGTCACATAATCAAATGGAAGAAAACATCAGAATAATGAAGATGATGATGATGGTGACGACGACGGCGGCACGACGACAATGATGATGATGAAAATGGTGATGACAAAAAGGGGAAGACTATGAAGAAAAAAATTACTGAAATTCGGAAGAAGCTGAAAATCACGAGGGAATACAGTGCTCATCAGTATCTCCCAGTACCCATCCATATCCATCTATAGCTATACCTTTGAAAGCTTTCCCCCCTCTCTGTAACTCTCTCACAGAGGGTTGGCCATGACAGAAGGGTGTCCTTGTTCCTATGTCCATGCACACACATTCTCTCTCTCTCTCTCTCTCTCTCTCTCTCTCTCTCTCTCTCTCTCATACACACACACACACACACACACACACACACACACACACACACACACACGATTCCTGCTCGTATGCAAATAATGTTCGGGGTCCCGCCAACTGCGAAATTTTCGACCAGAACTCCATAATTATAGTGAGTTGAGCAAAAATATATTGTGGGCAAGTGTGTAATACCATTCCGAAGACGATGATGTACATCTGGAAGCCTTTTGTGGTGATCATTTGACTTGGCCTTATTGCCGCACTGGACACTGCTTTGCAACTCTCCTTTCGTTGTTAAGGTAGATGTGCTCTCCAGAGACTTCTGTAGCTCCTCTATGGGTTGTTTATTTTCTTTATTTATGTGCGTATATGTTGCAGTAGCGCATTTGTACAGATTATATAAAGTATTGCCTTATGTCTATGCGTACGACAATTGTGACAGAGAAAATAACGTCCCAGGAAAGATATTATGGGTTTGGGAATCTGGCAACTCTGTTGAAGCATACGAGCACTTGAAGGGAGCAAGAAAGAAATAGGAATGGTGTCATTATAATAAAGGGGTTTACAGAAATAACACTGACAATAAAGTAATGCTTTTCCATAAACTTACGCCCCAGTTTAAATTAAAGTTTAAGATGTAACCTCGTCCTGGTTAAGTGCGTCTTTTTTTTTTATTGATATAGCATCATCATCATCATCCAGACCCCCTTTCCAACCCCAAAGTGGGATGAAGTGGGTTTCAGAGACCCAGGAAAACCTAGACAGAATTAAATACCAACAAAAATTTGCCAAATTGAATGAACGAACCACATTCCCATCCTCTTGCCAATGAAGTCCACGAAATTCTGGCTCCACCTGATAGGTCAAAAAGCATACAGCAGGTAAGAAGAAGAGTAAGAAAATTCGTCATAAAACTGAAGGTTAAGAATCACTGCGATGATCATCTACACTCCTGCTGAATTACTAATGAAAGCCAGCCAACCCACCCACCCCAGCAATACATCACTGCTTTCCTCAAATTGCCAAAGTTCAGGCTCTTCCAAATTGCAAAAGTCATCCGAAAGTGAAAGGCAGATACACAAACTCATCATAAGTCAGAGGGGGAAGAGATATGGCTCGGGTTTTGCGACAAGGTTATGGCCGTGATTTCTGTGATTTTGTGTCAGCCTGTGAGTTATGGGAGGGATAAAAGTGAAGGGATGGAAAAATATGGATGGGTACGATATGGAGGGTGGCTTGGACAAAAGAAGAGTTTAGGAATGGAATAATGTGAGGAGGGGAAATGGAATAAATGGATGGATGCATGAGAAAGGGTAGCTTGGGGAGAAGGTTTATTGTGAAATGGAATAATATCGATGGGTACATGAAGGAGGGTGACTATGTGCGAAGGGGTACTGAGGAATGACAATGTGTTTTGGGCCTATGAAGGTAATTGCCATAACTGGAGTGATGTTGAGGAATGGAACTATATGGACTGGTATATAAGGAAGGATATCTTAGGAGGTAGATGGGATGAGAATAAGAAGCACGTAAATTAGCGGAAGGATACACTGTGCAAGAGAATAAGAATCGAAGCCTAAGAGAGACTGTGAAACATGTCATTTCTAAGGAAAGATGAACAATTTGTAATCAGACTCAAGATTCTTTTGGATCCATTACATACCGCATTGTGTTTAAAGACTGGAGTTCAAAGGCAGAAAGGCAGAGTGTGGCATACAGTTACAGAGTTGACCAACTGTGTAGAATATAATGACCTGAAATTACTGGTTATCTATTGTAAACAGTTACAGTTGAGATTTCTGTGATTTGGAGTCTGCTGGTGAGTTATGGTGAGGTCGTCTTTGTTTTGGGAGCTTATGAAAGAGGGCGACTTGTGACTGAATGTAAAGGTACGAAAAATGAACACAAATTTGAACCTTACGTTACAAAACTGCAGCTGCAATTCTTATGATTTTGTGTCTCTTGGTGAATTGTAGGGAGATCATCTACCGGTATGTTTTGGAGTTCATGAAAGAGGGTGGCTTGGATTGGAGGGGATGGGCTGAGGACGAAAAGATCGAGAATGAGTAGGGAGGATGTATTTGTAGGATGTAGCTGTGAATTTTGTGATTCTGTGTCTCCTGGTGAGGTACTGGGAAGGATACATTTGGGAAAATATACGCGGAAGAGGATCTTGAAATACAGGGATGAAGAGGAGAGGTAGACCAAGAAGCAGATGGAAAGAAACAATTTAAGACTATTGTTACGATTAAGTAGCCTGTCGGTGAATAGAAAGATATAATTCGCAAATTGTAAGAATAAAATAAGAGGAATGCATAACAAAATACAAGTTGAAGTGGTGAAACGCTCAGACCTATAAAGAGTTGGAAAGATACATTGCATATACTCCTGAGTTGTAAGATATGGCTCTCTGATTTAGGAATGACCTTTTAGGAATATGAGAGGTAAGGTGACTTGGAGGTAAGGTGGAATAAGAAAAGTCAGACCGAGAACAAGTGGAAGGATACATTGAACTGACTAGCTGACTATGAGGTAAGCTTCCATAATTTTAGAAACATGAGCTTTGAGTACAGTACATGGAGTTGGGGTGCAAGGAGGGGAGGTGGAATAAGGAGATAGAGACCGAGTAAGACGTGCAAGGGTAAAGGACTGCGTATAAGGGAAGTTGGTGGTAAGAAAATGCAGAAAAGACATTATTTAGAAAATTAGATGAAATATTGAGAACTGGGTTGGAAGTGACTCTCTCATGGTAGGGACAACTCTAGCATTCTCTTCCTAATTTCGGACTTTTTTTATTTTTATTTTTTTTACTTAGCTAAGAGGGTTAATAATGGTCGTCTTCCTCGTCCTCTCCCTACTGCCTCGATGTCCACACTCCTTAGGAAACAGTGTCAACTTTGTGGACTCAGTTCCCTCCTTTTCCCTATTCATCCATCACTACAGGAGGGAATTTGGATGTTAACCGACTATTGTGAGTCGTATTCCTGGGGAAGACTGAGACTTAGGAAAAGGCAAACACTGTCTGTCTTCCTGAATGTCTCTTGTGATCCCTGTCGATCTCTCGCCATGTTGATCTGAACACAGTGACATAATCCACTGAGCGTCATTTTCATCCCTCACTGACCTTGCCATTTCAAGAATCAGTAATCTATAAATAAGTAATACCTCATCGACTTCTGTACCTCATCCCAACAGAGCAGCTTGTCACAGAACTTCAGGTTTAGGAGTGTGGGGGCGTCCGATAAACAAAATGCTATACGATATTCTGTCTTTCTTTGGCCGCATGCGTAATCCAAAATTCCATTCGAAGTAGCCGGAGTTGCTCTGTAGCACCTCTTCCTTAGCAATTCATATCCAGTTATTTGTACCCTATCATCCTGTTGTATGCTGTTTGCCTCATTTTAGCATCGACATAGTATGCATCATATATATATATATATATATATATATATATATATATATATATATATATATATATATATATATATATATATATATATATATATATATATATATATATATATATATATATATATGAAGACATTGAGGCGTAGTACCTCAAATAAATAATTTAAAAACTGGTGTTACGAATTTCCAAATTCACCTACAATACGGCTCTAGGGTCCGTATGATTATACCTGTATCGTAACTCATACACCAACTAACCATTTCAATACCAAAGCAGAACAAAACTAAGTAATAACGCAAAAAAATCCGAAATGAATCATAGTATTAAACTGTTGTGTAGACTTTAACTCATGAACTGGCTAAGATCCTTTATAAAACCATCTACAAGCCATTATGTCGCAGTTCATCAGCGAGCCACCAGTGTACAATCGGCAGCAAAAACCGTGTCCCCTCTTCTCTTTTATCTCAGTAGACTTTAAAATAATTCCATGAATCCGCAGCAAACGACCCTGACATGTAGCCAGATAATGGCTTCAGTGTTGGTTGCTGCAGATTCGTTAGACTAGTGTCCAGATTCAGTGAAGAGAGGAGAGAACACAGGATTTTTGTTGGCAATAGTACCTTTCCTCCTATACATTTTACTCCTGTTAAAAGTACACAACGGTGCATGTGTGATGGCGTGGGGGCGAGATTTGATAGCACACCATATTTCAAACTGGATGGCTCATTGTGATGCTAGGCTGTCGGTTGTTAGATATCCAGAGTTTCGATAGCGTGCTTTTTTTTTTTTTTTTTTTTTTTTTTTATTAGTGAAGGTCTCCTGAACTTTGACGTTTCTGTAAATCACTGAAGCCTTTTTTTTTATACAGACATCAAAGCTCCATACTTGCCTGAACTGGTCCATTTCATGCTCTCATCGACTCAGTGACAGTAATAAAAGCACTTCAGCCATGCCGTTAAAACCGTGCGTAATGGAGTGTGAAAGAATTTTGACCACTTCACTTCTTTTGACTAAATGGAGTCGCTGAGTACATGGAAATATAATAGGTAATAAAGAATGTGATGAACAGTTTTTATAGAAGAAGTTATGAGAAAATGAGAGAAATGTGTTAGAGAATGAGGTGAAAGGATAAAACGCCATATTCTCCAAATCTTAGGAGGCTTTCAAGCACTTATTCCTAAGCAATTTCTTTGGCACATAATACCTAAATACTCTCTTGCATTGTTACTTATGTCTCTTCATTGCCGATATAGACTGCATACATAACACGAAAGACAATATCTTTAATACTGGCCTATTATAGCGAAGAAATATTGTAAACTGGTAAGGAAGGGGTGCCAGGAAGTCTCTTTACCGGACGCGAATATGAATTAAATTGCCAGAGCACATAAGGGAGGGTGGCATCAATTGGTGAAGGGAAGCGAGTTGTACAAAGGAATACAAAGGAAAGCAAACAGCAACATGCCTAATGGTCCTCTCTAGTCCATCGGTTACGGGGAGGACTGTGTCTGTGATAGGTATTCTTATGAACGGAAACGGGGATAGTGAAGAAAGGAAGCCTGGAGTAATGTGGTTGCGGCACCCCAGATGAGCTCTGGGTTTAGATGTATAACAACAGACACATAACTAAATATAACAATGGATCACTGAACAAATAATCTTTAAATACATAAGCACAGAAAAATGAACCCCTTTATCCGGAGGGCATCGTCTTCACACATGATTTTGTTCAACTTTGAAGAGGTTTTTCGAACAGGAGTGGTAACATACAACTATTATCAATCCTTTACTTACGACAGGTCTCTCTTCAACTGAATAAAATTATCTGTTGGTTCAAAGAATACATTAAGGTATTGGAGTGACGATGATAAGCCAAATATTCGCTGGTTATCCGTGTATCTCTCTGTCGCTAAATATTTACAGGGTATCCGTCTGTCTCTGTTACCAGATACCTGATCCTAAATTCCACACTGGATGGCCATGATAAAAGCATATACATGCCTATTATATTTCATGGCCATTTCCTCCTGCCAACCCACTCGACCCTCTCTCATGAATTCCTCAACTTTAACATTTCCTTTCACATCCACCATTTATCAGTATTACGCTTAGTATTATTCGATTATTAATGCAGAGTGTGCTAGTACTGATAAGCAGTTCTATGCCTTTAACACATGATAAGGCTGCAAGAACTTAGTTATCGTTGATGATGTAGCTAATTAAATCGTATTTCATTTCTTTAGCTAACACACACACACACACACACACACACACACACACACACACACACACACACACACACACACACACACATAACCACAGACGACCAAAAGGACGTGCGGTATTGTGGTTAAAAAGGGATTCCCATGGGAAGAATCACTACAAGGTAACGATTTCGATTGGAACTGAAACGCAAGATTAGAGTTTTATCGCTGCGTCTGTGAAAGTAGTAAGGAAACCATCATTCCTTGCCTGTGGGACCCTAGAGATCTCCCTCCCTCGCTTTGTTCAAAGAGGTTCAGAAATGTTCACAATTCTCCTGCGGCCATTTGTTGGTGGTGCTGTGTAAGGTCTGTGAGAGAGACGTGGTGGTGGGGGGAGGGGTGGGGGAGGGTTAGAGGGGTGAATGGTGGAGCTGTTTTGGTGAGACTGTGAGTGAGGCTTGGTGTGGGTAGTGTGGTGAGTGGTGGGGGTATGTTCCAGTGATGAGGGTGAGAGAAGTGTAGGTAGCTGAATGCTTGGTGAGGGTGCAAAAAGGTGATGAGAGTGGGGGGCGAGGGTGTGGGTAGCATGGGGAATGGTGAGACTGTGATGAGGTGATGAGGGTGAAGGGTGGTGGTGTGGGCAGATGATGAGTGCGATGGATGAGGGAGGGGTAGAGGAGGGGTGAGCAGGTGGTACGTAATGCTTTTGGAAAAGATGTGGTGAGGGGATGTTGGGTTGATGGGCGTAATCAGTGTGGAAGTGGTGAGTGTGGGTAGTGGTGTCTTGAGTGGACTCTGTTTCTGTGATGAGAAGGGATGGTAAGGAAGGGATAAGTAGGTTTGTGGTGGAGGTTTGGATAGTTGGGTGAGTGGTGGTGAGTGTTTGGGGTAGTGAGGGGTAGTTGTGAAGGAGGGCTGACACAGTGGAGAGGGTTAAGGGTGAGAGAGAGGTGTTTTTGAAAGGAAAATTTGAATTTAATGAGAATAAGGAGTATGAAGGAAGAGTGAGGGGGGGGGGAATGGGTGAGAGAGTATTGAGAGAGAAAGTAATGGACCGCTGAAGGGTAAATGTAGATATATTCAAAATGAGGGGTGAGGAAGAGGAAAGAGGGGAATGGTAAGGCAACAGCGAAGTGGAGTGGATGTTATGAAGTTGCTATGGATGTGTCATGGAGATAGGTGAAGGTGTGGATAGTGTGAGGATGTGGTCAGGGAATGGCATGAGCGTTTACTGGAGTGGTTGAGAGGAAGTTAAACCGGACTTGGTAATTTACAACTGTGACTGGTGCTTGAATGGTGAGTGGGTAATTGGGGTTCTCCTTTTTTATCCATCCAACAGAAGGAGTAGATTATACAGTAATGGTGGTGAATTGTTGATGTAACAATAATTAACCCCTTCACTTCAAAAGCTCTTTTCATCTGGGGAAAATAATAGTCAAATACACAGGACATCCCGCTATTGAATGTGTTAATGATATGTTTCGCCCGCTCTCCGATATTATTAGAAGCCTGTAGATATATTGATGAATAGATAGAAAGACAGCAAGATATAAGGGTAGACAGAAGGGCAGACCGGTAAACAGATATATGAAAAGACATTAAAGACACATAAACAAGGTATCTAAAACAGTGACTCGATTTTATTCTCCTGTCACACTGTAACTCCAGGCGGGAACTTAAATCCTATGCTGTGTATACTATTCCTTACTCGGGGAGGTTCAGTTTGTTCCCGCTGAGTTAGAGGTCGTTTTGGGTCACGCTATCTCGGTGTCGGTGGCGGGATGGGGATGGGGGGGAGGGATAGAGAGAGAGAGAGAGAGATTGTGAGTACTGTATGTATGTTTGCCTGTGTGTGTGTGTGTGTGTGTGTGTGTGTGTGTGTGTGTGTGTGTGTGTGTGTGTGTGTGTGTGTGTGTGTGTGTGTGTGTGTGTGTGTGTGTGTGTGTGTGTGTGTGTGTGTGTGTGTGTGTGTGTGTGTGTGTGTGTGTGTGTGTGTGTGTGTGTGTGTGTGTGTGTGTGTGTGTGTGTGTGTGTGTGTGTGTGTGTGTGTGTGTGTGTGTGTGTGTGTGTGTGTGTGTGTGTGTGTGTGTGTGTGTGTGTGTGTGTGTGTGTGTGTGTGTGTGTGTGTGTGTGTGTGTGTGTGTGTGTGTGTGTGTGTGTGTGTGTGTGTGTGTGTGTGTGTGTGTGTGTGTGTGTGTGTGTGTGTGTGTGTGTGTGTGTGTGTGTGTGTGTGTGTGTGTGTGTGTGTGTGTGTGTGTGTGTGTGTGTGTGTGTGTGTGTGTGTGTGTGTGTGTGTGTGTGTGTGTGTGTGTGTGTGTGTGTGTGTGTGTGTGTGTGTGTGTGTGTGTGTGTGTGTGTGTGTGTGTGTGTGTGTGTGTGTGTGTGTGTGTGTGTGTGTGTGTGTGTGTGTGTGTGTGTGTGTGTGTGTGTGTGTGTGTGTGTGTGTGTGTGTGTGTGTGTGTGTGTGTGTGTGTGTGTGTGTGTGTGTGTGTGTGTGTGTGTGTGTGTGTGTGTGTGTGTGTGTGTGTGTGTGTGTGTGTGTGTGTGTGTGTGTGTGTGTGTGTGTGTGTGTGTGTGTGTGTGTGTGTGTGTGTGTGTGTGTGTGTGTGTGTGTGTGTGTGTGTGTGTGTGTGTGTGTGTGTGTGTGTGTGTGTGTGTGTGTGTGTGTGTGTGTGTGTGTGTGTGTGTGTGTGTGTGTGTGTGTGTGTGTGTGTGTGTGTGTGTGTGTGTGTGTGTGTGTGTGTGTGTGTGTGTGTGTGTGTGTGTGTGTGTGTGTGTGTGTGTGTGTGTGTGTGTGTGTGTGTGTGTGTGTGTGTGTGTGTGTGTGTGTGTGTGTGTGTGTGTGTGTGTGTGTGTGTGTGTGTGTGTGTGTGTGTGTGTGTGTGTGTGTGTGTGTGTGTGTGTGTGTGTGTGTGTGTGTGTGTGTGTGTGTGTGTGTGTGTGTGTGTGTGTGTGTGTGTGTGTGTGTGTGTGTGTGTGTGTGTGTGTGTGTGTGTGTGTGTGTGTGTGTGTGTGTGTGTGTGTGTGTGTGTGTGTGTGTGTGTGTGTGTGTGTGTGTGTGTGTGTGTGTGTGTGTGTGTGTGTGTGTGTGTGTGTGTGTGTGTGTGTGTGTGTGTGTGTGTGTGTGTGTGTGTGTGTGTGTGTGTGTGTGTGTGTGTGTGTGTGTGTGTGTGTGTGTGTGTGTGTGTGTGTGTGTGTGTGTGTGTGTGTGTGTGTGTGTGTGTGTGTGTGTGTGTGTGTGTGTGTGTGTGTGTGTGTGTGTGTGTGTGTGTGTGTGTGTGTGTGTGTGTGTGTGTGTGTGTGTGTGTGTGTGTGTGTGTGTGTGTGTGTGTGTGTGTGTGTGTGTGTGTGTGTGTGTGTGTGTGTGTGTGTGTGTGTGTGTGTGTGTGTGTGTGTGTGTGTGTGTGTGTGTGTGTGTGTGTGTGTGTGTGTGTGTGTGTGTGTGTGTGTGTGTGTGTGTGTGTGTGTGTGTGTGGAGGGGGGGGTTCAGTTCGATTGCAGTTGAAAGCCGAGTACATGAGAAAGGGTGATTCAGAGTTATAATAACCTTTGACAAATAAATTTTAAGAGGCATTATGTTACAGCCACCATATATGAAGTGTGAGATTAGGCATATGACAAGAGCGAGAAGAAAATTTAATCCTCTCAGCTAAATGAAGTGTTTTGTAGTGTTTTCTTGCTGATACATATAAACTTTCTGCAGCGTGTGTGTGACTTTACCAAATGGAAGGTATAGATATAGGCTTCATTAATCCCTTTGCTGCTAGACAACGTTCTCAAATTAAAATGAATCGTCTGGAGGTAGCAAGACAAAGGGAAAATATTAGTCCATGTAGTGAAGTTATCCACAAATATCTCTTTAAGTCTTCCCGCTACGCCATTCAAGTAGACTACTCTTATCAGCTCTCCTCAGTGGCTATTCTCTTGGTTTTATTTGCAGCTTTTATTCTCAGACAAGGAATATTACAGTGTCGTTCATGTTATATGCCGGCACTGTGCATTTTTGGTGAACTGAAATAGTAGGCAATTCATTTATCTTTTTAGTAACTCTCTTTCTCCCTCCCTCCCTCCCTCTCTCTCTCTCTCTCTCTCTCTCTCTCTCTCTCTCTCTCTCTCGTTACTGTATATTCTTCTAGCCCTTCTCAAACCTTCTTCACCTTGACGACAAGGAGGGAACAAGTGGGTTTCGTTTAATGTTTACCACTCAGAGTAATTAATGGCTTCCTTGGTTTACAGCACTCCATTTTGCTTGTCATTCAGTGTAGTCAACTGAGGATAGATCTGGTTTCAGTGAGCAGATGATAGGCTCTCCCACTTTCCACAACGAATATGGGTAGTGTGAGTTGGAGGGAGGACATCCTAATCGCGGAGTACTGGGTGGTGTTGAGATTATTAGGATTTTTGTGTGTGTGTCCCCTTTCTCCGGGATAAAGCGTCTGGCTGTAAGCAGACAGATAGTTAAATAGATAGGTAGAGAAATAGATGGATGAATGGATGGGTAGATAGATAGAGAGATAGATGAATGAATGGGTAGATAGGCAGATAGATAGATAAACAAATAGATAGATAGGCGGATAGATAGAGGTAGGTATACTGTAATATAGAAACAATCCGAAATTGGGGTTCGGTCTGATCAAAGCCACCTGGGATTCGAACTCAGATACCCTAATAGATAGACCGAGGACAGATAGATATTTTCCAGGGGTTGACTTCGCCGGTGCCCACATTTACGCGTGCTTGGAGCGTGTTTACGACCTCGTTTTCTCTGTATGCTCCAATAAGGGGGTACTAAAACTTTAAGATATGATCGTATACGGTATGGAATGTTTATGTCTTCCTCAGTGACATAAAGTTGGCAGATA
This sequence comes from Coenobita brevimanus, assembly GCF_032717465.1. NCBI lineage: Eukaryota > Metazoa > Arthropoda > Malacostraca > Decapoda > Coenobitidae > Coenobita > Coenobita brevimanus. The sequence continues at coordinate 26,176,272 of NC_137049.1, read as the reverse complement.
ACAGTTTACAGGTTACTAAAGCCTGTATTATGGTTATGGAAATGATGTGGGGATGACTCGTTGCTCTCTTGGTTTTGGTGGGGGTTAGAGAGAGAGAGAGAGAGAGAGAGAGAGAGAGAGAGAGAAGAGCGAAAAGTAGAAAAGGAAAGAGAATGAAATGCATGCAAAGATAAAGAAGAAGTAGAGGAAAAGAGCAGGAATGTTAGAAATCCCTGGAACGAATACAAGAAATCCGACAACTATATGACGAATGAAGGAACTTATAAGAGTCAAAGCACATCATCATCATCAATAACAACATCAATACTTGGCTGGAGGTGGTATCAATGAAAATGGGTTGGGGAAAATACAGAAAATAAAACCGCAAAAGCAGGAGTGATATCACCAGAGAGCATATAAACAACTGCTTGCATATCAATTCCTTTGGTATTGAAATCTACGAAATTCAGCTCGAAAAAAAAAAAGGGGGAAATATGCAAGGTCGTACTCTCTCTCTCTCTCTCTCTCTCTCTCTCTCTCTCACACACACACACACACACACACACACACACACACACACACACACACACACACACTTACACGTACACTGAAAAGAAGAAAAAAAGAAATGCATAAAACATATACGATAAAAACCTTTGACAGGAACACGGAGGGAAGAATACTGGAATAGCAAATGATTGCTTCTGGAGAAAAGTTTACTAAGTCATATATGAGGGTACACGCAAAGGGAGAGAAAAGCAACATCCATCGAACAAACAGTACCAACCCAATCATACGGAAGACATCCAAATATCTCTGTCTTTCTCTCTCTCTCTCTCTCTCTCACTCACACACACACACACACACACACACACACACACACACAACAGAGAGAAAAAGAAGTAAGTAAACATACAATATATAGACTCATCCTTAAAAATGTAAAAAGAAAATTCTTAACACAATAGAACTCTGAAAAAAAAAGTATCTAGAAGCGAATAAATAGAACAGAGCACACAGTATTATATACATTGGCACACGATAAAAGCAGCAAGGAGAAAAACCCAACGAACGAGCACGAGAGAGAAAGAACGTGCATAAAAAGACGGAACAGCACACAGTGTCCTGCATAATTGTACCTTAAAAAATATCAAAGGGGGAAAAATTCCACGAAAAGAAGCACAATAACAAAAAAAGGTTAACCTAGTTAACGAACTAGGAAGGTAGAGTAAGTAGACAACAGAGAGACAGCACCATCCACAGCCACACGAAAAGAAAGGTAGAAGAAGAAAAATTCCAGGATCGGGCAACAGGGTGTGAAAAGTCATAAAAGAGACTAAATATAAAACAGAGTACATAAAATCACCCCCGAAATGAAATTAACAAAATCGCAAGAGAGAAACTCCATGAAAAATCTTCAATGTAGGAAAAAAAAAAGGAAAGAAAGGGAAAGGAAACCGTGTCGTGCTCAAGGCCTACACAAAAAAATAAAAATAAAGCAAAAGAGCAGTCCCACGAATGAGAAAGCTGATAACAGAAAGAACGAGCGCAATCCACGAAGTAAAGAAAAAGGGAAAACCGATAACAAAAACATACACTCTCATAACATAAAAACACGAAAAAGTTGTAAGATGGGAAAATGAACCACACGAACGAAAACCCCGATGGAAAGAGAGAAGTTAAACAAACTTGGAAAACAAAAGATGTTTGGTAACATAGTAAAACAATAAATATCACGAAAATAAGTAGATAAGGAAGATAAAATTCCCGGGGGTAGGAAGACACTAATAAACGATAATGTAACAGACACCCCAAAGGTAAAGCAACAGAATGAAAATAAAAAGTAGGGCAGGCACACGGTACCACACAATGTAACCACAAAACAAGAAAAAAAAAAAACTCAGTGAACCACAAGATCGCACAAAAGAGAAACCCGATGCAAGAAAGAGGGAGCTGAGTCGTGAGAAGGTGGCGTATGGAGGAGTAAGAGGCAGCTGGGTATGAGAGATCATCTTTAAAGAAAAAAAAATCCCGAAAAGCCGCTGGGGTCAACTTTAAACGCGGGCAGTGCAATTCGGCCGAAATGGCAAAGTCGGCTCGAATGACAGGCTGGGACAGAAATGGAATATATACACAAAGGCAACGGGGAGGAGGAGGAGGAGGAGGGAAGGAGGAGTGTGTGACGGGGTGGGTTGGGGGTCTGGCTTTAAAGGGGAAGGGCAAAACATTGTGAAATTTGGACACAGGTACTCGTGTGTGTGTGTGTGTGTGTGTGTGTGTGTGTGTGTGTGTGTGTGTGTGTGTGTGTGTGTGTGTGTGTGTGTGTGTGTGTGTGTGTGTGTGTGTGTGTGTGTGTGTGTGTGTGTGTGTGTGTGTGTGTGTGTGTGTGTGTGTGTGTGTGTGTGTGTGTGTGTGTGTGTGTGTGTGTGTGTGTGTGTGTGTGTGTGTGTGTGTGTGTGTGTGTGTGTGTGTGTGTGTGTGTGTGTGTGTGTGTGTGTGTGTGTGTGTGTGTGTGTGTGTGTGTGTGTGTGTGTGTGTGTGTGTGTGTGTGTGTGTGTGTGTGTGTGTGTGTGTGTGTGTGTGTGTGTGTGTGTGTGTGTGTGTGTGTGTGTGTGTGTGTGTGTGTGTGTGTGTGTGTGTGTGTGTGTGTGTGTGTGTGTGTGTGTGTGTGTGTGTGTGTGTGTGTGTGTGTGTGTGTGTGTGTGTGTGTGTGTGTGTGTGTGTGTGTGTGTGTGTGTGTGTGTGTGTGTGTGTGTGTGTGTGTGTGTGTGTGTGTGTGTGTGTGTGTGTGTGTGTGTGTGTGTGTGTGTGTGTGTGTGTGTGTGTGTGTGTGTGTGTGTGTGTGTGTGTGTGTGTGTGTGTGTGTGTGTGTGTGTGTGTGTGTGTGTGTGTGTGTGTGTGTGTGTGTGTGTGTGTGTGTGTGTGTGTGTGTGTGTGTGTGTGTGTGTGTGTGTGTGTGTGTGTGTGTGTGTGTGTGTGTGTGTGTGTGTGTGTGTGTGTGTGTGTGTGTGTGTGTGTGTGTGTGTGTGTGTGTGTGTGTGTGTGTGTGTGTGTGTGTGTGTGTGTGTGTGTGTGTGTGTGTGTGTGTGTGTGTGTGTGTGTGTGTGTGTGTGTGTGTGTGTGTGTGTGTGTGTGTGTGTGTGTGTGTGTGCGCGCGCGCGCGTGCGTGCGTGTATCACAGTTTGAATTATGTTTGACTGATTACTTTAGCTTGAGTTAGGTGAAGTTAGGTTTGGTTATATTAGGTATGGTTTTACCAATGATCAGGTGATTTAAATTAGTTTACGATAGGTTATAACGAGGTTTGGTAGGGCTGTGTTAGGTCTGATTGAGTTGTTTCTGCTATGGTATTAAAAAGTTTGGTACCATGTAATATATATAAAACCACCACATTCCCACACTCCCAGATCTTACACTACCACACCTCATTCTAACATACTACACACTGCCAGATCTCAGTCGCACCTCACACGCTACACCACTCGCTTTCTACAGCAGATTTTGGATGAAACTGTAAATATGGTTTGGTTAGATTTGTGTTTTGGTTAGTATTATGTTAAGGAACAAGTAATACCGACAGGATAAGACGAGGTAAGAGAAGGCTAAGTTAGGTTAGGTTAGGATATGGTATACTGCACCTCATCGGCTTCACTTTTTCAATGATTTATACACACACACAGACACACACACACACACACACACACACACACACACATACACACTTATATATATAAATAGATAGATAGATAAAGATAGATAGAGAGATAGATAGATATAGATATAGACAGACAAAGATAAGGAGATAGACATATAGATAGGTAGATAGACAGGTAGCTAGATAGATAGATGTACGCTACCGCGCTTATATTTTAGAATGACAGAATATGCCAGAGGAGAAAGTTATAATACAACTATAATTGCGGTCAATATAATGTTAAACTGAGCTGGTTATTTCCGCTGACGTATTGTGCATTGCCTTCATTCGTGGTTCAGTTGGAACGCAAATTTTCACCACGGTGCATAAGTTGCGTTTTTTTGTAATCTGGTGGACAGACAAGAAAGAGGACAGCTAGACATACAGGGGAGAAACAGGGGACGAACAGCAGACAGATAAAAAATAAACAGGCACGCAGATAGACAGGACAAAGACACTCAGAATCAGAAGGAAGACAGGCAGACAATACTGATGAAAGACAGACAGACATAAATTAAACAGAAATAGGAACGTACTGTAACAGTGAGAGCACAACTTGCATCTCACCTTCTGCAGAGAAAATAACGCTAGATATAAGTAGATCAGTGAGTTACCCTAGGTCCGAAACAGTACGACTAATGAGCTTTGTGATTTATTCACATTAAAAAATACTCGAACCTGCCTCTTAGATCTCACCACCTAACACTTTGAAATACGGCCGAAGAATGATGATACATGAAGCGTGCTGTGCTATAGGTGCTAATACCATAATAGGTATTTTATATCATTAAGAACTACATAAAACGGCCAAATACAATAGACTGTAAGCTATAATCTGAAGTACCAGTTTAATTAATCTTTCTGTCGGAGGGGCGCTCTCAGTTCATGTCCGTTGAATCCAAGGACCCTTTTTAAATGTCTTTTTATTTATTTATTATTTTTCTTTCTTTCTCTCTTTCTTCCTTTTATTTATTTATTGGGCGCACAATGTTACAAGAGTATATAAAAAAATAGTAATAATCCTCTTGAATGAAGGGATAAACTTTATCCCATGGAATAAAAACTGATGCATGTCCTTGCGTTCTGTTCTCCTATTTCACTTTAATTTAGACCTCTTTTACGTTCCGCATCCACATTATTTCCTCCCCACTGCATCATGTGCAGTAACCTTCGCTCTATATTATCTTAACCCTTTTGCGTCACCGAGGTAATGTCCGCGTTTCTGTTTCTACTTTCTTGTGATTATATTCAGCCTATTGAAGACCGCTGGTTGTGTGAAGAGTCAGTGTTTTGCATATATTATTCTGCAGCATAAACTGTACGCTGTAACACATAAGAGAGAATAAACGGATTGCTTTGCAGTGTGAATTTGATAATTGTAAGCTACGTTCGGTGTGTTTCTGTCTTTGTAGTAATCTCGTTGGTGCTTTTCGGTGGGAAAGGGCTTTGACGTTACGCTGCCATGATCAAATGCAGTAATCGGTCAGTACTGAAAAGTAAGTAAAGTAAAATAGAATACAATATAAAAGAATGATACGAATCCTCGCCTTCGTTTCTTTCACACCAATTTAATTGCAACCCGTTATGTCAATTCCCTTGCCACATAAAATTTGCGTCGGGAGCTTACACCCAGTAAGCCTCACTCTGGCCGGCTTTTAAGGGATGATCTGCTTGTCCTAACTAATGTCATATTGAGTTTTTCGTGGTAGCACACGGTTATACAGATTTGGCAGTACTTCGTTGGATTATTGTGTGTGTGTGTGTGTGTGTGTGTGTGTGTGTGTGTGTGTGTGTGTGTGTGTGTGTGTGTGTGTGTGTGAGAGAGAGAGAGAAGCAAGCCATTAATATACTTCCTAACCATAAATCATTACTAAAACAGCCAAACACAAAGCAGACCAACATCTATCAGACCACATCTCATCCTTATCTATACTCCACCAAGCCATCAATACAAGATCAAACCTCTAACCACATGACCCTGACTTTTGGTCTGCGTTGGTAAAATATCCATCTGCAGGGCTTCTCTCTTCCGAAAGAAATCAGTAAAAGAGAACTGTAAACACAATTTATCTACCATCTCAGCCAAGACCTTGAATTAAGCGACGTACTTTGTCAGTTTATTAATGATAGATCCGCATGATTTATATTCAGCTTTGAGGAAATATTGTGACAAGGATAAATGTGGTTTTAACACAATCATCTTTTTACTAATGTCTCTTCTGAACTGAATGGGATAGTCTGACAACAGGAAAAAATGAATAAAATAGTATATCTTCAGGCTAAATGGATTAAAGTTAGTTAAAAATTTTATTCGTGTCAATCGACTGCAATCACTATTAAGGCTGAGAAAAACAACGAATTTTAGGGTCATATGCATAAACCCGAAATCGAAATGTGGGATGCAGACCTCAAAATCTTGACGACAGTTTTGATGTACTTGGAAATGATGGAACGTGTTTGGCCTTCATATAATGGTTTCCAATTGCAAGGTGTAGTGTGGGATGCTAGCTGACCATACGATACAGATCTTTTATGAATGGAGGACACCAGTAATCTAGTGTATGGAATTACTGTATTAATTTTTTTTCCTCCCTCTGTATACCTTCGGTAGAAAAACGCACTCACACACACACACACACACACACACACACACACACACACACACACACACACACACACACACACACGCACGCACGCACGCGCGCGCGCGTTTTTATAAATGACCGTCAGAAATTAGGCTTTTGCACTCCAAACTCCACTTTGCGATGTACGATTTAATCGCATGTCCTTCATATTTGAGAAGGGAGTCTGTTGTTTAATGACTCCCATCCCTGGCTAAAGGTTCTTTTGTGCATTACATTCATTGTGAAGTTTCTCTCTGCTGAATAATATCATCTGAAGTCAGTGATAGCATAAGTCCCCCACCTTACAGAGGCCGAAATTCCCCCCCCCCTCCCCTTTTGGGGGCATTTTTTTCTTTTCGTCTCTTTCAGTGACAGAAAAATCTTTTGGTAACCATAACACTTTTACTTGATTAGCAACATATACCAGAGCTAGCTTTTTGGAATTCACTTATCAAAATGCAGAGTTGGCAATTTTAGCCGAAGTTAAAGTGGAATGAGTAATAGCAGATGATGGTCACGGAACTGAAAAGTTGGTTATACCATACCGATAAATATTCTCTAACTCTTTGCGTGCGGTTTCTTGCTAATTAATAAAGTTATTTGTAGTTAGTATGGATGAAATATTTACCTTTGCTCATTGAAGAAGAAAGTTTATGTTGATTTCGTTTATCAAAACTATTCTGACAAATATAATCACCTGAAATTTGTGAAAAATAAAGCAGTGTATTTGGCTGGTAAAGTGAAATTATTACATACATTATGTAACTGCCTGACAGGGCGAGGTTGTTTTCTGCTAAATAAAGTCACCTGGATTTATTGTATAGGAAATACTAATGTGTGTCAGCAGACGTGGGAAGATTTTTTTTTTTGTATTAATTAAATCTAATCTTTCTCCGATGGTATCTTTTTCTTTTATATTCTTGACATTTACTCACTACTGGATTTAGATGAGGAAAGATTCTCTAAGTGGGAAGGTTAGGTTCAGCTTTCAATAACCCTTCAACACGAGAGATCTTTCCAAAGCTGAATAAGATCGTCAAAAGACAGAAAAAAAAAAAAGTAAAATGCGTAGCCAGAGTGAAGTGGTTAACCCTTTGGCAGTGTACATGTTCTCCCTGCTGATTAGTCATGTGTGGAAAGTGAGAGTAAAATGTATATTTGAACAGTTAACAGTAGAAATTTTTTTCAGCCTTCTTTCTGTGATATTATCCTATGACCTACTGACACTGTATGGAAAAGAGTTGAAGGGAGTGCTTAAATAGCAATACATGATTAATATTTACTTACTGGGTTCAAATACATTTCTTGAGTTTTTCAGACTAGCAGGATCTGGTCCTATATGGATACATGAATTAAAATTCTGCCGCCCAATGTACTTTAAAGTGAAAGCTTTATGCAATCCCTTTGATAGCATGAAGTTTCCCTATGGCGAATAAAGTTACCTGAAGTAAGTATGACTGAATTATATGTTTGGCCATTGCACCAAGGCTTTGATAGCCTAAAATCCTTTTGACTGCACGAAATTTTTCTCTGATGAATAAAATGGCTTGTAGTCACTTAGTATAAAATATCTGTGTTTGTCCACCAAAGTAAGGCACATATATATATATATTCCCTTTGACTGGAGAATAAAGTCAAAAGTTACTGTGAAGAAAATAATACTTGTTTTCCTCAATGAAAGGGCTGTTTATAAACATGAACCTAGCCAGATATTCAACAACATTTTTGCCTTTTGCTTTGTGTTTGTTGTTGTTATTGTGTACAGAGGTGAGCGTGGGGGATGTGTGTTTTGCTGTATTGCCTCCAGGGTATAGCTATTTCTGCTAGTGGTGCAAGCTCAGTGCAAAAAGATATTTGATTATTCACTCTTTTTCTTTCCGTTCTATTCGAGAACTCTGTCTCACATTCTGCCTTGCTACCGCTCTCTCCCCTCCCCACCTTCTCTCTCTCTCTCTCTCTCTCTCTCTCTCTCTCTCTCTCTCTCTCTCTCTCTCTCTCTCTCTCTCTCTCTCTCAGCTCAAACCCACACAGAGTCACACTTTTCCTCACACAAGCCAAGCCGATCAACAAATGAACCTCGCTGTTATCAAATTAATCTCGCAGGAACGCATGAAAAAGACCCACAGAATCTCACGCGGAAATTGTGAGCGTCAGGCTCGGGTACACAACACCATTTTTAAGCAACCCCCTTTCCGATTTCTCTTTTTTTTATTATGGACGCAGAAATAAATATTGTGTTGACCGGAGTTTGACACGAAATAGAAAATAAGAAATGGTAATTGACATATGAAGGTCTCTTTTTACTAACCCCTTAGCCCTTTCATAGATGAGACAATTCTGGTATTCCGTTACATCTAAGGCCAGGCGATTTGTATTTTGTTGAGAGTAAAAGTGTTATGCTTAAGCTCTAAACGGCAACGTGGAATGGAAACCCCCCCTAATTACTGAAGGTCATTTATGGAACTCCTGTGGTTATTAGGTATGGTTAGCCTGCATCCTATATTACAGAACGCAGTCAGCAACCATCTAGGAATACCAGTTACGTTCCATCATCATCACGTCCTTCAAAAATCATAACAAAAAATTCCAGGTCTCCATCCCACATTGCTTATTTCAGATTTAAGTATATGAGCGTAAGTCACAGGACGCTGACAGAACTAATATTGTTACCATTAATCCTTTCATGGTAGGAACAACTACGGTTTTATAATTCCATCTAACACTAGACGATTTTATTCAGCCGAGACTGAGTCATAGGAGCCTGAGTTAACTACGTATGCCTTTTTTTTTTTTTTAGTGCATCTTGAGCTTATGGGTAGATTTACTGAAATGGACAGAGTTACAGTAGGTATAGCTTTAGTTATTTCCTTCATTACTATCGCCTGAATTAAACAGCTGAATATAATGATTTGTCGGTATATAGTTAGATTAGTTTCAAAAATGGTTTTTGAGAATGGAAATGGTAATGCTGGCTTTGCGTCTGCTTGATGTAAGAGAGAGAGAGGAGAGAAAATAACACAGGGAAAAAATACACCACCAATAAACACCAGTATTACAGTTGCAGTGATAGTTGGTCTCAAATTAAAAGCAGAAATGGCATTTATAAATCAGTTGCGTCTTTATTTATTTCATCATTCTCGGCATTGTCAAGAAATAAGAGAAACACAAGAACACAAAGTATAAAACGAATAAACACAGAAATTACATGATGTCGTGGCTGGGTGTCATCAAAAGGAAAATAGATTGGGGAATTAAAAGTGAACCACATCTTTTTTCATTGCTTTCAGTCCACACACACACACACACACACACACACACACACACACACACACACACACACACAAAAGGAGAGAGAGAGAGAGAGAGAGAGAGAGAGAGAGAGAGAGAGATAATGTGATGGCTGGGGCTTGGTGGCATCAAACGGAGAACAGATTGTGGGATTATAAATGAAATGGTTCTTTATGTTGACATGCGGCAAGCAATGATCCGTTTGTTAGCTGCAGTCCCCCTAGTCCCTCAGTCTCTCTCTCTCTCTCTCTCTCTCTCTCTCTCTCTCTCCAATTTCTGTCTTTCTGTCTGTTTGTCTAATATATATGGCTGGATTCTACTTACATCTACACATCTATCTATCTGTTTCTCTTTCTCTAACCATCTTTGTATCAGTTGCTGTATATCTATCCGTCTATCTGTCTGTCTCTGTCTGTCTGTATGCCTGTCTGTCTGTCTGTCTCATTGTGTGTGAGTGTGTGTGTGTCCATCAATATTTACTCTGTCTGTCCATCTACCTACCTACCTAACCTCTGTTTATCGAATGTATTTCTGTATATATATATATATATATATATATATATATATATATATATATATATATATATATATATATATATATATATATATGCAGATATGTCTGTATGACTATATCATTTTTCTTCTGTTTTATTTCATTCTGTTCATCTATCCGTCACCTACTATCTTTATTTATTTATCTGTCTCTATTTATCTGTCCATTACGCTGCATTCTTCAGTCCAGTTATATTTCCTTAATTATTTTTCTGTCTCTCCATCTGTCTGTCCATCTATCTATCTATCTGTAATTTATCTGTTTCCAGCTGCGTAAGCTGAATTTTTCTTTATGCTCACAGGCAACACGCAATACTCTGGTTGTTAGATAATCCCTCTTATATATCGCTTTGTTTAGTGTCGTTCATGAGTCTTTCAGTAAATCTACCTATGTATCTATCTGTGTATTTATCTATCTTTCTGTACGTCCATGTATATGTATACATATTTATCTATATTATTTGAATAAGACAATCACATATATTCATTTATCTTATCGATCTGTCTATCTGTCTAACGATGTGCCTTTCTATCTATCTGTTTTTCATATACCATTACACACACACACACACACACACACACACACACACACACACACACACCACGCATACAATCTTTAAGGACTGGAACCACTGGACTGCATTTTACATAATGCAATCAAGAAGCAGGTAGAAAGGTCGAGCTTCTTCTACGTTTCATCGTTTCTTTCAACATTTATGTAAAAGAAGTTAGTATTTGCTTCCCCTTCCGTGATCTATAGAGTTTAGAATTATGATAGTCTTTTTTTCAGCAACGACTTCATAAAGAAAACCTGAAATGTAGGCTATGAGACTGACAGGGTTCGATTTGATTGGACTGATTATGTAGGCTACAGAGTTCTGCAAGAGTTTGGCAATTTTTCATTTGATAAATTGCGGACTGGTTTAATTCGAACTACATCTGTAATCAGGAATACCCTAAAATATGGTTAGACATAAGGCTGCACTTGTTACCCGAGAGACAGAAGTGATACTGAGAGGAGGAGGAGGTGATCGATTGGACAGACCTATCATAATCAGAACGTCTCTAGTAGCCTACTTTTTTTCATCTAACGTCAGACATTTTATCCAGAGTTTATTATGCGAACTTGTGGAAGGAAACTAAGTACATGTAAAGGAACAAGTGATACAGGCTCAAAAATATAATCAAATACAGGAAAACTCATTCTGATACATTCGGCAAAAGTTAGTGGGATATAGGTAAAGCAATGAATGATGCGGGGTGCAAAACTTGATTTCCCACAGGTAAAATTACACGTGATACGGGTGGCCAAGGTTAATTTGATGAAGGTAAAGCATTATTGTTTGCATCGGTGGTTGAGTTTAATCCCCTCATGGTCTGGACAACTTTAGTATTTTATTCCAGTGAACATCAAAATATTTTCATAAGCTGAGGGTTAATCGCCAGATCCTAAGAGTATTGATGACACCATTCACAGACGCCTTTATTCAGCTGTGAGTGTCATGGGGACCTGAGAGTATTAATGAGACAGAGGAAAAATCAGTTGCATATATTAAAATGGGTGACTCATAAAGATAGAGAACTTGAGGACGGGTGGTTTGCACTGGCGGGGGGAAATTGAGATGTGCCGTGTACGTAACGCTCTCAGGCTCCAATAACTCACTCTCAGCTACATGAAATCGTCTGTCATTAGCTGGAATAGAATACTAGAGTTGTCCCGACCAGAGAAGTTTAACAGCGTTTTTGTTGATGCCATCCTGGTTTAACTGTAAAATTAGGTGACTGATAATAGTTTAAAAAAGGGAAAACAGTGTCCAGAGGCTCTTGTTGATGCCAGGGAGGATGGTCTCTAGATTAATTATTGAACCTACGTATTGGATATGTCATTTTGATTTGATATTGGAGTTGAGTATTGGGGTTGATTATTGGATGTACAGTATATATTGGGATAAAGTATTTTGATTAGGGAATGGGATTTCATATCTTGATTAAATACTGGGATTAGGTATTAGGAAAAGGTATCTTTATTAAGCATGGAAATTAGACATTTTAATTAGGCATTGGAATTGAACACTTTCATTAGATCCTGGCACTAGGGAATGGGATTAGGTATTTGGAAAACAGTAAAAGACGGGTAAAAAATTGTATCCACTGGCGTTTGGTTGCAATCATCCAGGATGACCTTTGAAATGAAATGTTGGTCAGTAGAAAGGAGGATAGAGAGCTGTAAAAGAAAATAAAAGCTTCCGGAGTCCCTCTTTTCTACAGCGCGGATTTGCAAGGGCAAGCCCGACGTGGAAACAGTCATGTAAACATGCGGGATGATGGCGCTGTTAGCCTGTCGACCAAACTGCGGAGGCTGGAGGAAGGAAGGGGGATGGTAAGTCGCAGGGCATTAAATTTGACTCATACTTCCTATCTTCGGCTCGACTGTGGGTTGGGCCTCATCAGCCTTTTTAAAGGTTAGTTGTCATTAGGCTTAGGTCTGATGTAGTTTGATTTCACAGTGCCGATTATTGATGAAAAGGAGGAATTATAGCTACATAGAGAAAAGCTCTCTGTTCAGATGAATGTGTACATATGTTTACCTTCAAATACAGTCAGCAGCGTTACCAGCGCAGGTTCTGTAATATACTAGAATTACTACATTTGGTAATAAAAGAGGTACAAGGTAGGGTAGTGGATGTTGGAGTGGCCCTGGTGAGAGAGGATAGTGTTTGGAAACTCCCTGTACTGTTGTTTGCAGATGATACTGTGTTGTTGGGTGAAGACGAAGGGGAGCTGCAAGGCTTGGTGGATGAGTTTGGGAGAGTGTGTAAGAAACGGAATCTAAAGGTGAATGTAGGGAAGAGTAAAGTGATGGTCTTTGAGAGAGGTGAAGTCAGTGAATGTACAGCGAGGTTGGATGGTGAGGAATTGGAAAATGTGAGTACATTTAAGTACTTGGGTAGTGTGATGAGTAAGGATGGAGGTTTGGAGGGTGAAGTGCTTGAAAGGGTACAGCAGGGAAGAAAGGTTGCTGGTTCTTTGAAAGCAGTAATAAGAAACAGGGAAGTGAGCATGGAAGTGAAAAAGTTACTACATGACAGTATTGTGATACCAACTCTAACGTATGGAAGTGAAGCTTGGACGTTTTTGGAAGGACACAAGTCAAGAGTGAGAGCAGTGGAAATGAGTTATTTAAGAGGAGCCTGTGGATTCACATGGAGAGACAGGCTGACGAATGAGGATATAAAGGAGCGTAGTGGTGTGGATGTGGATGTGATAGGAAACGTTAGGAGGAACACACTGAGATGGTTTGGCCATGTGGAGAAGATGCAGGATGAAAGACTGACGAAGAGAGTGTATGTGAGTGGGGTGGAGGGGGGGAAGAGGGAGGGGGAGGCCGAGGATGAGATGGAGGGATGGGGTGGAGAGGTATATGAGAGAGGGGGGTGTGAGTTGGGAGCAGGGCAGTGAAATGGCGGGGGACAGGGCGACTTGGAGGCGATTTGTTTGTGGCCACCCCAAACGGGATTGAGGCGTCTGGCAATAGATAGATAGATAGACTACATTTGGAAGTACTGTAATGGTATTAGTTCTGATATTTTTACTTTATTATTTTTTTTTTTTACGTGTCCGACTCTGGGCAAAGGCTTCAGGGCCTATTTCTCAGGGGCAGTGGCCTATCCTAAGGCCCAGTAGTCCTCCTACATCTCCACATGTCATCACTTCGGCGCTCACACCCACCGTCCATATGGAATACATGCTAGGACTGTCTCATACAGGACTGGTGTATCGGTATTAGCGGGGGTATTTTTTCGACATGTCGGCGGGTCATCTGGTAGATTAGGAAAGTCTGCGTTTAGGATATTCAAATCCTTAAACTGTTCCCTGCCCCAGCCGGGATTCGATCCTGGGTCCATTAGGACCGCAGGCCGCCACTCTACCGATTCAGCCACCGCCTCCCCCGTTATGAAATCAGGAATTTAAGGGCGAAGCGTTCCTACCACCCACCACCATCATAAGCAGTCATGCCTTCTCTTTCCCACCTATCCTACATTTTTACTACCTCCCCTAACTCCTCCTACAGATTGAGGTTTTTCCAATTCTAGTGCAACCCATCACACAGCACCGATCTTCACAGGATATACTCGGCCTGCTCTACCCCTCAACACACCACCGTCTCAGCCCATCATATATTTTCTTTTCTGCCCAATTTGACGCGGCATGTCAGCAGATCCAGAGCACTAATTTTACAGCAAATATTATTCCCAGTATAACCCGCCACGCACCAGCATTTCAATCCAACCTGTTCAGTGTTCTTTAACTCCATCCCTTCTTGTTCAGATGTGATTATACTAACTACTGATAGGATAACCAGTGGCATTCAAACCATAAAAATATACATACATACAGTACTACATAGTACATACATAAACACACATAGTTTTTTTTTTTTTTTTTTTTTTTTTCATTTGTTGTTAGGGTATTCGTTGACTGCTTAGTGACTGACGCCGCTGAGCAACTGTAAACCCAAATGAGCGTGAATCTAGCGTGGAGGGTTTGGAGGAGGGAGCACCACATTAAATCAGAAGAGTACTCGTTAGCCTAGCAGCGGGTTGTGGCTCTTGCTAACGAAGGGCAGGCAGATTCCCCAACCAACGAGACGTGCAGTCGGCAAAACGGGAGATCAGAACAGCTGCGTACCGTGGATTTCAGAATGAACATTAATTCTTCTGTTATCTCGAACTGGTTGAGATCTCTGGTTGTGAAGGTAACATGTCATAAAAGGTCATTATCATATTTAGAGCCGGAAACATCATAATCTTTTATATTTATGGGCTAAGAGAGCATTTTTCAGAATTATTCGTTCTTTTTATTTCATTGTATGACACTTGGGAGGTTCGGACAAATTTCTTGCCGACTGTAGAAGAGAATTGGATGATGACAATTTGCAATCACCTAGGCTTCTGGAAAGAGACAGATGTGATGATGCCGAGTCTACCCTTGAAAATTTAGAGGCATAATAAACATGGGTTGAAAGAAAAGAAAAAGCTGAAAAGGGCGACATAAAATCGTTAACATTCCGTTCGTTATTATTATCTCTTCCATATTTTACCATTTGAGACCAGGAAATGTATAATGTAGAATAAATTTAGTAAAAAAGAAAGACCTTGTACTCAGTCAGTTTTATATATATATATATATATATATATATATATATATATATATATTCTCAGGATTTCCAGTCTGTAGCCTAATGCGTCGTTTCTCGTTGTTTTCCTTTACAACTTACTGACGAGAAGTCTGCAGGATAGTGGAGAGTGTCTCTTCTTACACTTCTCTGACTAGGTACTCAATATTACTATCAGTGGAAATGCAAGCCCGTCAAACTAAGACTGGAAGGTTCTCTCTCTCTCTCTCTCTCTCTCTCTCTCTCTCTCTCTCTCGTGTGGTGTAAGCCCCTCCACGAACCTCCCAAGAGCAATGAGTGCCAAATTAAGCTGATTATTATAACTACTCTCCCAGGATTCTGCCTCGCTCATTGCCACTCGCAGTTGTAGCAGCTGGTCGGGAGAGGACGGAGGGGAGGAGTAGGGAAGAGGTAGGAGGAGAGAAGGGGAGAAGTAGGGTAGAAGAAGGGGAGGAGAGAGAGGAAGAGATGGGGGGAGGGAATGGGAGAAGTGGTAAAGGAAGGATGGGGAAATGTGGTTGGAGGAGAGAAGGGATGAGGTAGGGAAGCAGGAGGGGAGGAGTGGAAGGGTGGGTGAGAGAGTGGGGAGAGGTGAAGTGACGAGAAGGGGTGATAGGAAGCAGGGATGGTTAGAAGCTCGTGGGATTCTGTCAACCCTCCTACGGATCAGATTTTTGCTGTTATTTTTGTTGCCACACAGTTTAGTGCACCTTAGTAGAAGCTCGCGCTGCATAACGATTAAAATGAGTTTCCATTAGGTAATAAAGGGGGAAAGAATCTTAACTATTTCATTCTCACTGCCATACTTCGCACCACCACATTTCACACTTGCACCTCACATTGCTACACCTCACAGTTATTCTTCACACTGTCTCAGCATACATTGCAGTACCTCACGGGCATGCCTCATTCTGCCACACCATACTGTATGTTGTCTCACCTCAGGCCCATTTCACACTACTGTGCAGCATACACTGCCACACTTCACACTGCCACATTATACAATACCACACACACACACACACACACACACACACACACACACACACACACACAAATACTAGTGTGCATAATAAATTGAAACGAAGCTAACAAATAACGACCCGTGGTAACAATAATTAACTTTCATGGAAACTTGTTTATCCTGTAAATTGGTTGGCTTCCTTTATCAATAAAACCTCTGGCCTCTGTTTTTTTTTTTTTTTTTCTCTCCTCAGTTGGATATAAAGGTTTTGTTTGCCGATTGGAAGACAAAAATACCTAAATGCAGTGGAATAATAAATGTGCGCCATGGCGATGGAAAGGGTAAATTGTAAGGTGTATTGTTGTGTGTAGGGTATATACTCGCAGTTGATGGTGGTGGTGATGATGATGATAAAATAATAATAACAATGATGATGATGACGATGATGACAGTGAAAATAACGATGAAGATAATGACGGTAATGACAAGGATGATAAACGTATGTACACTAAGCCGGTAAATAAACTTAAAAAAAAAAAAAGTAAGGTAATAATGACTGTTATGATAATGGACTTCATATTTTTCACGAAACGCTTGTAACTTTGACATATGAATTTACACATAAGGGTTTAATGAAAGGGAAATGATGGGAAACACTTTCATTATGGTGACATTTTCTTGTAGTATATTGTAGTTGCTTCCTGGTCACTTGATGCAGGTTAAAAGAGCTTGCTGGTGGTGAAGGATTTAATGAAGGTTATAATTATCTAACCTCTCCATTTCAAAAACTTTCATTTTTCATTCATTCATTGCCAGACGCCATGTATCCCAGACAGGGTGGCCAAGGGCTTAGAGTTAATTGTTTTTACAGGGAGGGGCACTAATCCTCCACCAACCCCACTTGACGTAGGGATGCCAACAGCATCTGGTGTTCCCAGGCGGTCACCCATCCAAGTACTAACCAGACCCGCCAAGGGTAAATGCAGCAGCGGATTTCAGGCTGTGCCACTGTGGGATCGATTCTGACAATACGAGGAAGGAGTTGGGTCTAGGCTTCACAGTGCTGTAAATTATTCAAATGGTAGAAATTACTCACATAGTCCCATACTGATATTGTGTTGACTGAGAAGACACCAACTTCAGTTTCGGCATGATGTGATACCTAAGGAGGATCCAGATCGGGTCAAACCTGTTACGTTTTTATTTTCAGAATGGTCTTTTAACTTAAATATTTGGGTTAAATCTTCACCAACTCGATGTACCGTCTGAGGATGTGAAGTCTGCTAACTGCATTTCCATGAGCCCCACTGTCACACACACACACACACACACACACACACACACACACACACACACACACACACACACACACACACACACACACACACACACACACACACACACACACACACACACACACACACACACACACACACACACACACACACACACACACACACACACACACACACACACACACAATCTTGTTAATATCACCATATTAACTTTAAATGTTATATCTCTAGCGCTCCACAATAGAAGAGATTTTGTTCTTGTTTACAGACTGGCCCTGCATGTGAGCTTTGTGTGCCAGGCAAAAACAAGGTTCACGTCTAATTAACCCATTGAAACGGTGACGTCTCTTTTTCAGTGTGATATTATTCAGCACTATAATCATTTTTTTAACGGAAAAGAAGGGCCACTTTCCAAATTGTATAACTCGTGACGGCATTTCATTCGATTACTCTAGTTAAGATATAGGTATGGGTTTTCTTGGAGACATGTCCAATCTCAGTGTAACTGCACTTGGCCTTCAACCATGCTCAAAGGGGTGAGGGATCTTTGTCAGGTAAGAGTTCACGCGGAGTAATTACGCTTATCCGTCTCTGTGTTTAGTAGTATACGTACTATCAATGAAATATGAGAGAGAGAGAGAGAGAGAGAGAGAGAGAGAGAGAGAGAGAGAGAGAGAGATTATAGATACAGATATAGATATAGATATTGAAATAAATTACTGCAAGACGTTGTATATCAATCTATCTTTCGATCTATCTATCTATATAGATAGATAGATATACAGTATATATATATATATATATATATATATATATATACATTCAACTGGGGAAGATTTCCAGCCTCGGACATAAAAACAGAACTGTTTCATTAGGTATATATATATATATATAGATAGATAGATATACAGTATATATATATATATATATATATATATATACATTCAACTGGGGAAGATTTCCAGCCTCGGACATAAAAACAGAACTGTTTCATTAGGTTTAATAATAAGAGAGCGAGCAATGGCTTTCGAAACCCAGTTATGTGACCTGCGAACAACAAAAGTTTCATTTTTAATTTTTAATAACAATCGGACTCAGACTTGGAGCAGTACTAATTGTACACAACTGTGCTAAGTTAAATGTGTTTATACCCAGGTTTCTCTTCACTAGGATCCTGAATAAGGCAATTCCGATCCATTCGTATGCCTAGTGATATTTACATCTGCTGTGCATCTTCAACGCTTTATTAAAAACTGTTGGTTCCTCAGAGAACATACAGTTCGTTCAGGAACAAAAGTTCTTTTAATGTTTCACCTGTTACCCAGTTTCCTCTACTAGTTAATTATGCCACGTTAGAAGAGGCTTCTTATGCTTATGTGTACCCATAACTGATTCTTTCTTATATGAAGGAATAGGATCAAAGTGACGGACAGGTCTAAAGTCTGAAGCAGATGCTGTCTAGCAGTATCGAAAATTTCTGTCCCTGTTTGACCATGTTTACAGTAGCGGCGGTTTCATTTGTTTGTCAACGTTCGAGCTAGGTGACGTGCGAGAAGCTTACTGACTTCAGCGTAAAACCTCTTATACAGATGAAGGGTATTAGCGAGGACTTTAGGAAACAGTGAAGGTTCAGTCCGCGACTAAAGGTGGACAAGGTCGCTGGTGCTGCTTTCATGTGGCGTCAGAGGGAGGCTGTGTGATCAGGTTATTTTCTTTGAATGAATAAAATTATTATTTCAACACTATTTTCAGTCCTATTTCGTAAAAGAAAAAAATCCTTATGTAAGAGATCACCTACGCAGTTAACGCGTTCATGGTCTCGACTTTTCTAGCATGGCAGTCCAGTCAGTGCCAGGCGA
This sequence comes from Coenobita brevimanus, assembly GCF_032717465.1. Taxonomy (NCBI): domain Eukaryota; kingdom Metazoa; phylum Arthropoda; class Malacostraca; order Decapoda; family Coenobitidae; genus Coenobita; species Coenobita brevimanus. The sequence continues at coordinate 26,156,841 of NC_137049.1, read as the reverse complement.
TCTTACTGACTGTGAGCGAGTCACAGGAGCCTCAGAGTGCTAAGAGGAGTGAAGCGAAATAGAAAGGGAAGGGAAAGTGAAGGGAAATAAAACAATTATATTATTTCCTGTCAACTGCACAGGGTTATCGGAGCAGGAAATCCTTCTTCACTAAATCTTACTCTTGCTTTAGAATACGAGTCTAAATATTCCAGTTTACATTCAAGCCCCCGATTGTACTCCTAGGCGAACAAGAGCAAGGGGTACACAAGCTATGTGCAACAGTCTGTCTAATGTGAGAGTCAAACTTGTGATCTTCTACGAGAGAGAGAGAGAGAGAGAGGGGGGGGGAGGGAGAGAGTAAACCTGTGTGAGTGAGCGGTGGTTGGTATCCCGGCTGCTGTTATGTGTGGACTGTAATAAATTTAAGTAATGAGACGTTTATCACCGGCTTGCCTCATTAAATCAGGGAGTTTTTTTTTTCTTTTTGCTAATGGAAGAAAAAGAATAATAAAGCCCCTTTTACCTCTAAAATAAAATTGTCGTTAACCCTCTGACGAGACAAAACAGTCTTGGGCATTATATTTTTGCTGGTGATGTTATTCAGTTTAGGATTAGCTTCTCTTAGTGGTAACAAGCACAGCAAAACCGTGTAGACCCACTCTACATAGAGGATTACAGCAAGCGCAAATAATAGTAATGGTAGGTCAACAAAAATGTCCGCAACAAAAGCATAACACTAAAGCCAATACCATTTTCTGTAACGGATTGCTCAGGATTGCTTGGTCCAAATTTCTGTTATATCCTCCTCTTCTTCCTCCTCCTTCTCCTCCTTCTAAATGAGAGTGCGTATTGTCCTACTCCTCTCAGACGCTGAGGAGTAGGAAAGAAAATATCACCACTAACCCTCTGACGTCAGTAGTTATCATTAAGCCCGTCCACACTATGCTGCGCGCTCTGTTGCGCGTCATATTGTACAATTCAGGTTTTCGCGCCGCGGAGGGTCTGTGCCGGGCGCTTCTGACAAATCTCAGAAATCTGGCCACGGACATTTCATGGTGACAACGCGCGCCACGCTGCCCGCAGCATCCTTGTGGCTTTCGTTGAGAGCATTTGTATTGTTACCTCTTTTTCTCCCCCCCCCCCCTCTCTCTCTCTCTTTCTCTCTCGTATGATGCAATGGTAGAAGAACGTACAGGTATTGAATGGTCAAGGGGCAACTCCTTACATTTTATGGAACTGCTGAAGATGAATTCATGTATCTGGCAGGTGAAAAACAAGCAATACAAGAACATGAACTTAAGAAGTGCAAGAATTTAAGAAGAGCTCTTGCTGAGATGCTGTCATGTAAATTAGTATCCTTCTTTAGAAATGTATGACTCTAATTTCTTAAGTAATCATAAAATGCAATTATCGGCATTCAAGTGAAATTTTCAGTCTTTTTCATTTTCTGTCTCGAACTCTAAGAAAATGTGGTTGGAACTTCCATTGAAATTACGTCGAGACAGCCACTGCTTGCACCACATCATTTTTTTCCTATTCATTTTCTTTCGGGCACAGCATAGTGCCACAATTCTCCACATCACAGTCTCCTGAACTGTTGCGGTGTGGGTATCCATCATCAACCTCTTGCAGCTCAGCGGTAACTGAAATGCCTTACCCGTTGTACTAGTGTGGACATTACTGGTCTCAGCAACAAGAGTTGGACAACATGATGCGCAACAGAGTGCGCAGCATGACCCCTAGTATGGGCGAGGCCTTACAGTCTCAGGCTCCTATGGCTCACTCTCACGTGTGCAAAATCATCTGATGTTAGCTGAAATAGAGCACTGGAATTGTATTGACCATGAGTGGGTAAATGATGATAATAGTAACACTGTCAAGTTCCTGTGATCACTCTTGCTAAATATATTATTAAGGCATTAACTGCATTAGAATCTTGGAGTTATCCCAGTCATGAGAGTGTTAACTATTTCATTTCATTGTTGCTACCGTCATATATTATTATTCGATTCTGCAGTGGCCTCTTGTTAAAGATTCACACAGTGTGACTAGCCCTACGCCAGTAACAACAATCTTCCCAATATTATTGCTACAATCACACTTTTCTTTAACGGCTAAAGGCGGACTACGTCATACAGCTTAACAGTGGTCCGTAATGGCGTGGATATTGAGTAAAAATAATTAAGAATATTTCTCTATAACGATAATTAAAGTACCGAGTTCTTTAGCACAGTCAGGTTCCTATGAAGCTATTCTCTGCAGGATATGTACAGTACACCGATAGCTGGAATAACATGTTATAGTTGTCCCGACAATAAGAGCATTAATGGTGACAAAATTATTAACACTCAGAGGTTCTTGTGGATCACTCTCTTATGAAAAAAAGAAAAAAAAAGCTTTGTTGTTTGCTGGAATCACTTGCCAGAGCTGGCTCAACCATGAGTGAATTATTGAAAATGATGATTTTGCTGTCTTCTTCCCTCTCCTCCTGTCCCATGTCCAAAAGAAGTAAATAATAAATAATAAATAATTCCATTGGTGTAGCTTATCACCAATATAACGTTAGTTTAATTCTATCTTCTTTCAATCTCCAGATAGGATCTGAATACATTCCGAACTTGAGTGGTTTGTTGTCGTCTTCAGCTAGCCCTGCAATAAGAAAAGCCTTTCCTTAGTGGAAGAAATCTGGTTTAAAGTAGCAAGTACATACAATTAAAAATCAGCGCATGTCAAAAGATTAATTAATTTTTTTTTCTGCCATTTCAAGTCAGTGATGTCCATTGCATTACTCCTACTATTGACGGATGATCTTTATTGGCTTAGTAAGAAATATTGTAGAATCGAGGTTAGAAACAGTACGGAGAAGTTCCTCTAGTAAACTAGCAACTTTTTTCTTTTTTCTTACCACCGACAGAAAAATATATTCAGCTTAAAAAAGACATCGTGGTACAAAGTGGGAAGGACTGAAGATTATTGCTCAGCTTAAGAAAAAGAGTTCGCAGTGAAATGGTTTGTGGAAGTAACTGAAAATAATGCGTCGCAACGAGAAAAAGACGAAAGGAAGAATAATAATAATGAAAATCGCAGTTTCTTTAAGCCCCTAAGCGTTTATCACTACCATAACCGTCCGTCTTGGCAAACTCCTCAAATTGCTCGATGACGATGAAAAAGAAAAAGAGAAAAAGAAAAAAAAAGATGTCCCCACGCAAACGACCTCTCCAATAACGAGGAGGGTAGAAAGGATTAAATGATGATGCTTTATGGAGAGAGAGAGAGAGAGAGAGGAGGGGGAGAAATTCAGCGGAAGTGTGGGAAACTGTGGAGAGAAATAGAGGGAATATGGAATCAGAATGGTAGATAGAGACAATGGAGAGGGGAGGTGGAAGAGACCGGAAGTTTGGAGAGAGGAAGGAAGAGGAGGGAAGGAGGGGATGAGGGGTGAGGAGGAAGGATGACTGGAAAAAGCGAGAGAGGAAATCCGAGAAATGTTTGAGGGTAAAAGAGAGAGAGAGAGAGAGAGAGAGAGAGAGAGAGATTCAGAGGCTAGGATTAATTTTGGCTAAGAAACCGGCCATAAAGGTTTAACAATTTTTCTACCGTGACGCAAGATCATCATTAGGACGAGGTTGGGTAGGAAGGGAGAAAGGGAAGGGGGAGGGGGCGTTAAGAAAATTTGGAGGGAAGGGGGAGAAGTTGGAGGAAAGGAATGGGTTGAGAGGAATAAGTGGAGGAGTGGTGGTACAGAGGAAAGGGGGAGGAATGGAGGAAGAGAAGGAGAGGGGAAAAGAAGAGGTTTACAAGAAAGATTTGGAGGGAATGGGGATGAACTGGATAGGAAGTGGGAGAGGAATGGATTGACAGGAAATTTTGGAGGGAAGAAGGCGGAGACGGAAGAAGGGAAGGATGGAGACATAGGAAGATGAGTCAAAAAGAGAGTTCGTTGTGCTGATATTTGGAGGAGAGGGAGGCGTTTCAAGGAGAGAGAGGAGGGACGAAGTTAGAGAACATGGGAAGATCATGGTTTTCAGGGAAGGATGTCGACTTGGGGGATTTGGAGGTTATGCAGGGAACGGAGGAACTGAAAGGAAAGAGGCAAGGGAAGGACAGTCAAGGAGGAAGGGGGTAAAAAAAATCCCGACGAAATGTGAGGCATGGAGGAAAGGAAGAAGTAAGGAGGGAGAGACTGAGAGCGAAGTGGGAAAAGGAAAGAATAGAGAAGAAGGGAAGGGTTCAAGTCAGCGGCAGAGTGAAGAAGTAGATATGGAGTGTTCGGATAGAAAGGAAATGGGAAGGAGGGACTGAGGGGAGAGAAGGGGGAGGAGAAGGGAAAGGAGAAAGGGAAGAGAGGGAGGTAGCTGCTATGAGGGGTTTCAAGGGAAAAGAGGCGCTTAAGGGAAAGTGGTAGAGGAATTGGGTACAGGGCGAAGGATGAGATGAAGTAGAGAGGAAAGCGAATAAACGGGAGATGGGAGATAAGGAAAGGCGGGGAAGGGGTGTGCCAAGGAAAGAGAAAGGGAGTTCAATATAAGGGACTAGGAGGGGAGGATAGTTGGAGGAATGACGGAAAAGGAAGATAAGGAAACAGGAGCGAAGACAGAAGGGATGAAGTGGAGAAAGGGAATGGAGGAAAGAGGGGATGGGGGAAGATGAGGAGAGAGATGGGAAGGACGGTGAGGGGAAAGAGTGGGAAAACAGGAGAGAGGAGAGGAAGTAAAATGGAAGGAAAAGTAATGTGGAGGGAAGAGAATGAGGGGAAGATGCAAGAATGGAGAGGAGGATGGAGGGGTAATGAAGGGTAGGGCAGAGATGAGGAGAAAGAGTGGAAATTAATGGATAAGCTTTAAGTGTCATGGGAGACTTATCAGTACCAATTTCATAGCAATATATTCTCCACATTAAACCTTACTACCTTTTTGTATGTTACTGGAGCAAACTTTCCAGGTACTTAAAAATGTGAAAAGCATAAAAGAGAGTGTAGAAGATCAATAGACGTAAGTCGCTAGGAATAAGGTGTTACAAGACCTATAATGTCACCCAGAATTCGACTCATAAGGCAGTACGACAGAAACTCACCTGAACACATGGCTCTTGAAGAACTGGCTACCTACCCACTTCACCACCACACGTCATTTTAGTTTTATCCTTGTTTATCCAAGCGACTGTACTAAGCACATGAGAAACTGTTTGAACTGATAAGGTCAGACAGAACCTTCAATAATCCCTTCACCACTTGAGTAAAAAATAAGCATTAGAAAAGATCGAATAACTTTAATAACAGTCTAGTGTATGAAACGATACAGAGTATGAGACACCAGCTAAACAAGGGTATGAGAGCTTGGAAACAGACAGAACGAGAGGCAGACCCAGCACTATGAAAGACGAATGTGGTAAAGATTAATTGCGCGGCCCGACGAGGTGTTTCTGGATATGAGTAAAAAACAATGCTTAGATATCCTTCAGTTAAGTCAGCGCTCACAGTACGCCGACCAGCTAAAAAATAATATGGATAAAAGTGTTTGGGTGATGTTATGTCATTCACTGGAAATTTGTTTTGGACTTGGGGGAAAAACAAATTATAAAAGAAAGCGGGAAAACAAATTTATGGAAAGAACAGAAAAGTGGGGGGAGAGAGAGAGAGAGAGAGAGAGAGAGAGAGAGAGAGAGAGACAGAGACAGAGACAGAGACAGACAGACAGAGACAGAGACAGAGACAGACAGACAGACAGACAGAAAGAGAAAGAGAGAGAGAGAGAGAGACAGACAGACAGACAGACAGACAGACAGACAGACAGAGACAGAGACAGAGACAGACAGACAGAAAGAGAGAGAGAGAGAGAGAGAGAGAGAGAGAGAGAGAGAGAGGGAAAGAGAGGAAAGAAAAATGTGACCTGGCAGGGGAAAAGATTTTGACTTTATATACTTTCTCTCGGCGTTTTGTCTCCCCTCTCGTCATCTGTCCTCCCATCTTTCTCCCTCCGGCGTCTACCCTCACCCTATGCCCACTGCCTCTCTCCTCTTGCCCTTCCTCTACCTGGCTCTTGGTCCTCACTTCCCCCTTCTGGGCTATTCTCCCTTTTGTATTATCACTTTCATAAAGCCATCAGTAATCCTTTAAGTCCCTTCCCTTCAGTGACTCCCTTTCGGTACCTCTGCTCTAGTTTCCTCCCTTTACTTCAGACATTCCCTTCTTTAAGTAACTTCCCCTCAGTAGCTTCAGCGTTTTCTTTCCCTTACATCATCTCTCCCTTCCTGTCTGTCTCTTCCCTTTTTTTCTCTCTCTTCATTTTCTCTCCATTCAGCGTTTCTTGTTGTGCTGTACTCCTGGTCACATCTTTTTTGTCCCTCCTCTACCTGGCTCTTTCTTCTTGCTTGCTTCTTTTGGCTGTTCCCCCTGGTGTACCTTTGTTTTAATAACGCTTTCAAAAGAAATATTAAGTACCTACCCTTCAGTGGATATCCTTCAGTCCTCGTTCTTAATTCCCTCTTTCCATCGTTAACTTCTCTTCTATAAATCCTTTAGTACTCCCATGCCTATCACTCTTCCCTACAAACTCAACATATCGTGTTCCTACCTCCTCGAACCCCCCTTCTACCCTATTTTCTTCCTCTCCATTCATCCTTTTCTGCTCTCTTCCCAAGGTTCTCTCTTCCCCTTTCCCTCCGGCTTTTCCCCTCACTCTAGATCCCCTCCCCTTTGGTTCTTGGCCTTCCTCTATTTGACTTTTTCCCTCACTTGACCTTTACCGTTGTTTCTTTGTACCCTTCTTTCAGCAATTCTTCCTGAGACGCCTGGTGCTCTAGTGGTAAAGTTCTCGGTCTGAGATGATTTTCATACCTTATGAAGAACGATTAAGATGCTTTGAAGGAGCTAGATTATTTTTTTATCCAGTCCATTTTAATATCCTTCCCTTCTCTCACTCTCTGATCTCTTCATAACGTCTCTATTCTTAAAGAATTTTCATTTTTCCTTCCATTTAACTCTTTCTTAGACATACCTCTCTCATCGGTTCTTTTCTGTTTCCCATCCATGTCAACTACTTTCAGTTCGTTTCTTACATGTCCCGTCCCTGCAGTCGTCCGGATGCCTTTTTTAGGTTTTTGGTTTTCCGTCTTTGCTCCTCCTTTTAATGTTTCCTTCTATCCACCTATGTTCTTTCATTTGTTTTTTCATTCTCAGTCTTACTTTCATTTGTCCCCCTCACTGCAATCATCTGATTTAAACAAAAAATATCTTTTGCTGTTCCTCCCTTTACTATTTCATTACGCCGAACCCTTTCCTCATTTGTTCTCACTCATTCTGTCCTCATATACTCTGTCTTTCGTTGTCTCGTTCGGCCTTGCTAAGCTCGTCCACTTCCCTCCAGCCCCTTTTCAACCCTTTTCTATCTGGGCCTCACTGTTACCATTATGCCTCTTCATTACTTAGTCTTCTCCACTTCTCGCCTACTCATTCCTTTTCCTTGAATCTCAGTTAACTCTTTTCTCCCAAGTTCGTTTTCCTTCTATCCTGATATGAACAGTCATTCTTTGACAATTGCTATTCCTCTGTTGTCTTCCTTTCTCTCATTCACCCCCTTCCGTCTGTCATCTTTATTCTTTTTCCTTGTTTGTCTTCCTCTGTACATCACTCAGTATTCTCTTCCCTACAGTTCATTTCAGTCCTTTATTCAGATGACCATTTCCCCCTTATCCCTATGACCACTGTTTATTTCTCCTTTTTCTCTCTGTATTCCTAATTCTCTAACTGTCCTTCTTCCCCTTCTGTAGCTCAATTTCTGCTTGTTCTTTGCCCTTCAGCCTTCTCCAACTCATTTCTCGTCTGTCCATTCCTCTTCTATCTCCTGTGGTTCTAACCTTGTCATCTCTCTCCCTTCAATCGCTCTTCTATCTCTTCCCTTTTCTTTTATAACCCTACTCCATTTCCTTGTTTATCCCCTTCTGCTCTTTCTCAATTAATTTTTCTTCCTTCAACATCCTCCCAACCTTTTCTCTGCTTTGATAATTTCCATTCTGTCGCTCACAGTTATTTCTATTTCCCTCCTCTCTGTTGCCCAGTTTTCTCCATCCTATCACTCGTTCCCTTCCCCTCTACCCTCCTATTCCTTTTCTCTACTTCTCCCTTTCTACTTCCTTCCTATTTATTCCCTTTCCTTCAAGCCATCTCAGCCTCTTTTATATGTGTTCCCTCTCTTTGTACCTCGCTATGCCCAAACTTATCTCTTAACTTTGTACTCATTTCATCCTTCTCTCCATTAGCCCTCTTTTTCATTAACCCCCTTTGACTTCCTTTTATATGTCCCTCTTCCTACTAAATTTCCTCCCCATTCTCTTCATCCCCCTCCAGCTCTTCCTATACGTATCCTCTTCCCCTACCTTCTCAGTCCCTTCCTTACCCTTCTCATGCCTTCCCTTTATGTGTTTCCCATTCTACTTAATATTTCCTCATCCACTTCAGCTCTCCTCTGTCTTATATTTATCTCTCAGTCGCTCCTGTTCTTCCACTTCTACCCTCAACTCTTTCCTCATCTCCCCCCACCCCATCGCCAGACAGAACCAATTCCAAATTTCCTCCCCTTCCCCTCAACCCTTTCCTCTCCTCCCCCATCCCTTCGCCACAGTCCCCATTCCACATGTCCCCTCCCTTGCACACACAACTGTTTACCTTGATATTTGCTCCCACCATTCTTTCCTTACTGCCTCCCTCGAGTGCATATTGACTGATAATTTTGTTGACTTGCCCAACCTGTTATTTTTATGTTGGTCCTTATGAATCCGCCTTGGTTATTACATTAAAAGACCACCCGAGTTCTTTTTCTTTCTTTAACTCCCTCTCTCTCTCTCTCTCTCTCTCTCTCCTTCCCTTCCCTTCCTCAATTTTGCGAAATCTAAAGGGAACATTAAACCCCCCAGAGCATAGTGTTGGTAAATCTGGATAAAGCGACCTACCAAGCTAACACGCCGGGGGAAAAAGAATGATAATGAAAAGCAAATGGGGTTTTATTTGATCTCGGCTCTCTGGGATTTTTGGCCGCCTGTGAATGAGAACCGTCCATGCATGCTAGATGAAGCGAATGAGAGAGAGAGAGAGAGAAAGAGAGAGAGAGAGAGAGAGAGAGAGAGAGAGAGAGAGAGAGAGAGAGAGAGAGAGGAGGGGGAGGGGCGAATAAAAAGAAACTGCTGGTAAAACCCCTCTCACCATCCCTGTAGTGAGTTGCCAGATCAAAAGACACAAGAATGTTACTGTGTTGATATTTTTCTACCATTGTTTCTAATTTCGTAAAGTCAGGGAATCAACTCTTCATAGGCGTGTTTAAGAAGGTAAAACATGTCAGGTCACTCATCAAAATCATGCATTAATCCAGCTACGTCTTTGTATATGCTTTTTCTTTATCTTTTTTTATTATCTTGAGAAAAAGTGGAAGTATAGTTAGCACGGCTGGTCTCTTGACAGCATAGGGAACTCTAGAAATCACTAGTAAAACTCTGTCATCTCAACCTCACTCGCATACTGATAAATGTTTTGGATTGTATCCGAGAAATTTGACTGATATAAGTATTTCCAGATACAGTAACAACAGTGCTCTTCTACTTACCTTGTATCCTGCAGGCCGCAGAAATCTTTATCATATCATCATAATATTGAAAACTAAAAACCCTCTCTCTGGCCTATACCGAAATGACAAAAACAACGCTAGCATATTGAATAAAATTTTACAAAATACAGCTTTACTTCTCTAGTTGCCAGAGAAAGGGAAACAGGGGAGGCAAAATAATTCTCTGACCCCAACCTGGCCCGTCAGGGATTACAAGCTCTGCGGCGAAAATGATAAAGTATTTGGTGGATATGCCGGACCGAGGCCAATCTGGCTTTAAATGGTGGGTCTCGGAGGATTTGAAGAGGAAAATCTGGACTTAGTAGGAGCTTCCAGACAAAGCGTTCATCATGTCCACGCTATAAACTTCGTAGTGGTCTGTTGATTTAATAATACCATTTGGAGTGCTGTTGGGTGCTACATCAGTTCATATCCATCAGGCCAAAAAGTCATTGGAGAGGTATCGATAATACAGAGTTTGCCAAAATTAATGAAAATTTTTTATTTTAATATGAGAGATACAAAGACACTCCAGTGCTCCATATTTATGTTTAAGTATACTGCAATTAGTATTACCCTCAGGCTGTTCGTTCGTGAACTCATTATTTCAGTGACAAATTCTGTGAACTTCAATGCTACCTCATTCAAGTATGCAACTAGGATTATCTAGACTTAGAGCAAAAAGAAAAAAAGAAAAGGAAAAGAAAGAGAGGACAAAACATGACTCATTAGGAACCCTCTGACAAGTCAAGCATCACATAATTATTTCTGTAATGTAATGTGTCTGTCATTCTTAGTGTCAACTATCTCCAGAGTGCATTAACTCAAGGCTTGGAGTGGAAAACTGCGAATCGCTGAAAACCTCCAGTCAGTTCACTCATTAAATCATTATGTCTAGAATAGCTGATTGTGTGTCTGTAAAAATCTCATGCCAAATTCGTGATCCCAGAGTTCACAGGGAGTGGCAAGGGGAATGGACGAGGATATCATGGGTTATTAGAGAACCCTAAGACAGTTCTTTCATGAAATCATTAGGCCCACATTTTGTACTCTCTCTCTCTCTCTCTCTCTCTCTCTCTCTCTCTCTCTCTCTCTCTCTCTCTCTCCGTAATCCCGGAGTTCACCCAGGGAGTGAAGATTAAATCGCACCTTGCAGAAAAATTGTGTGATTAAATAATATCATTAATATTTTAAGCTGTTATTGATGCTGTATACAAATAGATTAAAAATGTACTGTCGCTGAACTATAACTTAATAGTGTACATAAATACTGTCAGCAAGTATTACGTGGCTATTGTAAGTATGTACTGAAAATGTGCATTGTAGGTTAATTCTGCAGATGTATAACTGGGGACATAAATACCGATTCACTTCATTACGATAACTAGGAAGACAGAGAAAAAACTTTGAGAGCCCAGTAATGCGATCCCTGGAGACTTGCTAACTCGTCATCTTATTATTTTGCAGTTCAGTTTCAGTGAGAGAGAGAGAGAGAGAGAGAGAGAGAGAGAGAGAGAGAGAGAATTAACATCGAGAACAGGAAGATACGACAAAAAAGAAGAATGAGCAAACAATGAAAATTTCTGGCAATTTTCAGCTCTCACTTTCGCAGCACCAAAAGGGGACGCATTTTTATTTGTCGAGTTCAACAATGATGCAGAGAAAAACAGCCTCTTTCGTTCTTCAATATCTACTTAATTCATGCAATTTAGTCATGTTAACTACATCTGTGCATTTTTTTTTTTTTAGCATAGTCGTGTTTAGAAGTGTCAAAAATATTAACTGGATTTTACTGCTTATCTTTAGACTGCCTCTAATTTATGTTTCTTCAGAAAATAGTTTATCATCGGAACCTGGTGATGGAAACTGTATTGTAGTCAGTAATTTGAAATACAGTATACTTACATTTTATTTTTTCACTTTACCGGGTACCAAACGATTTATCTGTAAATATCGTCGGAACAACCATGTGTCTGTAGCAAACTAAAGCCTTCTTGTCGTAGTAACCAGTATTATGATATCACACACACACACACACACACACACACACACACACACACACACACACAAATGAGATTCCTTTTTTGGCTGGGTCAGGGAGGGGGAAGATCACAACTTAGAAAGATCCTGCACTTCAACCTCTTGTTCTTCTACTTTACAAAAGCAAATCTTACCTATGAGAAACTTGGAAGTGATTTTGTCTGGAAATCAACTATTTGCCAATAATCGGTTTGTTTTCATTTGACAGAGGTCTCAAACTCATTTTCATCTTAGTTGATGGCCAAGTGTGGTCAGATTGGAGGACAAATTTGATTAGTAACCAAGAAAACTCATTCCTACCTCATAGTAAAGGTTTATCAAATTTCATGTGATCACGACTTAATTACATGAGTCGTTGGAGTGGCCCTGTTCCGTCAGATGGTGATAAATCAACTAAGTTACAGTATGACTCTGAAACTTCCCATGTCCTTCCTAGAAAACTAATTCATACTTATGGCAGGGAGTTGATGGTGAGTGTGTTTGTGAATCTGGAACGAAAACAATACTGGTGATTTTTTTTTCCCCCTAAAGCTGGCCTGATCTTTTTCGTTTTCCATCAAGTTTTACACATGCTCAGTGGCAGAATAAGACAAAATTTCGGGTCTACATCCTATCCTCGCGTTTCTTCATGGTTAACATTATAATCTAGTTTTAATCTCTTCTTACTATTTATTGTTCAAGATGGAGTGATGTCAACTTTGGCCAGGGTAAAAGAAAATTGGCATTGCAGTCGTGACCCCAGATTCGTCTGAACGTAAACTCTGTGGACTGAAAACCCCGCTCCCTCTCAAACAGTTCACTATTTACCGTATGGGAGATAAAGTGTGAACTAAGGAACTTTTGTAAAACCAGGCTGTGGAACCACACGGTTATATGGCTTCCCTCTTCATCATCCAGACTCTCATGAACATATGTTTGAGACTTCATATCTCTCTGAACTTGCGAATGTTGGTTCATTTAACAGAAAGGAGTGGATAAGGAAATGATGATCAGCATGTTTTATTGGTGTTTCTCTTAATCACCATCATTTTCATGATACATGTATAGTACTGATAGAATCACTTGATCCTCACAGTACTTTTCTACGTTTCTTTCATTTTTGTTAAGACAAAAATTTTTCTACCTCCTTAACAGTACAGTTTTAATATGTGGGTAGGATTATAACTCTTCAAGACAGACAGTCCTAGTAGTAGTATACCAATCCAGAGTCCTTGGCCAGAGTGCCCCAGTAGGAGATGTTGAAGACCACGAAGATCAGGGACATCGTGTACCTGGACAAGGTGATGTAGAACCTGAGATTGAGATTTGGGGGCATCTTGCCGGTAATTGACTTCAGTAAGCTCGAGATACCACCATCTGCCGAAAGGACCTGAGGAAATATTCAGAAGATACATCAGTTAGGTTTTAAGGTACTGAAGTTTCTATTACAGGTAACTGTGACGAGTCACAATATTTGCTTGTAAATATATATATATATATATATATATATATATATATATATATATATATATATATATATATATATAGAGAGAGAGAGAGAGAGAGAGAGAGAGAGAGAGAGAGAGAGAGAGAGAGAGAGAGAGAGAGAGAGAGAGAGAGAGAGAGAGAGAGAGAGAGAGAGAGCAGAAAACCTATAAATTCATTTTAAATCCTTACACATAAAAAACGTATTTCCCTAATGTATGAATTCGAACTTTTGAAAAACTACGAGAGAAAGTGTCATCATGAAAAGCTTCTCATGTAGCTCAGCAAACATTCAGACTGCCAGCTTTAGAACAATAGACATTTTTTCTAGTGTGAAGCTTTGGCTACAGCTTCCCTCCAACCAGTGATAAATGCGGAATGTGAACAAAAACCATGGCTTATAACTCAGCTGGTAATCCTATTTAAAAGCCAGGGATGTCTGCTAGAATATCAGAACCTTTCCCACGGTATAGGTACTATAAACTTGGGGAAATTGGGAAATAACCTTTATAGATGGCACTGGAACTTTGACAGTGATTCTATAATTTGCTATGAACCTACTGTAGACAGAAAATGCACGAAAAGTCTACTTCTAGCAACGACTACCAGTACCTGAATTGGAGTGATGGCTGAACTCCCAGGGGACTTTTTGACCCACGACTGTGTCTGGGAATCACCATAGTCCACGTGGAAGTCAATGATGGTGTGGAAGATGATGATGAAGAAGATGAGGACGATGCAGAAGAGGAGCCAAATGTCGACCATTTTGAAGTAGGAGGTCTTGGGCAGGGAAGCGGAGACTTGAGTAAAGAGTGTTGCCAAAACCAAGAGGGCAGTTAAGGCAGTCATCACCCGAACCTTCAGAGAGAAAGTTTGAAGTTAGGATCGAATTAAAAGAAGCACTGGAGGAGCTGGGAAAATGTAGAAAAATTAAAAATGCGTAGAACAGAGGGAGATAGTGGTGCTGGGGGGAAAGGAGATCATAAGAAAGAAAAGTGAGATTTAAAAGTGTCATTTTACTGATAGTGTTCAGGGAGTTTGTTTCTAACCTTTCTCTTGTGAGACGTCCATCATTGAAGTAATAAATTAGTCCAGTGGCTGAATGATGAAAAGACGAATAGTGGCTGTCGTGCTAAGGGGTTATTCTAAGTTCAAACTGTCACTCTAATTAAATGTTGCTATACTGTGTTCCCTACCACATTTCAGAGTCCAGACTCAACTTGTATTCCTTCCTTTATAAAGCTCATTTCAAAGTAAAATCGACACCCTAAGTACAGGTTAATTCAACTGACTTCCTGCCTTCGTATCAGCATTACTATCATTACCATAATAATTCACTGGATTATCCTAATTCAACATAATTCCAAGAACACTTCGTGGCAGAAATCAACCAGTTTTATAACTTAAAAGACTGATTTAAAATCATAATCCCAATCATTATCATCATCATCGAAGTTCAAACCATCACCCAAAGTAGCAAGCATATCATTACTTCTTAATTCGAAGGAAGTTTTACATCATTAATTTAAATCATTGTCTAGATTCAAAATACTACCATTATATGCTGCAGTATCTTTAAATCATGGCGTTAGTTATATGCCATTCACTTAAATTCAGGTGTTTAAGCCTAAGCTTGACCTGTATTTAGGTCATTTTTATCTTAATCCTAAATTTAGGTCGTCTCCCAAACCATCTGTCGCGTCATCCTAATACCAAGGATATGTGAGAACTCAAACTGGTCTGTATTCTAACGTAATAATTGCTGACTGAAATTACACATCATCATGTAAATCCAAATAGTCATCCTATTTACGCATTTTCGCTTACATGCAAGGAAATTCCAGAACTGAAGTCTGACTTATAAATGCCTCATTCATATGTCAATTTTTTATCCAAACTGTCATCTCTGTTTCTTTACTCCCCTGAGCCCCACGCACATTTCAACACCTGAACTGAAACTGTATCCACCAATGAAATGGCAGTCCTCTACTCTTGCCGCCTGATAGTCTTCTATCTCCCTCACCCCCCCCCCCAAAAAAAAAAAAAAAAAAACACGAAAAAAAAAAGCAGCAGCACACAACTCTTGGACACAAATGAAAACCAAATCGTCACTCTATCAACACGTTACTTCAGTTTATTCAGAGGCACATTTTAGAGCCTGCATTTGATTTGCATTGCACATTCAAACTGCTGGCTTAAATTCCAAGTTGAAAGTCTGATTACTGTTTTTCCAAGTCCATATCGTCGCAGTATATTCACTTCACTTCACTTTAATTCCAAGCACACTCCAAGGCCTAGACTCCACCTGTACCAACATATAAGAAGATAATCCTCACACCCGTGCCTATTACTCTCGTTTGTGTATCTCCTTGCCCCCCCCCCCACCTACTTTCTCTCCCATAGCAAGAGAAGCACACAACGCCAGGGGGACAACAACACCTCTGAGAATAACATCATAACTACACGGACCTTAAACTTTATTCCAAGGACACTTCAAATCCTAGAGTCGACCCTAATCTTCGTCACATAATTCAGTTTTAATTCTAGGGTCAAAGGAAGGGTAATCTTAACCTTAATTTTGAAATGATCTTGCCAAGTACTAATTAGTTCACACTAATGTCTAGCACATTTCGAAACACCAAACTTTACTCTTACCCACAAATGAGAGGATGCCCCGTATCCTTGCCAGCTGACCCCATTTCTCTGACCAAACCCCTCCCTCTCCTACCCTTCCTCTTCTCCCTCACCCACCCATCCCAACTTTCCCTATCGCATCTTTTCCATCTCCCGCCCACTCTTTTCCCTTCCTCCCCCTCCCTTCTCCCACCCCTGTCCCCATCTTCTTCCCCTCCCTGACCCCTCTTCTCCCTCCCCGCCCCCCAGTACAGCAGCAGCACACAGCACAGGAGGACACCAATACCTGTCAGAGGGCCCGGCACAAAAACAAATACGCCCCGAGCATTATTCACCCCTGGCAATATCCGTCACTGCCGCGTCCCTTCCTCACTCTACTTTTAGGCATTTTAAGTGGGGAATGCAAAATAAGTAATCTGCACTGAATACCACTGCTGATTAAGACAGTTTTTTAGTCATTTTAATGGAGTGCAGAAATACTATCCTGCTCTCAATAAAGCTGGTGACTATGACAAATTTCAGGGATATTAAGTGGGGAGTGCAAAGTAAGTAAACTGCCCTTGACAAAAAATGATTATTTTGACAGTATTTAAGGCTTTTTGTGGTAACTAATATATAAGTAATCTGTTCTGAATACACTGGTGGTCAAGACAATTTTTAGATTTATAAGTAGGGACTGCAATGTAAGTAATCTGCATTTTATTTGGTGAATGGAAACTAGGTAATCAGGAAAATGGGCCTCGTGATCAAGACATCTTTTTAACATCCAAGAATCTTATGACACACTCTTAATAAAGTAGTGTAATATGAATTAGAATAAAATATAAGTGGTAATACTGATATTAATGAACAATGTTTTTAACCACTAAGATACAGACACACGATGAGATGTATCAGAAACTGTATATTTTGTTTTTTTTAATGAGTCACTCTGGCGTAGCCTTGAAAGTAGACTATGGCACTTCTATCAATAAAATATTTATATCCACAGGCGTGAGTTTTATCTGTCTTTGTTCAATGTTTCAGATTCCTATGCGGTCCTGGAACCTCGATATTTTTAAAATCATATCTGCAGTATTAACAAGTGACCAATACTCAGTCGTTATGATGTTACCGATGATCTTACGGGTGAATTACATGGAACATCATTCTCGCGCATAAGGTCTTCAGTAATTGTAGTTCCATAACTTTTGGGACTTGGGATCATGTTGACACCCAGAATTAGGCATGAAGTTTGGCTCAGGTGTCATTGGACCCCATTCATATACCTCTAGAACTATGTATCCGTCTACCCATATATTTTTGCATCAGTCTGTGGGTAAAATAGATGTGTTCTGCATATTTAATAATCTCAGCCGTGACTCTGTGTAAATTAAGTTATCTCCCTTGCCAGTAAATGTTGCACAAGGCCAGCTGAAGATTCTAGGCTTTTAGTCTCACTCTCAGCAGGTAACCCTCTACAGTTTGATTTATATTACAGTAAGGTGTATAAATGACAGATTAAGTTAAACTAAATGTTCATTGGCCATACTTAACTGCCATGATATGTTATGGAGCACGTTATCAGCCAAGGAATTCCATCCCATTCAAGGTCCATTGATTGACATCTGGAAGAGTATCCTCCGATAACCTGGTATACGTTTCAACAAAAATCCTTGAATTTGGGTCAGGGCCTTACCCCTCAAACAGTGAAGTGCATGGCGTAAAACTGCTTACTGGTCATACCTCAAAAATGGACGGCCTGAAGAAGAGCGTCACATAGCTGATGATGAGCAGCGTAAGTGAAGGTATGTAGATGTTGAGCATGGCGTACCCGTAGCGCCGTATCAGCTCTACCTGCACCTTCATCTCGCTGTACTGGGCTGAGTTGTCCACTTGTAGATCGATCTCACCAATCCCGTATTCGACCAACAATTTCTGGCCTAGGTACTGCACTGCTGAGTCTGCGTGAGGGGGAGTCTAGGACTGAGGGTGCGTATTCTGAGTGACTTTGGAAATTTTGTAGCACTCTTCAATTAGCCATTTCTTTTGCCCACTGCACATCAGTATTTTCTTGTATATCACTTTAATGAATTATGTGAATACTGCAATGGCTTAAATAACATGCGAGAGATTATGAATTATAAACTAAACAAATCCCACTAGAGCAGGTCTTACAAAGTCCCTTATGTCATCTCGAATTTGAGCTAAGATGCACATTGTTTCTTGCTGAGGCAACCTCTTAAATATGACTACGTGTTTCGAATTACAGTAACATCTTCAAGACTTTACTGGAGTTAAGGCTGACCACGCGCGGTTGTCAGTGTTAAAAGGTCTTGTGCAAAACTCACGCTGCCGGACTTCATACTGTCATAACGCACCCCATCGTATCACATACTGCCACACTAAACACTGCTAAACATCACATTTCCATACCTCGCACGAGTGTTACACTGCCACATCACATACTAACATACCTTACACATATTTCACTCTTACCAGTACTCTCTCTCTCTCTCTCTCTCTCTCTCTCTCTCTCTCCTCGTGGTACAGAAGCAATTAAATAGAGTGCACCTGCCTTTGCGCTTGTGTAATGAAAATAATGTCACTAACAAGGTGTAGCTTAGGGTAGGTCAGCCAGGCGTGTGAGGAAGAGGAAAGGGAAAGTGGAGACAGTGGTGGAGAGGGAAGGAGAGTGGGGAAGTAGGAGATGAGAAGAGTGTACGAAATGAATGTTGGGGGAGAAAGGTCAGAGGAGAAGTGAAAACGAAGAGAGTTGGGGAGAGAAAGAGAGAGAGAGAGAGAGAGAGAGAGAGAGAGAGAGCAAAAAAAAAAAATGTGTAGTGTGAGAAAAGGAAGTGAGCCAAGGAGAATGATGGGATGTCAGTAGGGAAGGGAGGGAGAGTTAGAAGGTTTGGAAAGGAATGTGTGAGTGAGGTGGACAGGACGGAATGTATGAGTGGTGTAAGGGAAGAAATGCTTGGCAAGGAGAAAGTGTGAACAGAGAAGAATTATTTGAGGGAAAAGGGGAGGAAGTGCGAATTTGTGAGTGGTGAGGAGGGTAGGTTCGAGTGGGAGGAGACGAACAGAGAGCGAGAGGGATGAAGGGAGTGGGAGGTGGGGGGACTGAACGGTGAAGTTAAAGTGTCAGTATAGGGAAGGGTGATTTTTGAGAGCGGTGGGTGGTGTAGATAGGGAGGGAATAGTTGAATAGGAGGGAAAGGGACGAAGTAGGGCGAGAGGATGAGGGGACATGACAAGGGAATTTGTAAGTGAGAAGGGGGAGGTGGAAGAAGGAAGAGCGAGGAGGGAAGTGAGGTAAAGGTGACGCGATGTCGAACTGAGGCGAGGGAAGGGAAAAGGGAACGAGATGGTGGGAGATGACGTGAGAAGGGAAAGGAGATGGTGGGGGATTTGGAAGGAGGTTAGGAGGCCAACTGGAGCAGGGGAAGAGATGTGAAGTCATCAAAACACAACAAAAGATAAAGATTAAGCCTCATCACTTTTATCCTCTCTTCTATTTCATACTTTTCCTCACTCATTCAGTCTTTATTTCTCACTTGTTCTCCCAAATTTTTCCCTCTTTCTTTCCTTCCCCATTCATACACTACTAATCTCTTTCTCCCTCCCTTTCCTTCATTTCCCCTCATCCTTTCTTCCACTCATATTTAGTTCTTCCTTTTCTTCCATGCTTCCTTTTTTCCCTTCCTTTCGTCCAGTGCACATCCTTTCCAGTCTCTCTCCTTTTCCCCTCTCTCCTCTTCCATTAATACCTTGTTTTCTTTCCTCTCTCAGTAACTTTCCCACTTTACCCTAATTCACTTCTTCCCTTCCAACACCCCTTTTCTTCACCACCACTTTCCTCTTCCCTTCTCACGGTCCTCTCCTCTCAGTTTATTTTTCCGTCTCACTGTCTCTTCAATCAGCGTCCTGTCTCTGTACGTTTCTTTGTCTTTTTATCGCTGTTTTTATTTACACTTCTTCCTTTTTGACACCATTTTCATTTACGTTTGTTTTTCCCGCTCATCCGGTCTTCCTCAGCCATCTAATCTCTTTTGTTATCTCTTCTTCCTAACGTTCTTCTTTTCCTCTTCTCTCCTCTTATCACCTGTATCGTCATTACATTTCTCCAGTCCTTTGTTCATTCCTTCCATATTCTCTCGCATGTTTCCATTCATAATTTTCTCCCCTTTTCTTCTCTTTCATTCCCTTCCTTATGCCCTTCTATTAACATCTCTTCTTGATTCTCCATCACTTCCCTCTTTCCATATTCCAGACTTTTCTCCTCATTCTTTCTTCATTTCCTATTATCCTCTCTTTCATCATCATTATGCCTCCCTGCAACTTCAGTCCCTTCCTCCTTTCTCTTCTTTTCCTTTACTCAGCAAGTTCAGATTCTCTCTCCTCTTTCCCATTTCCTCATTGCGCCTCACCCTTCTCTCCATCACCAACTTTTTTCACTTTCTACAATCTTTTCCATCCTTCTCTTCTTCATGTCTCGTACTTTCTTCTGTTCTTGCCCATTCCCCTTTCGTCTTTTCTTTCCCTCTCTTCCCTACTTTTTCTTTTTCTTTTGCTTCCATTTTTCTCTTCCTGCCGTCTCTTCCTTCAGCCTCTTCTTTTCTTCTCATCTTTCCTTCCCGTCCCTTACTCTTCATTCTTTCTCCTTTTTCATTCTCTTTGGTCTCTCTTTATTTTTTCTCATGCCTTTCTCTCCCATTCTTCCTCCCCCCCTTTCTTCTCTCTTTGTTCTTTCCCTCTCTTCCCTTATTCTTTCCTCTTTCCCTCTCTCCCTTCCATCTCTTCATTTCAAACATCGTTCTTTCTCTCCTTCCTTTCTTCCTTCGCGTCTTCCCCTCTCCATATTTCTCCTCTTCCTTCCCCCTCAACTTCTCTTCTTTCCTTTCTTCCTCGTCTGGTTCCCCTCTGCCCTACCACTTCCAGCCCTTTCCTCCCTTCCTTTTCATCGTCCCCTCCTTGCTCATATTTCCCCTCATATGTCAGCTCGAGTGTGTGTGTGTGTGTGTGTGTGTGTGTGTGTGTGTGTGTGTGTGTGTGTGTGTGTGTGTGTGTGTAGGTGTAGGTGTGTGTGCGCGCGCACGTGCGTGCGCGCGTGTTCGACCTTCATCTTCAGTCAGACTCCTTGACCTTTGTCTTTCCTCCTCTCTCACAAATTAATTTACACCAGTTTCCCCCTCAACACCTTCCTCGCCTACTCGTCTTATCTACTCTGGCTTCGTCTTGCCTCCTTTTTAATCGTTGTTCGATATCTTATTTTATTCTGCCCAGTCTTATTTTTCTTACTCACCAGTTACTTGAAATTCCTTGTTTACACTGGAGAGCTTTTTATTAGTCTTCAGAAAATTGGTCAGAAAGATCGTTATTATAAATTATATAGAATTTCATTCTTTTTAATATGTATGTTACATTCAAAATTTTCTCCATATTATTGTTTTTGTTTTTTAACTCTGAATTTTGCATTCAAATATAGTCTTGTTCATTTTGCAATTTGTATTCAAAGATTGTTGTATTTTCCTCATACTTTTTGTCTTGGCCATTTTTGCTAGTAATATTTTTGCTCGAGGTGTCTTTTAAGCTAAAGATAATCAGTGACAGGTAGTAAGAATATAAAAAAAGAAAAACAGTATTGCAGGATTTAATGAAAAAATCTCAACTCCATCAGTTTTACGTGCTTTTCGTAAGTTTAAAAAAAAAAAAAATATGGTGTCAACAGGAATAAAATAAACTACCCGTTATCACACTGACGGATTTACGTATTTTTCATGATCTCACTTTCTTCTCTGCAGGATGAATCAGTCCATCTTCATGTACAACTTTTGCATTATCCCATTCCTGCTGACAACCAATGCATTATACTACTTATGAGGGATTTACGAACTATTTGTACACTCTAAAACATATTATTATTTGCAATAGTTATAAGAATAAAATAAAATACTAAAGTCATCGAGGGAGATGTTTTAATCTTTGTTTATTCTTTAGTCCTTTATTCATCATATTTACCTGAAGAGTAATTTCTTCCACTGTTAGCCTATTGTTCTCTCTTATTTCTTCATTCATCATCTGTTTCTGGCATATTTTATTTATCATCTCTTCGCATGACAGTCGTTCCTCGATTTGCTATCACTACTCATACTTATTCTTTCATTCATCCTCTCTTTCCTTCATGTAACATCTTTGTCTCTCACTTATTCTTTCGTTCATCATCTACTTCTCTCATATATTTCTCCTTTTGCCATCTTTGTCTCTCACTTTTTCCTTCATTTATCATCTTTATCTCTCCCACGTTCCTTCATTTATCATCTCTGGCTTTCGCTTCATTTTCATTTAAGAATTGATCCCTCATTTTTTTTCGTCAA
>NC_137049.1:26112269-26129769 GCF_032717465.1 Coenobita brevimanus | reverse complement strand
AACAGAATCATTCCTTGCATTTCCACGTTCTCATCACAACACACGTCATTGGCGTATACCCCATCTCATTTACTGTCCACTCTATCCTCCACCAATGTGTCACTATTAATTGAAGAAAGTCAGTTTATATTATATCTTCCTCCTTTTATTTCGTTTTTTTTTTTTTTTACCACACTATAGTTTCCCATTCACAAGAAGCTTATCCTTGTATATTCCATTCCTCGTTGACTTTCCATGATCTGCCTTAATTCTCCTCCTCCAAAATCGGATTAATCATGAAAAAAAGACTCAATCTCTTAATTTCATGGGCTTTAGATTCTTGGCACGATACATCATTCTCTTCCCAACTGATAATTTTTTCCTCTTACGCCTTTCTCGTTGACGATCGACTCTTTCATCAGCCAAATTTCACTCTTCCTTCAGGAAAATTATAGTGTCTTCCTGCTTGCCTTTGGATTTATCGCCACACCATTATATTTATCATCTCTCCTCCTACCGCTTCTCCTATCCCCTAATCCCTTCTTCATCTTCACCAGACTCTCAGTTGATCTTGTTTTATATATTTACTACTCATGCTTTTAAATTCACATCACTCCTTCAAGAAGATGAATCTATTTTCTGTCATCCAGGATGCATATGGACTTTCGAAATCATTGTTGTATATAGTTCTGCTTACTAAAAATCCTCAGCGTGTTTATCTTTTATCTTAGACTATCCCCTCCTTCATCCACCACTCTCCCACTATTCCTCCAAGAAAGTGAGTCAGCCTATCTTCTCCTATCCTCGTGCTTGCCTCAGGATTTTTGGCGACACTTTATCTTCTTTTCCTGCCACCTTCACCTTCACCTGACTCGCCCTCTTCACCTCAAATTAGTTTTCCGCCAATTCAATTTTCTGGGCGGCAGGTTCGTCCATCCCGTCCCTCCGGCCATCCCCTGTGTTTACCTAGTGTCTGCCACCTCCTCTCACTTGCCTTTATTGCTGATGAAACCTGCTCACCTCTCAAGGAAGACTGAAATGACTAATATCGCCTTGTTGTACCTTCTGAGTGTTATCTTGTCCTAAGCAATTCTTCCTAACGTTTCTTTATTGCTGATGAAAGCTGTAGACGCAACTCATATGACTTAAATCGTCTAGCTTAAATTTGAATGTATGACTAAATCCTCTATCACAGAAATTTTAACGAGTACATTTTCTTTCTTCCAAAGAGCAATCTCAGGTCATCTCCAATGCTTAACGTGTTCATAATGCTGGAGACGGGTAGGGGTGCCTTCACATGGTGGTGCCTACATAACCAGGCAGAGAGGCTGGTCTGTATACAAATATAACTCCCTCCGTATTCCCCGAAATTAGCATGGTGAACTACGAGAAAGGGACATCTTAAATGTAGAGTCCACCGAATTCACATCCAGATGAACCTGAGGCCACAACAGAAATATTAATGACATCAACAGTAACTTTATGCCTGTCATCTCCTCTTAACTTCAGTTTACAGTTGATGTAAGGTGACCATCAAGTAGGGTGAACTTAATCGTGTTGCTACGGCTAGAATAAATTACTTCTTCCACCTTTCTTTTATGTGAGCTTCTGACACCTTGAAGGATTAAGTAATATTAATGAAGTCGTTTCATTTAATAGACTACATAATTCTGAATCTAATTGTCTCCTCACCTGTAGCATTGAATATGAGGTACTCTGATGATGCAGAGAGGATCTGCAGTTGCATGAAGCAAATCTGGATGTCAAAGGGGTAGAGAACGAGGTCAAAATTGCAGGTAAACACTGTGCTGTATTTGCGTGTGGTGGAGACTGGATTGGTATCACCTCGGTAGATCTCCACTGCGGACAGAACAGACTTAAGGATGTGAATTAAATGGCACACACACACACACACACACACACACACACACACACACACACACACACACACACACACACACACACACACACACACACACACACACACACACACACACACACACACACACACACACACACACACACACACACACACACACACACACACACACACACACACACACACACACACACACACACACACACACACACACACACACACATTATATCTACTCGTATAGTTATAACCTAAGGATTCTCACAAGCAATGTTTCACTAGCAAAGCCCCATATGATGCATCACTTTCATGAGAGCTCATATGATCCTGCATCGATATATTACTTCTCTACTTGCTTTTGAAATGGAGGAAAAGTTGAATTCTCAGGTAATTCCAGTATTATTCTAATTTTTTTTTTTCCACTGCTGGTATTTTTCACTTAGGCATTTTGTCATGGTTTATGTCAGGTAATGTTATGCAGTTGCAAGAAGATAGTGATGCTCTGCCCTGACTCTGCAAATTAATACTCCTTGATCTTCTGTTTACAGTAATTTTCGATTCTATATAATAATAGCCTAAGTTTAGTTTGAGAACTTTTGTATGTGATTCGCCTCAGTAACTTTGTCTCCTGTTTTCTCAGGTTAATTTACGTTCCTAATTGTTGAAGAGTTTCGACACGACGAGTATTATTCATGAGGCCATCAGAATTGAGAAACTTCTTGGAGTGTGTCGGAACTTTTCTTCTTCAATCATTCTCTTACATTTCTTCTTCGCAGTTAGTTCACCCGAGTTTATCCTGATTTCTCTTCTAAATTATGTTATTTTACTCATCACATCTGCAGTTAAAGAAAACAGATAAGAAAACACAGAATGGGTCTTGAATAACAGTTGGGTTGACTTTTGAGCTTTGAGAAATATGGGTCAAAATGATAATATATTTCTAATATTAAAACTGAATCACAAATATGGGTATTGTAACTAACTCTTTTATTAATGCATTATTACAGGTTGACATTTAAAAAAAATACACTAAGTGCTGTTTGGTAAGATAATGTTCTTCGCTGTCTATCAAGTGTCATTTTGAAGAGTAGTGCTGCAATATGTGCGTCAGAGTCTCGTCTATCATATCTGTTCATTAAGAATACTACTAGTTCTATCCAAAGTGGCACTAGAGGCAGTGATGATCATACGCTGCCGTCACTACAGGAAATACATGCAGTGTATCAGACTACATTTAAAAGTTAATCAGCAATTGAAGTTCTCAAGGTCCAATGGTTTACTCTGATATCAATAAGATAATCTGATTAGCTGAAATAGAATACCAGAAAACATGGCAGGGTTACTGATACATGTAATAGCAATATCAGTCTCCTATGACCCATTCTCACAAATAAAATTCTGAGATTTTAGCTGGAATAAAACAGTGGGAGGCTTCCCAACCATAAGAGGGTTAAGAAATTGTCATGTACTGTTGTACTGACTTTTAAGGTTTAATAAGACTAGCTCCCATTTTTACCTCCATTTGATCCAATAAATTCGTGATTAATATAACTTGCCTTCCTAAAAATGCATAGCTGTCGAGTACCCTTACCTTCGTACGGGTTGGACAGGTCTGGGATGCAACTAGTGTCTCTCCTAAGGATAGTGGTTACGGCGTCCTGGTCCACAACTGTATTCTGGATGTCGTCAGTGTTGATGAACCCAATTTGAGGCCTCCACAGCTCATCCACCTGCTCCTGCGACACTGATGGAGGAGTACAGAGGAAGGAGTGATGCATAATAGAGTGGATGGATGAACATGTGTGGGTGCGAAACGAAAGATGGATTAATTCATACAAAGGTAGATTAAACAATTCTTATTAAGCAACTTGGAGCCTCACAACTCATCCGCCTGCTCTTGAGACACTGGCTGAGGCATAAGAGGAAAGGATTGATGTATAGTAGGTGTGTGTGTGTGTGTGTGTGTGTGTGTGTGTGTGTGTGTGTGTGTGTGTGTGTGTGTGTGTGCGTGCGTGCGTGCGTGCGTGCGTGCGTGCGTGCGTGCGTGCGTGCGTGCGTGCGTGCGTGCGTGCGTGCGTGTGTGTGTGTGTGTGTGTGTGTGTGTGCGTGCGTGCGTGCGTGCGTGCGTGCGTGGAATAAAGAATGGATTGACTAATATGTAGATGGGTATTTCAAACACGGAGTCTCCACTACTCATCCATCTGCTCTTAGAAGAAGGGAGGCTTAATTCTTGGATGGGAGGATGGTTGGGTATATGGCCATATAAAGAAATGGATTAACGGAAAAATTCTTGGACTGAAATATAAACGGATGTCCTTTTACACATTTCCCTGTTTCGCCCATCCTGTTTGCTTTTCCAACTTTCTTTTCCTGTGCTAAGCCCTGACATCAATTAAGCCTTGACATGTATGGCCAAAAGTCCTTACCTGTGTTGAGCATTGTCCTGTGTGTCCTTGTTAAATCGTGACCCCTGTATCTGAACGGCATTGAGAACTAACTTGTGTTGAGTCCAGACATGTGATATGCACTGACCTTTGCCTTTTGTTTAGTCGTGACCTCTGTTAATTCCTAACCTGCCTTGAGGACTGACTTGCCTCGACGTTTGTTAAACCGTGACCTTTGTTAAACCTTGACCTACTCTAACTCCTGATCAGTGTTCGTCCCTGAGCTGCTTTGGGAACTACGTTAAACCCTGACTCATATCAAGCTTTGATCTGCCTTGAGATCTGACCTGTGTTGAGCCTGGTAAGCGCCTTGAGGTTGTTGTACGTGAGGCGGTTGTCGTGCCAAGTCATGCGTAGATTGTAGCTGGTGGAGAGCAGCATGGTGGTGGTGTCGATGTTCACGGTGTCGATGCTGATGTTGATGGAGATAGGTAGAGGGAGATCCGTCACTGATTGGAGGAGAGAAAGAAGGAGAAATAATTAGGTCGAGAGATAGATGAATGGATGGAAAGAGATACTGATAGTTTGACTGAGCATAATGATGTCGATGTTCACGGTGTCGATGCTGATCTTGACTGAGACAGGTAGACAGAGGTCTTTCAACGGGGTAGAGAGATTGGTAGATAGATAGTTTGATGGATAGACAGACATACATTCGAGGCTTAGATTGATTAGATGTTGATAGAGATGAGTAGAGAGAGATTGGTCGCCTTTTGTGAAAAGCAAAAGGAGAAACAAAGATGGGTGGATGGATATGTAGATGGAAAGCTAAAAATATAGGCAGATAGGCATACAATTAGATGGATAACAGATTGATTGAGGTAGAAAGATATACAGACAGAACAGAGACTGACTCTCTAGAAGCTCTTAGATACGTGGTGGTGGTCTCAATGCGTTAGGTATCAGTCGAGATATTTGCAAAGAATAACAGTGATAAATGCCATTGTCAGAGGAAAAAATATTCTTTTGTCACTTAAGATTTGTTTTGCACTTATTTTAGCTCATCAGTCCGTTGACGCAAATTTATATTTTACTCCTGCTCCCTTCAGATTATTTCATTGTTCTTTAGGAAAGTTTTTCTGATTGGAGGGGTATGATAAATCTTATATTAACCCCTTCATTACGAGAGACCTTTCCTAAGCTGGATGAGAGTGCTTGAGAAAGCATGAATACAAATATCAACTGATTCAAGACGTTAAAACAGGATGCACAAAAGAAAACATCCATATCACCTGGCCTGGGAGGAAGCTTAGACCTGTAATCATCGGGAAAGTTAACGATATCACAGAAGCTCTCGTCCGTCTTGTCGCCACAGTCAAACTTCAGGTCGCAGCGGCTTGAAAAGGGGATGCAAGAGCCGTCTGTGCAGGTGAACTCTCCTACATGGCACGGGGAGAGAGTAAGGATCCTATGTCCCTTCTCTTGGCCACACACTGGCGCCTGGGGACAGAATAGCATAAAATAAAGGCGCGCGCGCGCGCACGCACGCACGCGCGCACGCACGCACGCACGCACGCACGCACGCACACACACACACACACACACACACACACACACACACACACACACACACACACACACACACGCACGCACGCACGCACACACACACACACACACACACACACACACACACACACACACACACACACACACACACACACACACACACACACACACACACACACACACACACACACACACACACCTGCACGCGCAACAATGAGGGGCAGAAAAGCTGAACTCACCAAATAAAACAACTCATCTTTACTCACCTTTAAGTCCCAAGCGAGTCTTCCAATAGGGTAATTAAGCTCTTGTACAGGTAAGGTTGCCATGGTGGTGTTGGTGATTGTATTGTACCACACCCACGTGTCACCCAGCTTCTGCACCATGTACTCCCCGTATCCTTGGAACGTCATAGGAACCTCCACCAGATCAAAGTAGTACATCCTCTAAAATGATACAAAGCCTTTATCATCTAGCTGTAGGTGCTGATTTAACTTGGATAATTTGAAATGCATGGGAACAGAATGGTTAATAAAAGCTTGGCCTGCAATCCTCTTTGTACTCTGCTTCACCCATCGTTAACTCTAATCCTTTTCCGCTTGTTTTTCTCACCCACTCATCTCTGCCTCAACTTTCTTCCTACAGATGCCCTTCATGCTTCACCTATTTGCCAGCGGGAGTGTGACAAGCCTTGCAACTGGTTCTCGTGTTGTCTGAATCTAACAGCTATTTAATCACTTGCTTTAATCTTCTGTGTCTTCTTGATTTCATCTGGTCTGTGTCTTCTCGCTTTCCTTAATCCCTTCAGTACAACAACTTCTTTTATGTGCAGTTCGTGTTATTCCCAAACAATTAAATGCGGCACCGAGGAGGGTTCTCATTGTGATTGAGTGGTACTTCCTGCACTGAAGAAAATCACCTAACACCAGCATTAATAAAAATATGAAAATTTCTTCTCAGCATCACTAACTCACCTCCTCCTCCTCACAGATCCCCTTCAGGGTCCACGTACTTCCTGCCCTGGTGTGACAAGCCGTGCAGCTGGGCTTCATGCAGTCTGTGTCCAAGAGTCCCTGGCCCTGGTACCTCAATAGCATGCAGTTCTGATAGATTCCTCCGTCAGGGTTCAGCTCCTTGAAGTCCAGTTCACTCTGGAAGGCAAGTGAATGAGATTGTATTTTGATCGCCTGAGTTCAAACAGTAGTCTCTATAATTTACTGATGTGAGCTGAGGCTGTCACTTCATTCCAAATCCCTGTTAATATCTGACTACACGTACATTCAAGTGTATTTCACCTTATCAGTTCCTCAGCTGTTCACTTTTAATTTACTTAACTTCTGACGTCCAATTAATAATACTTCACCATTATAATGGCTCAGTTGCTGTCACTTCGTTCCAAACTTTCGAGGCATTCTTATATCAACTTCAGCTACTGCCCTTCATTCCAATGCACTTCTCTTTCTCATATCCCAACTCTTAACATATATTACACTGCTGTACCTCCATA
Source organism: Coenobita brevimanus (assembly GCF_032717465.1). Taxonomy (NCBI): domain Eukaryota; kingdom Metazoa; phylum Arthropoda; class Malacostraca; order Decapoda; family Coenobitidae; genus Coenobita; species Coenobita brevimanus. The sequence continues at coordinate 26,122,457 of NC_137049.1, read as the reverse complement.
TAACACACTTTTCATCCGTATCCAGGCTTTTTCGCCGTCACTTCATCCCAGCCCAATTAAGTATTATCAAACTGAGCTTCCACTGTTGTACTCCACTTTCAAACTGTTAACATTTACCCTCCACTGGTTGAGGACAATGAAAAGAGAAGCAGGAGAGGAGTGTTGGTGGGACCTGAAGGAGATGGCAAGAGACAAATATTGGTGGAGAGAGTTCATCGAGGCCCTATGCATCCCGTGGAGTACCACAGGAAATTATTGATTGATTGATTGATATTAACCTCTGCCATTTACCTCCAATAGTTCCTTCCACTTCCAGACTATACTGAACTATGCTGCTTTTTATTCCAGTCCAATTTACCTCTTCGTATCTGTTCCTCTTCAGGTTTGTTCCAGTGCCGACACATACTTCGAAATGTTATTCTGCCACCTAATTCCAACCTTCCTCGGCATTCTCAAACTGTCCTTCTCACTAACTGTCCTTCTATCCAGTGTTCTTCCCCTTCCATCAAATCTCTCATATGAAAGGTAAAGTGGAAGTGGTTGACAGAAGAGCAAGTTAGGGAGCAGTAAGTACATGCGTTGAAGAAGTTAAAGTGGCATCTGGGACAACAGAGAAAGAAGGTCATGAATGAGTTAGTGCCTCCTTCCTCTCCCTACCCTCTGGCTGTTTATGTCTGTCAGTCTTCATGCCTTCCGTGTAATTCCCTGTCTCTCTGGGCGAAACTTGCCTCACTGGTGCCTGTTGCATTTTTCAGCCTGTTAATGGATCTGCCTATCTTTGCCCTTTGTTCTTCACTCTCATTATCTCATTGTTTTGCTTTCTTTTTCTTTCTCTGTCTTTCTACATAGCGATCTCTCTCTTAATCGCTATATCTTACTTTATCTGCCTTTTATTCCATCCATATTTTTTTGGTCCTTAATTTCCTTGAACTTTCTTCCAGTGACCTTTATAGTCCCGTGATATTTGTTTTCTAAGAGATCTTTGTTTTAGGATTTTGATTTGCCCTTTGATTTTATTTTCTTCTACCTACAAAATTACCAGAAATTCAGTCACAAAATAATGGAAGATCATTTCGCAGACAGCCCCTCAGAATCTATAATAATATGGTCCAATAGTTTCAAGATTTAATTTCCATTGTTAAATATGTAGTAATGTTACATAGCTGGAGGTTAATAATAATAATAATAATAATAATAATAATAACAAAAGTACAGTAGTAACAATAGTAGTAGCAGTAATAATAATAATAATAATAATAATAATAATAACTAGAAAACGGAAATTGCTATTAGCAATTTCAGTACTCGTAACTTACATGACAAAGCCATCCGTCTTGTGCATGTGACCTCAGTACACATAAAGTAAGCAAAATTTTGAACTTTGATCTTGGCTGTGACCTTGAGTTTTGGGTCAAGGTCATTCATACTTGGTAGCCATGCATAGCATATCATGTTCTATAACTGTACCAAGTATGGTGATTGTAGTTCAATTCTATCTTGTTCTTCTTTTAACTGTGCACTCACTAACACCAAACTACTTTCCATTGACTCGCGGGCGATCTCAGAAACTACCGAACTGGGGCCATAGTAATTTTAGACCTGCTCCCCGACCTTAGCTATGCCCCACAAAAATTTCATGTCTGTACCTTCAGCGATTTCTGAGAAACCACAGAGACTGTTTTAAGAGGGTTTTGACTGTAACTGGAAAACCATTACTGAGAAGTGGATGATACTAAGTCATATGAAGTCGCCAACTGGGGGACTCAGTTGGCGAAATATGATGGCCGTAGCTTCGAAATTGAGCGAATACGAGCAGTTTACTCAATAATAATAATAATAATAATAATAATAATAATAATAATAATGATGATGATGATGATGACAAGAACAATATAGGTCACCACTGGTGTGGTGAATTATAAGAATATGGGATACTCTTAATTAACACCTGTGACACATTGACATCTGTTTTGTCAATTGTTTAGTTTTGCTGACATCAGAGGATTTCATTTACCTCATGGGAGATTTATTGTATTAAAAGATAGAAAACTTTCGAATCAGCCTCTCCAGCACAAATGTCTCGGTTACATATGTCTTGATATCCCTAAGAGAGTTCATTTACCTTAAAATGGAACTTTCGTAGAGATGGTGCTAACTTCATGACCAAGTTTTATTTCATTTTTGTGTGCGACATCGAACATAGTCAGGCATCTAGGAGTTTCAGCTGAACAAAATTGTCTAAAGTTAGCTGGAATAGAGCACTAGAGTTCACCCCATTGTAACAGAGTTAACGGTATCAGTTTTAACACACCCGAGCCCATGTTGTCTGTGCACAATCTGCTATCGTCTCATGTTAACTGACCCTTTTAAAAACAATAACGGATTTTATACATTTTGCTGTTACTGTCAGACGATTTTTTAAAGCTCAAACCCTTTAACATGATGACGTAATTTTAAGTTATATTTTTGCTGTCTCCGAACGACTTTACTTAGCTTTGGGAAGACCTATTGTAGTGAAAGGATGATTAAGCCAACATGTAACCCTTGCAATTAGAAAAACTTCCCCAAAGTTAAACAGAATCACGTGGCGGTATCAAGAGTAAAATATAGAATGCGTCATCAGATATAGCTATTAAGATAGATGCCTTAAAATGAAGAAACGAGCTTCATTTGATAGAAAAATAAATGTCATTGATCATATTACTACTCTAGTGCTATGATGTCACATTTAAAGTTACACGGATATCAAATGAAGTGACTCATACATTTTTACTCTCCTTGTGCAATCATATCAGTTTCAACTTAAATTGAGAAGTTAAGTTGCATTCATGGCATTACTTCTAACTTATCACACACTGAAAGGAAATAAGGTGTTGTCTACTCACTGTCATTCCACGTTCAGGTCATTATTAACTCGAAATTCCAAGGAATGAAGAGACGCTGTGTGAGGCGAATGATAAGGGAACGCCGATAGATTAGAAGTTAATGAGGACACCGAGGGAAGGCGGGAATGAGATCAGGCAAAACGAATTAAGAAGGGGACGAGAGGAGGAGAGGGAGAAGGAGGAGAATAAAGGATGAGGATGACAGAACAGAGAGGATGAGGTGGTAACGCGAGAGAAGAGAAGAGCGAAAGAGAGGAAGAGGGGAGACAACAGGAGGTGAGGGTGAAGAAGATAAAAGATGACAGCAGAACAGAGGTGTCATTGCAAGAGAAGAGAAGAAGGGAAGGAAGAGGAGAAAAGAAAATTGAACAGAAATGAGAGACAGAGAAGAATAAATAAAAGGAGAGAGAAGAGGCGCCATTGCAAAAGATCAGAAGAGAGAAAGAAGGACGAGGATTGAAGACAATAATGTGGAAGTGAGAGGTGGAGGAAGCGGAAAAAGAAAGGAAGGAAGGAAGGAGCGACCCAGCAGCAAGGATAAAAAAGAACAGAGACAAGAGTAAACACTCTAGAATACACCAGAAACACGTGGAATCCAGGTGACACTACATTCCTCAGCTCGGTTTGAAGGAAATTTACAAGTGACGAAATACGATGAAAATCCTATGTCCACTGGTGAGTGTTTCAAATGGTTCGATTTTTCTGCTATGTATTCGTCTAAGGTTGGAATTCTATTTCTCCCTCTGTCAATACGTGTAATAGGAATAAAAGAAGGAAGGAAGAAAGAAAAGAAGGAAACGAGTGAAGGAATAAGGGGACGATGGATGCAAAGAAGAAATTCATTAATTATTTATTAAGGGAAGACAGAATGAAATGAGAAAGAGAGAGAGAGAAAAAAAAAAGCTCTATAAGTTATGAATGAATGCCTGAAGGATGGAGTGAGGGAAGGAAGGAAATGAAGAAGAAAAGGGAAAGCTATAACTCAGGAATCTAGAAATGAAATTAAGAACGAGGAGAGGGAACGATAAAATAATTAATGAAATAATAATTGACAGACAGAAAGAAAAAGAAAACGCGAGAGAAAGAGAGAGCCGAGCTGAGGATTAAGGTGCTCAAAAATGGCTTAAGGGGAACTGATTAGAGAAGATGAAGAACAAGGAGAACAAAAGAAAATTAGATAAGTACGGAAGAGGAAAAAGAACAGAACAGAAATAGGACAAAATTTGTAAGGAAAAAGGGAGAAAAGTACAAGCGTAGAGGAGATAAAGAAGGACAAAAACAACAGTAAGAGAGTAGAACAAAACAAGGAAGTAGGAGAATAGCATAAGGAAAGAAACTAGAGATGAAGGAAAACAGAACAATGAAGACTATAATAACGAAAGAAGATAACGGAATACGGATGTAGGCGAACAGAACAATGGAGAAGAAGAAGAAGAAGAAGAAGAAGAAAAGGAAGAAAAAGAAAGAGATAAACAGAAACAGAAAAAAGAAGAAGAAGAAGAAAGAGAAAGAAAGATGGATAATAGAACAGGGAAGAGAACAGAGAAAGAGGAGCAAAACAGAGGGAAACAGAACAGAAAAAGGACTCATGAAGACAAAACAGAGACGAAGAAGTACAGAGCGGAGGAAAGGAATAGGGCAGAGAAGGAAGAGATCAAAAAGGGAATGAAGTGAACCTAAAATATAGGAGGGAAAAACAATAAAGAAAACTAGACTACGGAAATAATTGACAACATAAAAAAACAGCAGCGAGAACAAGAAACAGCTGCAGATGAAGAAAAAAAAAAGGAAGGGAGAAAAAAAAAAGGAAGGGAGAAAAAAGAAAAACAATGAAAAATAGGGAGAAAGGAGGAACTGTGAAATGATGGAAAAAACAAAGATGGAAAAAAGTAAGAAAAGAGTGAATAAAGAAAGAAAGAAAGAAAGAGGATGACGGGAAGGATGAAAGGAGGTTAGAAGGAAATATAAGTTACAAAGGAAGATTGGAGGAAGATATAGGTAGAATGAATGGCAAAATGAAGGAAGGAAGAAAGAGAGAAAAAAGGGAGCAACAGAAATAAAGGAAGGCTGGATGGAAGGAAAGAAGGATGGAAAGAAGGATGAAAGGAAAATAGAGGTAACATCAAGTGAAGGAATGTGTGAAAGGACGGGGGGAGGAAGGAAGCAGGAGTGCAAGCAGTGAAGTAAGCATGGAAAGGAAAGGATTTGAAAGGTTATACAAGTCTTCAGAAGAAAAAAAAAGGAATAATGGTATAAAGAAGGAAGAAGGGAAAGAGGGGAAATAAGGAAAGATGGGAAAAGAACGGGGGAAAAAAGGAAAGAGGAGGAGACCAAGAAGAAAGGAAACAAAAACGAAGGAAGTGAGGCAGGAAGGAATAAATAAATAGAAGACGGGGAAAGGGAATCAGAGAAGAAAAAAGAATGATGAGATGACAGAAAGATGGAAGAAAGGAAGGAAGAGGGTAGCGAGAAGAATGTAAAACTAGAAGATTTAAGTACAACAAAGTAAGGAACAAAGTATTAATCAATAACAGAAAAAAAGAAAGTAAAAAAAAAAACTGATTGTAAATAAAGAAATACAGAAAGAAGGAATGAAAAAACGAGGGAAATAAAATGAAAGAAATAAAGAAAACAAAAAGAGGAGAAAAGAAAAAGGAGAAGGTAGGACGAAATGAAAATAAGAATGAATAAATGAATGGAGGAAGGAAGTAAGGACGTGAGACAGGGAGAAAGGAAGGAAGGACTTGAGAGAGGAAGGAAGTAAGGGTGAGGGAAGCGAGGATTAAGAAGCTCAAATAAGGTTTAAGGGGAACAAAGGAAGGCACAAAGGAGGTAAGCAATAATGGGATACAGGAAGAGAAAGCACCAGACTCAGACAGATTATCGAGTTAGAGGAGGAATTACAAGAGAGAGAGAGAGAGAGAGAGAGAGAGAGAGAGAGTGAGAGACAGACAGACAGACAGACAGACAGACAGACAGAGACAGACAGACAGACAGACAGACAGAGGCAGACAGACAGACAGACAGACAGACAGACAGAGAGTCAGACAGACAGACGACAGGGGTATAGGTATAATAATTTTTTTAATATCTTCAAAACAAGGTGTCTCTTCAAGGCTGAGTAAATTCGTCTGCAGGTAGCGAATGATCCAAATGAAGTTTCATGCTGTCATCGTCAAGGGCGCCCTCTCCTTTCGGTTGAATAAAATCGTCTGGAATCAGCAATACTAAAATAAAATAAAAAATTGTGCAGAGGATGTTAACTCCTTCACTGTGAGCGATAATTCTTGATCCGTTCAATGAGAGCATGGATTTTGTATTTTATGTTTCATTTTAGTCGATTTTTATTCAGCTTAGGGTAGACAATTTCGAACTGGGAGGGCTAAATAAAACCCTCCTCATCCACTTGTCTGCTCTGGAGCTCTTCCTAAGCTGGATGAAATCGTCTAGTAGCAATGAGAAGAAAAAGAAAAAAAAAAATCTTCTGGCTGAGATGACTGTTGATATTCCATTACCCCAAAGCTCAACCATCATCTCTCCTCCTCTCTCCCAGTCTTGCTCCCGTTCCAGACATTCCGCAGATAATGCTAATGGTAATGATAATGATGCTGACACCCCGGTATCTCATTACCACTCATTAGCCGTGATGAGCCGACGGGAGAGTAATTATTCCCTTTACTAAGATGACCTGCTTATCAGTTTATCGTGCAATCTCCGTATGATTTCATTAAATTTAAGAAAGATTTGCCCTACTGAAAGGATCTTTGTAGGCTATGTAGCTAATCTATTTCGGCTAATTCGAAAATTTTCCCTCCTTTATCTATCTCAGCCAGTTCAAAAAGTTCTCTCTCTCTCTCTCTCTCTCTCTAAGTGCTCGTGGGCCTTTGGGCCCCTCGCACTTGCTCCGACGCAGAGCTCTCACGCTGCGCGCTCATATTCTCGTGCTACGCACTCGTTTCCTAGTACTTCTCACTCGTTTCCTCGTTCTTCGCGCGAGCGTTGCGATCGTTTCAGGTAATCCGAGTCACGTTTATGTGCTGCTCTAGTCAAACGTTGTCACTTGGATTAGTTGCAGCTAACCAATTGATCGTGCTATCTGCAACTTCGGGAATGGAACCCAAGTTGTCCGAACGCAAGTTCGAAATACACACACAGACAGCCGGCTACTGCTAGAGTATATTTTAGTTGTAGCTATGGACAAAAAATTCTACGGAGATCCTATGCCGGGCACCGGGAGCGGCGTTTTTTGGCCAAAATGTGATCGCTCATTAAATATAGTAAAAGTTTTCAGTCGTGATGGGACTAAGTTTTATCACATCACCAATTTTTTTGCGTTTTTTTGTGCCAATTTTGGTGCGATTTGAATGCGAAGTTTCGGCTGCCCAATACACACACACACACACACACACACACATGGCTATATATATATATATATATATATATATATATATATATATATATACACACACACACACACACACACATACCAGTGAAGTGCGTTTTCTGAGCTCGTGACGAGCTTGCGAGCGTTTGTATATACGCCTACGATCATAATTTTATCTTGGTTTAAACTTTCAACATTTCTGGTGAAGTATTTGAACAATAACAGAAGAATAATTGAGCTAAAACATTAATTTACATTCTCACGTTGTAGCCCTCTAACATTTTCTTTCTGGATGTGCACATAGCGAGTGACCGTAGCATTTATCACAGGCGCAATGTTCATGTCTCTGCTCCCGACTTGCCATGTGAACTGCATTGGTAAACGCCTGGCTGTTGCTTGAATGATAAAACCCAGAAATAGGGTGATTACCCTTGATGATTTCACCCCGGAAACATAGAAAAAATGTTCATGTAAATTATGAGCGTAATATCCGGTATTTAGTTGTTAGAAACCATGTATGAAAGCATAATATTACAACAGGAAATCTTTTTTAGTTCGATTTCATAGTGGAGCCGGTCAATTGAAGCCCTAGGTAGTAGGTACATTCCCTTGGAAAGGAGGGATTCCAAGGAGTTTCTTTGGTCTCGTGAGTAAATAAATTGCTAAAAACAAAATTAATTGACTATCTACAACGTTACCTGCTGAAAGAATTTCTTCTCTATCTCATATAGTATAAAGAGTTATAAAAGCTATTAGCCTCTGAAAACCATTGCAGTTGGACCGTGCCTTGTTGGGTCTCCCATTTCTCAGCTGAACGTAAACATAGCTTCGCTTGCTGCTCTCGCTTGCTTTTAATCACGCACTTGGGTTCGATGGTTAAGGAACCTAGCAGATTTCACAGACACAAATGAATCTACTAATATACGCTGGTATCTCAGAATATAGTGCATCCTTAATTCTACCATTTTATGTGTTTTAACAGTATTAATAAACACCAAGAATAATTTTTACACTGCTGACAGGGTAACGCAACGCCTCGTCCACATTTCAAAATGCAATTGCATTATTTCGTGGTTTGAGGGGTGTTAAAAAACTAAGGTAATATTAACTCACCGGAGCCAGCTTCTCTCCTGTGAATGGGTTGTACCACACGTCCTCCTCCGCTTCATCGTTAGCGCCACCCCACTGACGCTCACATCCTGCATAAAACAGTTACTTATTCGTCACTAAGCTTTCAGTTTTCTTTTTAACACTAACTGTATGAGTTCTTGTCAGTTTACTTTAGGACTGGACCTTCTCCTTGGAAAAAGAATCGAACCAAGAAGTAGTCTTGTCCCATGCTTATAAAGTATCAGAGAGTAAGGGTGTAAGTAGCGAGAGACAAATGTTAAAGTCGAAGAGTTGTAGTGACTCTGTTTATGTAGGTTGGAGTTCGTATATGGCAGCCATACGAACTGACAGGATTTGAATATATGCAGAACTATGAAATGGTAATACTAGCTCACTCTTTAAATGTTCATTATGTATTAGGCTTCATGCTCTGTACCCGAGGTCTACATAAAACTCGATAATTACTCGCTGCCACCAAGCCATGCGGCTCCATAATGTAAAATGAAAATAATGACTTTGGAATTGTAATTAAATGAATATCAAACAATGTTTGATGGGAGCAAAGTAAAAGTAAAATGATATTACGAAGGATATAATTATTAAGGTGAAATGAACCTTTGAGAGAGATATGCATTTTTTAAATGAAATATAGTGATACTGGTAAGCCAGAAGAAGCTTGTATAAGTATGTGTAAGTGAAAATAGAAAGGTATACAGACAGATGAACAGATATAGGTATGCAACCGGACAGGCAGGCAGGCATACTGATTGATAGGCACAGGCATACAGACCGACACAAGCATACAGACAGATAAACAAAGGAATGCACAGTCACAGGCATATAGATAAATAGACAGACAGGCATATAGACAGACAAACATAGCCAGATATACGAACAGTCATTCATATATATAATCAGGCATGCATACATACAGACGAACACAGGTACACAAACACAGAGACAGGCAGGCATAAATACAGATATTGACAGATACAGGCTTATACACAGACACACACATAGGCCTGGATATAGAAGTAATAGCCATCTGAGATACCTTCGTAGATAGAAGTGATGTAGAAGGGGGCGGCCAAGGAGGTAGAGTTTTCATCCGAGTTCTCTGGCTTCTTCCAGCGGTCCTCTGCGGAGGTGGTAGTCAGGTGATTAGGGAAAGGACGCAGGTTCGATCGCATCCATGAAGTGATTTTTCTTTAAATCACAATTTACTGATTTTCCACATGATCCATCGGCATGTTGTAAAAAAAAAAAAACCTGCTTAGACCGTCACACCAGTCCTCTCTGTGGCGGTCCTTGGATGTAATTTTTTTCAGCCTAGAGAAGTCCACACCAACCATGATTTAAGAGGCGTATGCAGGAATGTGCTAAATCCAACTAGGATTGTTAACCAGGGTGTCTGAACGAGAAGGTCCCTCACCTACGACGTCATGGAAGAAGGCGATCTCGTCAAGGAACTCCTGACGTGTGGCAGGTACGGCGATGGTGCCCCGGAGACCCTTACATACCCTGACGGCGTCGTGGTAATGAAGGAGTGGTATAGGTACGGTCAGGCGGCCTCGAGACACTGAACGGCACATGTCCCCGAGTTGCACCTCCTGAAGACAGAGCTTACAAAGTGAGTGAATAACACAAGCTAAGGACAATATGAGGGAAAGTTATGCCCTGCTCTGTACATGAAAGAATCTGATCGTTATTTTGTGATAGAGAAAATAGACAGATCGGTCAGGTAATCCTGAAACACTGACTGACACAGATTCCCAAGTAGTACTTCTGGAGAACACAGTCAAGACACTG